>NC_134404.1:158970037-159288093 GCF_038048845.1 Mixophyes fleayi | reverse complement strand
CCCACTTCACTAGGAAATGCCCCACTTCCTAGTGAAGTGGGCAGAATTAGCTCCCAAACGCCACGATTCCCGGGGAGTCGCTGCATTTGGCTCCGCCCCTTGCTGTCAAATGACGCGGTTTGCGTCATGACGTCACGAGGGCGGGTCCAAAATGATGCACCTCCCATGACAGGCTCCTGGAAACCAACTTGTCAAAGTTGGTAAGTATGGCTAAGTTACATAGTTCCGCTATGGGACTTGCAACATTCACGAAAAAATAGTAATGGAAATTCCAAAGTTGCTATGGGCGGTGATTCAAACAGAGGTTCTTTTGCAGGTTGTTTAGACCTAACAGTGTTGATGATTGTAATAAGTTGCATAGATTGTTTATTTGTTGGTGTTTCTACTTTTAAACATTATATATTAGTCCTTTGGAGAATATTCAAATACCAATATGTTCAGTGAAAAAGCAATAGAAGCCTGGAATAGATCTTTATCACTATAAGCATTTTAGTAGCAGCTCTGCTCATTTTTACCCCTTAGTTAGTATTTTTCACCAGGATGGATTATAAATACTTGTGAAAGACTGATAGAAAATGCTTATGCTGTGGGAAGGAGCCAATGTCCAAGTTGCATGGATGCTGGGCTGTTGTTCGGATGTTTGGCGCCCCCTGCAATCTATTAATCTATAAATTAGTGCTATTTGAACCAATGAAATCTGTTTCTATATCCACTAACATGATTTGTATAAGCGTTAAAAATGCATGTTCATGCTAATGAGGCTTTAAACACTTATTTATCATAATTTGGTTAAGTATGATTATCTAATATCCAAATATGAGAATTATCCTGCAATATAATGCATTATACTTCAGATGAGTAGCCTGTGCTATCAACAAGGAGCCTAGCTTGCAATGCAACCCCAGAACGGCTTATGCTGGTAATGCCTTGTTAACAATTTCAACCCCTTTCACTTTTCTTATAAACCTTTAAAAGATTTAGGGGCATATTCAGTTAAGAAGGGAGATCGTGGTTAGGTGCAGCTGTGCACATAAAGGACCAATATGGTACGGCAACATTGCATATTTTCCTTTGCATCCCTAAGGGGTGTAAAGGGAAATCTGCGATGTTGCAGTAATTGGAAATGTGCAGTGGCGCATAATCGTGCCTTCTTATTTGGATATGCCCCTTTAAGTACCAGAGGTTTGATAACGGGCTACAATTTTTTCTAGAACTATGTCTGCATATCCTGGATAGAAAAATACCCTTATAATCTGTGGATGGAGTTTTCTGTCCTAGCCCATTCTTGCCCTTTCAATATTACATATAATTGCCAACTTGATACATATTTGTATCCTAAACTGAATAAAGTTCCAGAATATAAACACACTATACTTTTATATATACCAGAAAAGAATGTCAGATACAGTAAAGTATTTTAAACAAAGTTTGATTGAAACTCTAGTTTATGTCCTGCTCTGTTCTTGCCCTTTGTAGATTACATGTCTGAAAAATTTGAATTCATTATTGTTTTCTAATTGTATTTAATTGTTCAAATACAAATCAGATTAGGAGGATGTTCGTAAATACATTGAAATGTATTAACGATACATGTAAGAATTAAATGTATAGTGCCCATATTAAGATAAAATAAAATGTTTAATATTTACCCACATGACAGGGGCCAGAAGAAAATATATCTGACTCTAATTGTAATTACTTTTATTAATAGGACGGATTCCAGTAAACAATAAATGTAGTATATAAATGAAATCATAGGCTTATAATGCAAACCAAATGAAATCAACATATTTTATAACATTTCTAAAGACATGTAAGCAATGTATAAAAGTGAAATTATGTAAACTGGGCAGCATGGTGAGAATGTGGTTAGCATTGCTGCCTTAAAGCAATAGGGTCATTGGCTTGATACTGACCAGTATCTGCTTGTGTGTGTATCAGCAATTATGACTTTTTCAAATTTAAATACAGTAAGTAAAGATAAGTAAATTAAGAACTAAAACTGAATTACAGAATTCAAAGTCATGTGTAAACATTATAGAGATGTACATTTCTAAAGCTGCAATACCATAAAAAGAATGTGTTAATTTGTTTAAGTGTTCTTAGTTTTATTCTTCCAGGTGCTATCTTTGATTATAGTCACAGGCACATGGCAAAGTGAGTGGAGCAGACTTTGAAACACTCTTCTTCCCAACATGCACATTCATTGCATTACCCACCGCCACCCTCTGCCTTTGTCATTACTTGACTACTGAGCAGCTTTGTGACTGACTGGCTCAGACTCAGAAATCAGGATATATTCGCTTCAGGAATGAGCAGAAACCAAATGCTTTCAGCCGAGAGACCTGGCAGCAATATCCATATAATCCACAGAGCAATTTTGCAAAGAGAATACTGATATTTAGGGAACATCCTGGACAATCAACATAAAGTTGCTTTGTGTTGCAAATGTACAAAGTTTGCTGAACAATGTGGAATTGCAGCTTTAAAATACATGTTCTTGAAAAAGAAAGGTTCTGATAATTCATTAGTTATTTTTACCTGTGAATATATCATGAATAGTTTCTGCCGTATATTTGCTGAAATTATTTCAGAGGCATCCCACTCATTTTGTTACAATCAGTCATTACTGTCATTTGCATATAATTTCAATGTAATGTTACATTTGTTATACTTTACATAAACACTGTAAGATTAAGAACACTATGCGTTATATATTAATAGATCACTTCCTCACACCCATATCCTTAAATTTCCTCTTCAAAGACTAAATCATTTCGCAATTTTTTTTTTTTAATGCTTCTGTGTAAAGAATTAAACAAAATGTAATTTTCTTTGACAAAAATTCTGAATTGCTAACTACATGAGGATTATACTTATAATGACACTGTATGCCATAATCCCTCTTCCTGAACAGCTGAATGATAAATGTATTACTTGTATCATTCCACTCATTAAACAATTACACTATTCACTTAGAGGTAATGACTTTGTACACTACGCTAATGGGAAAATAAATGCCTTTAACACTTTAACTAGGCAGATATACTGGAATGGACAAATTGTTTTAAAGCTGCCACCAACTGTTTGTAGGCTACAGTTCCCAATAATTACAGTATACATAGTGAATTCTAGCTGTTCACATTACTCTTTGAATTGAAAATGTGATGTGAATTGACTTATCCAACTTTCTAAAATCAATTGTAACTAAATTAATTGTGTATGGGTAGATATATAGAACACATTTTGAAACAGGTTAAATCTTTATTTTGCAGTGCACCAGATCATTTAAATAAAGATTTGTATAGAGCTCATACAACGGTATGCTAGCACACTTAATAGTGAAACGTAAGAAGGTGATCATGCAAGCAGCGAACATTGCTGGCCACATAGTTTTTTATACCAGCCTTTGTATGAGGTCATTGTCCGATGATGCTAACCAGGCCCTCTGTGATCCAGCCATCTTTCTCTTTCTGATACGAATCTGACAAAGATCAAAACTGTTGGGAGTTTGGACTGTGGGGCTGGATTGCCGTGTTTATGACACCGGGCCTGATTCATTAAGGATCTTAACTTAAGAAACTTCTTATTTCAGTCTCCTGGACAAAACCATGTTACAATGCAAGGGGTGAAAATTAGTAATCTTTTTTTGCATATAAATGAAATACTGGCTGTTTTTTCATGTAGCACACAAATACTGGATAGTTTATTCGTACACTGAAATTTAAAGTTGATATTTGTGTGCTACATGAAAAAACAGTCAATATTTAACTTATGTGCAAAACAGAACACTAATTTGCACCCTTTGTATTGTAAAATGGTCTTGTCCAGGAGACTGAAATAAGAAGTTTCTTAAGTTAAAATCTTTAATTAAGCAGGCCCACCTATTGTATAATTAAGTAGACAAGAAGAAGACATCCTTTCCTTATACAAGACGCCCATCCAACTCCTACATCTCAGATAGATAATTATTAGAGATGAGTGCACTCGGATTTCCTGAATCCGAGCCCACCCGAACGTTGCCGATCCGAGTCGGATCCGAGACAGATCCGGGTATTGGCGCCAAATGAAAAATTTAAACCATGGCTCGGAGTCATAATCCCGCTGTCGGATCTCGCGATACTCGGATCCTAAAAATTCCCCGCTAGTCGCCGCCATCTTCACTCGGGCATTGATCAGGGTAGAGGGAGGGTGTGTTAGGTGGTCCTCTGTTCTGGTAGATCTCATGCTGTGCTGTTTAGTTCTGTGCTGTGCTGTGCTGGGCTGGGCTGTGTTCTGCAGTATCAGTCCAGTGGTGCTGTGTGCTGTGCTCTGTCAATATTGAGTTCAGTGGTGCTGCTGGGTCCTGTGTGCTGTGTCCTGTTCAGTCCAGTGGTCCTGTGTCCCGTGCTCTGTGCTTCTAAGGGCATAGTTATTTCCCCAATATTCCCAAGTGTTTAAAAAGTTAAAAAAAAGTTATAAAAAAAAATACAAAAAAATAATTTAAAAATTTTTTAATTACAACAAAATTTGCGAAACCAATCCTGCAGTATAAGCCCATTGGTACTGCAATATTACCAAGTTCACACATTCTGCAGTATCTTGTGCTACATATAATGGAGAGCAAAAATTTGAAAGATAAAGTAGGGAAAGATCAAGACCCACTTCCTCCTAATGCTGAAGCTGCTGCCACTAGTCATGACATAGACGATGAAATGCCATCAACGTCGTCTTCCAAGCCCGATGCCCAATCTCCTAGTACAGGGCATGTAAAATCCAAAAAGCCCAAGTTCTCAAAAAATAGCAAAAAGAAAAACTTAAAATCATCTCGAGGAGAAACGTAAAGTTGGCAATATGCCATTTACGACACGTAGTGGCAAGGAACGGCTTAGGCTCTGGCCCGTGTTCATGACTAGTGGTCCAGCTTCACCCAAGGATCTTAGCCCTCCTCCTCCTCCCCCCCCCTACAAAAAATTGAAGAGAGTTATGCTGTCAGCAACAAAACAGCAAACAACTCTGCCTTCTAAAGAGAAATTATCACAAATCCCCAAGGCGAGTCCAAGGGTGTTGGGGGTTGTCAAGCCTGACCTTCCCATCACTGTACGGGAAGAGGTGGCTCGGGAGGAGGCTATTGATGATGTAGCTGGCGCTGTGGAGGAACTTGATGATGAGGATGGTGATGTGGTTATTGAAAATGAGGCACCAGGGGGGGAAACAGCTGATGTCCATGGGATGAAAAAGCCCATCGTCATGCCTGGTCAGAAGACCAAAAAATGCACCTCTTCGGTCTGGAGTTATTTTTATCCAAATCCGGACAACCAATGTATGGCCATATGTAGCTTATGTAAAGCTCAAATAAGCAGGGGTAAGGATCTTGCCCACCTAGTGACATCCTCCCTTATACGTCACCTGAATAACCTTCATAGTTCAGTGGTTAGTTCAGGAACTGGGGCTAGGACCGTCATCGGTACAGGGACACCTAAATCCCGTGGTCCAGTTGGATACACACCAGCAACACCCTCCTCGTCAACTTCCTCCACGATCTCCATCAGATTCAGTCCTGCAGCCCAAGTCAGCAGCCAGACTGAGTCCTCTTCAATACGGGATTCATCCGAGGAATCCTGCAGCGGTACGCCTACTACTGCCACTGCTGCTGTTGCTGCTGTTAGTCGGTCATCTTCCCAGAGGGGAAGTCGTAAGACCGCTAAGTCTTTCACAAAACAATTGACCGTCCAACAGTCGTTTGCCATGACCACAAAATACGATAGTAGTCACCCTATTGCAAAGCGTATAACTGCGGCTGTAACTGCAATGTTGGTGTTAGACGTGCGCCCGGTGTCCGCCATCAGTGGAGTGGGATTTAGAGGGTTGATGGAGGTATTGTGTCCCCGGTACCAAATCCCGTCGAGATTCCACTTCACTAGGCAGGCGATACCAAAAATGTACAGAGAAGTACGATCAAGTGTCCTCAGTGCTCTAAAAAATGCGGTTGTACCCACTGTCAACTTAACCACGGACATGTGGACAAGTGGTTCTGGGCAAACGAAGCACTATATAACTGTGACAGCCCACTGGGTAGATGCATCCCCTTCCGCAGCAACAGCAACAGCTGCATCAGTAGCAGCATCTACAAAATGGCTGCTCGTGCAAAGGCAGGCAACATTGTGTATTACAGGCTTTAATAAGAGGCACAACGCTGACAACATATTAGAGAAAATGAGGGAAATTATCTCCCAGTGGCTTACCCCACTTAGACTCTCATGGGGATTTGTGGTGTCAGACAATGCCAGTAACATTGTGCGGGCATTAAATATGGGCAATTTCCAGCACGTCCCATGTTTTGCCCACACCATTAATTTGGTGGTGCAGCATTACCTCAAGAGTGACAGGAGTGTGCAGGAGATGCTTGCGGTGGCGCGCAAAATTGCTGGACACTTTCAGCATTCAGCCAGTGCCTACCGCAGACTAGAGGCACATCAAAAAAGCATGAACCTGCTCTGCCATCACCTCAAACAAGAGGTTGTGACGCGCTGGAACTCCACCCTCTATATGCTGCAGAGGATGGAGGGGCAGCAAAAGGCCATTCAGGCCTACACAGCCACCTACGACATAGGCAAAGGTGGGGATGCGCCTGAGTCAAGCGCAGTGGAGACTGATTTCCGTGTTGTGCAAGGTTCTCCAGCCATTTGAACTTGCCACACGAGAAGTCAGTTCCGACACTGCCAGCTTGAGTCAGGTGATTCCCCTGATCAGGCTGTTGCAGAAGCAGCTGGAGAAAGTGAGGGAGGAGCTGGTAAACCATTGCGATTACACCAAGCATGTAGCTCTTGTGGATGTAGCCCTTCGTACGCTTTGCCAGGATCCGAGGGTGGTCACTCTTTTAAAGTCAGAGGAATACATTCTGGCCACCGTGCTCGATCCTCGGTTTAAAGCGTATGTTGTGTCTCTGTTTCCGGCGGACACAAGTCTACAGCGGTGCAAAGACCTGCTGGTCAGGAGATTGTCCTCTGAAGAGGACCGTGACATGCCAACAGCTCCACCCTCATTTTCTTCCACATCTATGGCTGCAAGGAAAAAGCTCATTTTTCCTAAAAGAGCCGCTGACGGGGATGCTGATAACATCTGGTCCGGACTGAAGGACCTGCCAACCATTGCAGACATGTCTACTGTCGCTGCATTGGATGCTGTCACAATTGAAAAAATGGTGAAGGATTATTTTGCTGACACCATCCAAATAGACATGTCAGACAGTCCATATTGTTACTGGCAGGAAAAAAAGGCAGTTTTAAGCCCCTGTACAAACTGGCTCTATTTTACCTGAGTTGTCCCCCCTCCAGTGTGTAGTCGGAAAGAGTTTTTAGTGCAGCGGGGAACCTGGTCAGTGAGCGGCGAAGGAGGTTGCTTCCTCACAACGTTGAAAAAATGATGTTTATAAAAATGAATAATCAATTCCTCAATGAAGTACAGCACTGCCCTCCAGATAGTACAGAGGGACCTGCGGTTGTGGAGTCCAGCGTGGACAAATTGATAATGTGTGAGGAGGAGGAAGTACACACTGTTGGGGGAGAGGAATCAGAGGTTGAGGATGAGGACGACATCTTTCCTCAGTAGAGCCTGTTTAGTTTGTACAGGGAGAGATGAATTGTTTTTTTGGTGTGGGGGCCAAAACAAACCAATCATTTCAGCCACAGTTGTTTGGTAGGCCCTGTCGCTGAAATGATTGGTTTGTTAAAGTGTGCATGTCCTATTTCAACAACATAAGGGTGGGTGGGAGGGCCCAAGGACAATTCCATCTTGCAACTCTTTTTTTGGCATTATGTGACCATTCAACAGTCGTTTGCCATGTTCAAAAAGTAAAAGAAAATGTCAACAAATTAAAAAAATTAAATCAAAAGTTAAATGCCCTGTCATTATTTAAAACAAGAGGTATTGACGTGCTAGAATTAGTGTAGTGTTAATATGTTATAAACACTACACTTGGAACTTGGAGGAGGTATTGTGGCCCCGGTACCAAATTGGGTACCGGGGCCACCCCACTACGCAGTCCAGATACCTGTTTGGTGGAATTCTGACCAGTTGAGGGTGTATTTATTAGATTGTGGCCCCGGTATCAAATTTGGTACCGGAGCCACCCCACTATGCAGTCCAGATACTTGTTTGGTGGAATTCTGACCAGTTGAGGGTGTATTTATTATATTGTGGCCCCTGTATCAATTTGGGTACCGGGGCCACCCCACTACGCAGTCCAGAATTTTTTTTGGGGGAATTCAGAGCCGTGGAGGGTTTTTTATTAATTATATTGTGGTGACCACTCCTCTACGCAGTCCAGATACATTTATTGGTGTGATTCATACCAGTTGATGGTTTTCTTATTATATTGTGGTGACCACTCCTCTACGCAGTCCAGATACATTTATTGGTGCGATTCATACAAATTCAGGGTTTTTAATTTATATTGTGGTGACCACTCCTCTACGCAGTCCAGGTACATTATTCGGTGCGATTCAGACCAGTTGATGGTTTTCTTATTATATTGTGTTGACCACTCCTCTACGCAGTCCAGGTACATTTATTGGTGCGATTCATACAAGTTCAGGGTTTTTAATTTATATTGTGGTGTTCACTCCTCTACGCAGTCCAGGAACATTATTCGGTGCGATTCAGACCAGTTGATGGTTTTCTTATTATATTGTGGTGACCACTCCTCTACGCAGTCCAGGTTCATTATTCGGTGCGATTCAGACCAGTTGATAGTTTTCTTATTATATTGTGATGACCACTCCTCTACGCAGTGCAGGTACATTTATTAGTGCGATTCATACAAGTTCAGGGTTTTTAATTTATATTGTGGTGACCACTCCTCTACGCAGTCCAGGTACATTATTCGGTGCGATTCAGACCAGTTGATGGTTTTCTTATTATATTGTGGTGACCACTCCTCTACGCAGTCCAGATACATTTATTGGTGCGAATCATACAAGTTTAGGGTTTTTAATTTATATTGTGGTGACCACTCCTCTACGCAGTCCAGGTACATTATTCGGTGCGATTCAGACCAGTTGATGGTTTTCTTATTATATTGTGGTGACCACTCCTCTACGCAGTCCAGGTACATTTTTTGGTGCGATTAAGACCAGTTGATGGTTTTCTTATTATATTGTGGGGACCACTCCACTACGCAGTCCAGAAAGATACCTCGTTGCAACGTTTTGGACTAATAACTATATTGTGAGGTGTTCAGAATACACTGTAAATTAGTGAAATGCTTGTTATTGAATGTTATTGAGGTTAATAATAGCGTAGGAGTGAAAATAAGCCCAAAAACTTGATTTTTGAACTTTTTATGCTTTTTTCAAAAAAAATCAGAATCCAAAACCTTAAATCCGAACCAAAACCTTTCGGCAGGTGTTTTGCGAAACAAATCCGAACCCAAAACATCACGAAAATCAGAATCCAAAACACAAAACACGAGACACCAAAAGTCGCCGGTGCACATCCCTAATAATTATATTTATTTTTCACACTCCTAAATGCCCTAATATTCAGCTATAACAATTAAGAAAAACATCTATGTGGATCAAGCCTTAAACTGGTCCACTAGGAGGAACATGAGCTTTACATTTATTTATTAAAGGGAGAGCTCTAAAAATACCAGCAGCATTGAAGCATGGGCAATATAATAACAGCACTATCTCCTTTCCCAATGCTTCTACTTTGTCAGCACTACTGGCCAGTAAAAAAGATTTTGGAGTGCTGATATGAGGAGGGCTAGCAAGGATAAGCAAAAAAACCAGAAAACAAATATCAGCTCCCTTGGCACAATCACTGAGTCACCAAAAAGCTACTGAAAAACAGGGACTGCCATTTCCTCCATGGACACTGTCAATGAACAAATATTTTAACAACACTATTTATTTATTACTGTTTATTTGTATAGTGCCACCATATTATGCACAGAAAATATTTATTAATTTTTGTCAGCAGCCAATAATAACATGCCAGATATATTTCAGACCGTGGGAGGACACCAGAACACATGGATGTAATCCATATAATTATGGGGACAACATACAAAATCTACACATGGCCGCTAGTACAGCCATGCACTTGTGGTGCCACAAGTGTTGCATTGTATGTATAGCCCTGATCCAAAATGAAGAGTAATGCGCTCAATCCTAAATCTCTAAAGTGTCACTATTTATGATACTATACCATTTACTCCTATACATCCAATCGTTTCCACACATATGTGAGATTACACAGATGATTACTGCCCCAGCACGAGAGAAGTGTCAAAACTAAGACAGAAATCGCTGCATTACATTTGGCATGTTTCTAACTCCCATTGTCCTATAGATTGTAAGCTTTCGAGCAGGGTTATCTTACCTCTCTGTCTGTATGTATTACCCAGTATTGTATTATTAATGTTTGTTCCCAATTGTAAAGCGCTACGGAATTTGCTGGCGCTATATAAATGAATGTTGATGATGATGATGATGATGATGATTGGCCCCAATCCTTAATCTCTGAATAGCATAGTAAGTATGGTAGCTACATTTAAAAATCATCAGATATCCTTTCACCTAATGATGGCTAATGTATACACACACCCAACATTGCCACTAAATTCTTAAGGCAGATAATTGGTAAGAGACCTTGTCTATAGTTAGATTTTCACATGTAACTGCAATACTGGTATTGATTTGAATTCTGGGAAAGCATAAAATTTACAATTTAATCATTTGTAAAACTTAAAATGAAACTCGCCCAATAAACATAGCTGGGTATTTAGAAAACAGTTAAGAAGGATCTAAAAAAATACCAGACCATTATTCTAATATCAAGGGGCCTGATTCATTAAGGATCTTAACTTAAGAAACTTCTTATTTCAGTCTCCTGTACAAAACCATGTTACAATGCAAGGGGTGCAAATTAGTAATCTGTTTTGCATACAAGTTAAATACTGACTGTTTTTTCATGTAGCACACAAATACTTGATAGCTTATTTGTACACTGAAATTTAAAGTTGATATTTGTGTGCTACATGAAAAAACATTTAGTATTTAATGTATGTGCAAAACAGAATACTAATTTGTACCCCTTGCATTGTAACATGGTTCTGTCCAGGAGACTGAAATAAGAAGTTTCTTAAGTTAAGATCCTTAATTAATCAGGCCCAAGGTTATTACATTGTGTCAAAATTGCCACACTTAGGAATACTAGATGAAAAGAATCGGATACAAATCTGAAGAAGTAAATTGTAAAAAGAACAAACAATGTATCTCACAAAAATGATTAAACTGTAGTTGAAAAATAGAACTACCAAGGTTAATAATGGCAATCCTGCTCTATTCTTTGGCAAATTATCTGTATTTGTTAGCCAAATAATAAATTAATCAGAATGGTTACTCTCACCTCGCTCCCCTTCGATCTGTACTTAACGCTGCTGCTAGGCTTACCTACCTTCCTCGCCGCTCCTCTTCTGTCTCCCCCCTCTACCAATCCCTTCACTGGCTCCCCCTACCCTACAGAATCCTGTTCAAGCTCTTCACTCTCACATACAAGGCCCTCGCCAACTCCACTGCACCCTACATTTCCTCCCTCCTTTCTATTCATGCTCCATCCCGCCCTCTCCGATCGGCCAATGACCGTCGCCTCTCTTCCCCCCTGATCACCTCCTCCCACGTGCGTATCCAAGACTTCGCCCGCGCTGCCCCCCTCCACTGGAACAAGCTCCCTCCCTCTATCAGAACTTCCCCTAATCTGTCCAGTTTCAAACGGTGTTTAAAAACCCACCTTTTTCTTAAAGCTTTCCAGTCTCCCACTTAACTTCCTACCTTTTCTTCTGACTCTTCCCCTTCATTCCCCTTCCACTATCCTTATCCTCCGTCTCTCCCTCTCTCCCCTGTGTCTCTCTGTCAGTCTACCTCTCCCTTTAGATTGTACGCTCCTTTGAGCAGGGCTTTCTCTCCTCCTGTCTTCACCACTTTTAACTCTGCTCGCTAGCTACCCTGCCTTCCTCCTCAAAGACCCTCTTCCCCCGTCCCCTCTCGCTCCCTCCTCTTCCCCCTGGGGGTTTCCCTCTCATCCGTGCCCTCCCTCCTAGGTGCCGTTGTTGGCTGACCTTCCCTTCCCCCACCCCTCTAGCTGTGCCTTGAGCTCACTGAGTTACTGTGATTATTGTTTACTGTTCTGTGCTGTCTCACCTCGTATTGTAATCTCGTTTGTCCCTGTATGGCGCCGCGGACACCTAGTGGCGCCCTATAAATAAAAATTAATAATAATAATAATAATAATAATAATGGTTCAATCAGAAGTGTAAAATATCAACTTAGCAGAACAAAGTAGAATACACAATTCATATATAAAAAGAATAGATATGAAAAGATAATTGGTATTCAGTGGAATTATGTTCCTTATATTTGATTCTAGGTATTAAATCAAGATAATGCAAATATATTTAATAAACTAATACACATTATAAAATAAGTCCTAAATGCATGCACTAATAGCAG
Source organism: Mixophyes fleayi (assembly GCF_038048845.1). Taxonomy (NCBI): domain Eukaryota; kingdom Metazoa; phylum Chordata; class Amphibia; order Anura; family Limnodynastidae; genus Mixophyes; species Mixophyes fleayi. Next base: position 159,275,599 of record NC_134404.1, on the reverse strand, counting down.
TAGATCATTTAAACAGAAATAATACAGGAGTATAAAATACCAAAAGTATCATAAAGGTAATTTGTATATAAGTCGTATATAATTCAATAATATTCATTAGTATCAGCATTAGTACATTTGGAATCCATGGTAAAAAATCTATAATACATTACCATATAAAAAGTATAATAAAAGATTGGCAAATCAATAGCAGATTTAATGTAATCCTGCATAAAGGATAAAATGTTTTGTGGATTATTATCTGTTCAGGTTCTAAAATAGAATGCATAATTACATTCTTAACCTAATGAATTAAGTAATTATAACATATAATACACAAAGGAAGGATATGAGAGTGCTTGTTATTGTATAATCTCCACACTTTAATTAAGGCCATCACATATTAAAGACTGGATTGTGAATATCCAATAATTTGTGGTTTCTAAGACATTGAAAACAATAATAGTCTTATGAAGCAATATATTCATTAGGTATAATAATACAAGTGTAATTCTCTGATCTTATGGATCAATATAATATTGAAAACTCTGTAATATATAGTCCTATAATATGTATATAATCTGTCTGTTCAGGTAGCTTCTTAAGGTATGTATAATTCTGGCTACACATTTAAGGTTGCAGGACACTCAAGAAGAAGTACAGAAGAGACTACTGTTTATGCTCATAGAAAAAAATATTTGTTTTCTTTGCTTCTCCCATGCCAGTACAAGCAGTAGAGGCAATAGCCATACTCATAAGGAAAGTGTCAAACGCCATCCCCGCAGTTACGCTGCTGCTGAGGACAAACGCCCGACTCCTTCCGATCGCAAGCGTCCCGTTGTCAAGCAATGAGACGCAGTGTCTCTTCTGCTGTCTGTGCACATGCTCAGGTTTGTCCCCGTTGCCTAACAGCAGGGACAGACAGGGGCGCTTAATGTTAGTCAGAGGGCAGTGCAGGCTGCTTCTGCCTATTCGGAGCTGACTTGCTTATGCTCTAATCAGGAGCTTTCTGCCTCTATTTAAACCTGCCTCTGACATCACTAAGGTGTCAGAGTATTAGGCTCACACCTGATCTCCAGCGTTTGTTCAGCATTCTGTTCCTTGTATCCTGTTGATTAAGTTTGTTACTGACTACTCTTTAGATCCTGAATTTGCATTGATTCTGCTCCTCTGGTACACTTCGCCTTCCCTGACCACTCTGCATCGTCCTCCTGGTTACGACCACGACCTGTTTGACTATCCGCTGTTCACGGATCTCGTTGGTGACTGTCTCAAAGAACCGCCACCTGCTCACCCTCTGAGGCCAATTCCATACCTCCTTGCGGGGGTCCCTGATGAATACCAGGGATGCGTTAGACTCCGCGCCTCCCTGTACAGTCGCATCAACAACAGCAGATCACACTTCCGTTGTGACAGGAAGTAGCTAATCACCTTTCCCAGTTCCTAAAACCCATTTATCATAGCAGTTATTTTTATCCTACCAGACAAGAATGTTAATTAAATACCCTCTCCTCTTATAAGCAGCAAAATGTTTTCTTTGTTAATGTAGCTCCCCTTGGGAAGTTGGCAGACTACAGCTCACTGTTTGTTCATTGTCTGTATCACTGAGGAATGTACATAGGGCACAGCAACTCCGCAATTTAGGCTTCAAGCAATAGGAGGCAGGGTCACTCAGCCTGGAGGCAAAGCAGGGTCTCCTGGCAGGAAAGGGCTGACAAATTTTAGCTTGGGGAGCAAGACTCAACTCAGGTGGACCAGTGACCCTGCCTAAGGTAGCCCACTATGGGACTGGACCAGAGGGCAGACATCTCCCTGCCTCTGACTCCTGAAGGGGGGTGCTGGAGCTCTGGGTCCCTTTCAGCTCCGGGGCTCATTGTGGCAACACCCGCTACACTCTTTATTGTTCTGTCACTGACAGGTTACTACCCATTTCTATTTTGAGGATTACCCCTGTTTTCACAGAATATTTGTGATGGTTTGTTCAGTTTCTCTGGAATTATAGTTATCGTGTGATGCTATTGTAATCCTTTTATCCTTCCCTTGGGTGCATTAATGTCAAATGAATCAGGCCCATAATATCTATAGGCAATATAGACATTTTTTAAAGATTGCATATTCTGATTTTCAGTCACCTGTGAGTATACCAAAATATATTTGGAAAGATGACAGCTGCAATTCAATGCACACTGATTTCTCACCTAAAGAGATAAAAGAGGCAAAATCACAAGAAAAAAGTTCACATGCAGAAGATTGTTGTTATTCACAGTGAGCACTATACTTCTATTTTTTTACATGGTTACACATCTGCACTTGAGTATATCCTTTTGAGTTTTGCATTATGCAAAGCATTTTGTTGCTAATTATTTTGTTGCAATTATTTTTTTATATGTTTATTGAAGCTGTATTATTTTTTGTTCATTATGGAAATTATTTAATCTATGGTTATAATGGTAATCATCTTTCTTGATATGAAACACATTAGTAGGGATGAAAGTTCAAACATTTTCACTGTTAAGGTATTAAGGGACATATTTATGAACCCCTAAAGATTACCTTATTTTAAAGAGGCTATTATCAGAGATATCTGATGCAGTCCCAGCCTCTTTGATTGCAAATTGAGTCCTCACAGATGTCTATGGGGACTGCGAAAATGCCCTATTTGTCAAGCTCGAAATTTCGAAGCATGACCTAGACAGCTAACTTCTTCTGAAGATGGTGTTAGATGGTGTTAGATGGTGAGGATAGTTTGAGCTGCTGTAATCTGTTACAGCCATTAGATAGTGTTAGATGGTGAGGATAGTTTGAGCCGCTGTAGTCTGTTACAGCCATTAGGAGAGCATTGCAGGAGAGAGCTATTCGGATCCCTACTCAGCATGCTTCATGCTCATCCCAATTGCAAATTGTGCAAAGCTTTAGCAATCTGTACTATATTCGCTGGATTATGCTCCTATCTGAGCCACTGTCCTGACTAATCAATTTTAATAAATTGCCATGTTAATTTATTTCTTATGATTGCGATAACAAATGATAATTAACCTGAGCAATATGTGATGGTTTATAAATATACTAAATTACTTTTTCACGATTCACTTTTATTATATTAGCATATTGGGTATAACATCATTACAATTCTAGATTGGTTAGTATTTTCTGAAACAAATAATTTTGTTGCGTAATAATAGCTCCATGCAAATTATAGTTAGAGAGTTCTAAAGCAAGGAACCCCAGAGTTACTCACCCCGCTAGTGTCAGTAACTGTAGCTTATACAGATATAAAAGCCTAGATAAGTTAGAAGGTAGCTGACTGAAGAGCTGCGCTACTTTTCCAATCAGTTCTGATGATCCATTCTGTACACGCCATATACTTTCTTACTTTGAAAGGCTTTTTATGTCTGGAGAAGTAGTTGCAAAACCATACTCTTCGGAGAGCTTTCCTGATAAAAATGCTTAGTTGGACTGAACTTAACCTTAAGTCAATCAGGGCAGATGTCCAATGAGGCTTTATATGACCTAACACTAAATCCTCTATCAGAAAATGTTGACATTATTTCTTAACCTGAATGTCAAGTTTCTAGTATAATAAATTATGGCAGAGCCACAGTACCTGACCATAGTGGATAAACTTTGTTACATTCTTAGGATGATAACAATGGGTACCAAGCAATGTGCTTAGAGGTTTAAATCACTTATTAGTCACACAGAGGACTTAATTTACGAAGCACATTGAATACACTTAGGTGTACCTAGATGGTCTTCCCAGCACACAACAAGATTCATCCTTGCTTCCCACTCGAGAGAGATCTCTGCAAAATACAAGTATGCCTAGGTTTTCAGGGATTTAAAAAAATTACATGAAGCACAGTGTGCAAAAGTATAAATGTCACATCAATTATCAACCTCCTATCACTTCAGAACAACAACTTTCAATATATTAAATTTAAATTATCATGAGATTGAGGTGCCATTGGGGTTGTTTTTACTACCTGTTGTATTATGTGTTTAAAGTTTTTTGACATTAGTTATAATATGTCCATCTAGGTTTATTCAGCCCCCATTTACACTGGGGAGTATATTTACGAAACTTTGGGTGTGAAAAAGTGGAGATGTTGACTATAGCAACCAATCAGATTTTAGTTTTCATTTATTTAGTACATTCTACAAAATGATAGCTAGAATGGTTGCTATAGGCAAGAAATAGAATTAACTAACCCAGGGTTTCCCAAACCCAGTCCTCAGGACTCCCCAACAGTGCAGGTTTTCTGGATCACATGTGACGAAATTAGGACCACCTGTGGATCTGTTACAATGTGTCAGTCAGTAATGAATACACCTGTGCTCCAGCAAAGAAATATGGAAAACCTGCACTGTTGGGGAGCCCTGAGGACTGGGTTTGGGAAACCCTGAACTAACCTACAGGAAAGAAAATAATGTCTAATGTACACAAATTAATAAGATCGAATAAGATGAAGATTTTTACTGATTGCTCTGGTTACTATGAAATAATTAATGACTCTCAGGGGTATATTTACTAAACTGCGGGTTTGAAAGAGTAGAGATGTTGCCTATAGCAACCAATTACATTCTAGCTGTCATTTTGTTGAATGTACGAATTAAATGATAACTAGAATCTAATTGGTTGTTATAGGCAACATCTCCACTTTTTTCAAACATGCAGTTTAGTATATATACCACACCACTGCACTTGACTCTGTTGCCCCGGCTGTCATCAACCGTTGCGCTCAAAACTTACCCGCTATCTTTAAAAATGCTCCAGCAGTGCAGAACGGCTCTGGAGAAAGTCACTCCACTTCTAGTTCATACCTGCCTCTTACAGTTCAGCCCTATCGCTCTCTAAACAATCCTTCTTTAAAGCTCTCATTTCTTCCCAATCCTCCAACCCCAGTGGACTTTTTGCCTCCTTCAACTCCCTCCTCTCCCCTCTCCCTTTCCCACTCCCGCCCACGCCCTCTGCTGTCGACTTTGCTACCCACTTCACCTCCAAGATTGAGTCTTTACGTTATAACATCTCCCAGCAGTCCACTTCTGCTTAAACTTGTTCATCTTTTGTCTTTACGGTTCTGAGATTATCTTTATTAGTCACACACTTGGGACCTGATTTAGAGTTTACGGTTCAAATTTGCACTTGCACAAACCAAGTTGTGATGGAAGAATCTGCAAATGCAATATATTTTGCATGCAGGGAAATTACTGGCTGCTTTTGCATGTAACCCACAAACACTAAGCAATTTTATTTTAACACTTTAAAGCTAGAACACCCCCCCTCCCAATGTCTTTTTTGTTAACTTTGAAATATTGCAGTTTTAAATTAGCATTGTATACTTTCCTAAAAAAGTAAATACTATCCCATTTTAATTATTGACATGCAAATTAGCATCAATGTCAAATGGCAAATATTTAATATTAATTTGTAATTTCAACAATGTCTAGAAAGCCCAGGGGACTAAAATAGTTAGAATGATTTGAGATACTAAACGTCAATCAAATTATCACTAAAAAATCCACCTAAAAGCACAGGGTAATGTCATTCTTATATATTTAGGTAAAACAAATCATGCAGCTGTAAAGGAAGTCTGTGACCTTCCTAATATAAGTACCAATAATAACAATAAAAAAAAATACACCGCAAAGAAATGGTAAACCTATAACACAATATTTATTTAAAAAATGTAATACACATTTAATGAATACATTCACAAATAACCCACATCTGGTACAGAATAATGATCAACATCCTTTCTCGGCACAATATTTAAATTGAAAGGCAATCATTTCTTGTGGTTTGTGTAGGACAATATACAGGAATTACAGGTCCATGTTTTTAATTTTGCATTATCAAATGGTGATAAACTAAGCAGAATTCCATCAACGTACATATAGGGCCTGATTCATTAAGGCACACAAAACTATAATGTGTGTTTTGTTTAAAAATGCACATAAAATGGTTATATGCATGTCTGTATTCAACAAGGAGCAGATGTGTATATACATGTGGTGTTGAATACAGGTGTAGGAATGCTCTGCTCTACTAGACGGGACACTGCAGGATACATCCAATACATGTGAGGAATATGAACTCACAAAAGATCACACAGTTAAAAAAAAACCTATGCAATTAATGTCAGCTGTTAATAATATAGTCATTAATGACAAAACATTGAAAAAAAAATTTTTTTATTTCCCCCCCTAAAAACATTTATTATGATGTTATGAATATCTACTGTACATAAAATTCATGTTTACAGATGCTCTTGATTGCAAACATATGTTCTAGCATACATACTCAACTATCATCACTAGTAACTTGCACTTAGACTAGACTTGCAGATGGTGCAAGAGATATGGCTGAAAAACAAGTACCTTAGAGATGGGCAGTATTTGAATCTGACAGTGCTACGTGCGCTCGAACTTGCAACACCCTTACTGTACATCAAGGTACAACAAGATACAAGGTATTAACACAATTTTAGGGATGTTGGAACATGGCAAGAGCTAAGAGAGAGAGAATGGAGAGTTTATGGTTAAATTACAGATAGATTTTGATGTTCTAAAGAACTGTATTTTTAGTTCTAAGTTGGTGATAATTAAGAAAAAAACAAAACTAAACTAAATATGTCAAGAATGCTGCATTTAGATGCAGGAATTAGTTTCTGTATTTTACTGTATGGTGTGGCATGCACAGCTGATGCAAGTTTACTGAGATGCAATCAGGTGACCGCTGACATCACAGAGAGGGAGTGTTGAACTCCCAAACAGTATTTAAACCTGCTCTTTCTGTCATTCCCTGCCAGATTATCAACTTTGCTGTTTTAAACTTGTGAGCATGCATCCTGATTGGTAATTGCTTCTAATTATTGACCCAGCTTGTTCCTAATTCCGTGAGACTTGGATCCTGACTTTGTATTGTGCTGACAGATTGGTGTTAACATTTGACTTCTGTGACTATTCTCCTGTCTGCTGATTCTGTCTTGTGTTATCTGCATTCTGCTGACCTCGGCTAGTCTCACCACCCTTTCTGCAGTGCTATTACCTGTAGTGCTCCACCCACAGTGCCATGGACTAGTTCAGTGGACCGCAACCTGGTTACTACAAGCAGCCAAATCCATCTCACCTTGCAGCAAACTCTGGTGAATACTGGTAGTTACTTAGATTCCACACCGTCACTCTCTGCCTGTGTCAGTCCTAGCATGTGTTGTGATCACAATCCCGGTCCTGATAAAATAAAAAAGACAGGGAAATTCTAATTTGACAGGGTAGAAGATTAATAACCTTAGCTCAATAAAAATATTTAAATGTAGATATTGGTTTCTCCTTTCAATTCTAAACTAATATTATCAATACAACAACAAAAAAGTAACAATAAAACTGGGGTACTCCGCAGTCATCAAGAACTATATTTTAATATAAAAATATGATGTTGAATTTTGTAGGTCAGGTACTGTATGCTCTAATCAATGGCAATATTTGTTCTACACTTTATAATATTCACTGCTGTATTTTACAAAATAAGTATGAAACAAAAACAATACTCATATTTATCCACAAAATAAAAAATGATATGATCAATGGAAACATAAAATAACCTCCTGTCACCAAATGTTATCCATATCTTTTTAGGGATTTAAAGATTAGAGGCAAAATTTCTCCAAAAAACCTATAAAAGATATGCTACTATTACACCAGAAGATATTTGTTGCTGTACCTTCCAATGCCACAATAAATATATTTTTTGAAAAAGATTTATGCCTTATGAACATAGCTTTTGAGCTTATTGCATTCTTCCATGTATATCATTTTATCATTTTTCACACTAAATTAAACATGTTTGTGGTTTTCCAATATAAAAAGGCATTGCTAAACAGGAGTACATTTTTGTTGCAGTTTGTACATTGCAATATATATATATGATTAAAAAAAAGAGACATTTATGAAACAGACAATTTTGGGAACAGTCGGCATAAATTATATTACAATAATTTGAACATTTTGTACGGTGGTATTTATTTTAGTGAAAACAGCTGTTTATAAGTATGTGCAAACTGAACAAATTTCTGTCATTGGTAAAAAGGAAACTTTTCCAATTAGTTAATAATGTAATGTAAATTAAACCTACAAAGCTATTAAGGACAGGTATGGTGATCTTCCTTTATACTGCCAGGTCAAAACAGGCATTATGATTATTGTGTTATATGTTATGTAACATAATAAAATGAATACATTTTAATGTTCTTTTGTGCAGAGGATGTAGCTGGTGGCTTTATAAAGTGGTAGCACTGCATTATACTAAAATATAAAAACTGTTTACATTGCCAGATCTGGGCAGTGTACATACTGGGTAATGGAGACAGGAATGTGTGTCTATGTGTCAATGAGGGTATGAGTGGCACTGTTTCATAAGTGGAAATGCAATTGAGACAAGATTCTCTATAGAGTCATCTCATGTCACTAAACCTAGAAAAATGAGGAATTGGCTTTTGTAAGGTTATGGTCATGTAACAGTTGCTTGCGCTTTGTGATTGGCTCCCTTTTATTTATTATTTATCTGATACATCAGGGGGGGATATTTTATTTTTCATATGTCATCCAAATCATAGTCAATTCACAAATTATTCTCTGGGCTTGAATTTAAGAAATGTGTATGTATTCAACTCTGGTTGGGTCCTTTCTTTCATCTATAGAGAGAGTTCACTTTCAGCTTTGTGACCATGTTATGAGTTAAACTTTGAAGGGACATAAATTCTTTATTATTCTCTAAGTAAGCAGCTAAACCAATTAATCTAATAAGCAAAAAATATTAAGTGTACCCTGAAGATATCACAATCATGACTTCAACAATATTGAATATTGGATAAGTTTCAAGGGGCTTTTTTACTTTGTTCTCTGTTTATTGGATATTTCTGTAATATATTTCAGCCCGTCTCCTGCAGTGGGAATTAGGAAAACAAAATAAATAACCACCAGAGTCTTGAGAGAAGTTCTTACTAGCCAGACTGGCACGGTGGTAGAGCAGTGTACTATTATTCCCCCATGCTCTTGGTAAGGTTTTTCTGTCCTCCCTGGATGCAGCATGGGGCAGATAAATATTTTTCATATTAATGCTAGTAACCCAACCTCAAATCCCTGGACACAATGTGGAAAGGGAAGACCTCCTGCTTATATCTATGAGATATAATCAACCAGACTCTGTTGACAACTTTTCAGCTTTTCACCTAAATTACTGGTCAGTATGTTTTCACTTAGTTCTTTAAATAATCATGAAAACGTCAGAACATTGGGTCTCTCTGTTTTTACATGTGCCCAGGAGCTTTGGTGTAATAGACATGTGTGTTTATAGATTTTTATTACATTGGCCAAAGTGCACCTAGAAATGCACTTTCACTCAGAAGTTCAACTTTAAGGTGCAAAGTGTGATTGATTACAAATATATGGTAAAGACTTAATTTGTGAATCTGAGAGGTATTGGAGATTTCAAGTCCTTTTGAAGGGAGAAAAAAATCTGTGTATCCTCTTGTAAAGCTGGAAGTGCATGAAAATGTGACTCTCCACCCTTATATTATTTTAATCACATACTGCAATGCAGTGAGTCCTAGATGCACTCATGCATCTAATGGGCAAGGAAAGCCCTCACCAAACTCCTTCCTTTTGGCTGGTGCAAACTCTTGTAACTCTGCAGATGCTGCCACTACACAAAAGCAGGAATGTCAAAAGTACAAATGTTACTGTGGGCTTTGAGAGGTGTGGAATATTTCAATATTTTTCCCATCACTTCTCATTTATCTATTTGGTTGAAGCTATCAACCAATTAAATACATAAGAAGTAGAGGTAAAATATTTGACCTGTTCCCACTATTTTCACAACTAATAAAGGAGTTTTAAAACAATCGTGTTGGTGAGCATATTTGTGATTTATGTGTTTAGTTGTTGTTCCATAAGATCCCTTTCCAATACACAGGCGCATAGATGTCATCTTTTGGTAGCCCCTTTGATTCTCTAGCTACCACTGTAAAGGATGGCTAGGTTTAACCTCTGTGCTTTAGAAAAGGGCTGGCTGTAATTAATAGAGAGTGCTGACCCTTATTGCCCCTAATCGGCCCCACCCTCAAGAATTTCTAATGATCTCATTAAAAAACATGACAAAATGATGTCACCAATTAAATCATGTAGAACATTTCAAATATTATTAAATCCCTTATCACTGATATCATGCAGCTTCACATCAATAATTACATCAGCAATCACAAAAATTATGACAATAAATATAAGATCATAGATAATAATAAGAACAATTTAATTTAAAGTAATTAATTGCTGACTGTAAAAATGAATATATTACTTTACTACTTGAATGTTTCCTCCATTATTTGAAATCAAATTGGCCTACTACCAATAAGAAGGGCGCCAGTTTAACTGCCATAACAACTGCAGAGACACTATGTCACTATATCCATAAGTAATTAAAGTTTGAAAAATAGCATTGGGAAGAAATTGACAGGTTTAAAGTGTATCTTCCATCAGAAGGTCAGCATGTATATTTAACAATAGCTGATTTAATAATTGATGGCATAGGGCAGGTCTGGCCGATCTGTGACTCTCCATGTGTTGTGAAACTAACTACAACTCCCAGCATACCTTGCCAGCTATCAGCTGGCTATCTACTAGCAAAGCATGATGGGGACACCATAGTTTCACAACACCTGAAGAGCCACAGGCTGGCCAAGCCTTTCATAGGGGATGTTGTGAGAGGTCAGTGATCAATGATATTATAATGTATTACATATTATAAATTAATTTCATTCATGTAATAATTTGTCATGTGATGTAATGAGTGATTTCATAAAATTCTATTAGATGATGATCATGTAAGTGCCATAGTATATCTATGTCCATGTGACATTTCATTTTTACATTTTACTGTTGTAAAATGTGATTTTATTTCCACCTGTCACTAACATTATGTCCCAGGAGTATTATGCCTTATTCTTCCTATTAGGTTAATACCATCAGGTTACAAATGTTTAACATATGTGGCAGGTGACATAGAAATAATGAATGTATACCACCATCTGTTTCTACATTGTATCAAATCTAGAGATCAACCACATTGTTCTTGTTAGCCTAGCATCTGTCAGTATTAGACACAACATTTGAGCTGTTAAAACGAGAGCGTAAAAAAAAAAATATATATATATATTTGTATTCAAAACATGCTTTAAACTATGTTTTAACATATATTATATACAATTACTTTGGATTGTTACTTATGTTGTCTCCCAGAGCTAGCTTTAACAAGCTTTAATGTGACTGAATCAGAACTCCTCCTTGCTAAGTATTTGTAACAACTTCCCATTTTTGTCGCTATGCCCTTTGTTTATTTGTGATATCATAAAAAACAAATATCCAATATATTTACTTTACAGATTGATCACATTTTGTTGTGTGACTGTCGCATCCATTTATCTGCCCATTTACCACAACACATTACATCACCACATTGCAGAAGCAGTTAATTTCCTTCTATGAAGCAGAATGACTGATGGATCAGAGAATTAACAGTATATGGCTTTTGGTCCTGTTTCAATAGCAGGACAAGCTTTTTTTCTTATTTTTCCAAAAGCACCCAGGACATATTAAGCCCTCTCCCATTATATTTCTTTTAACCTGTTTCTGCAGTATTTTACATTATAGGGTACCCATGATGATGTTGTCCAGCAGCTGCTCATCTTCGCCATCTAAGCACTAGGAGGCAATGTCATGCTATTGTGGGTCATATGCCATTCAGTCTTCAAAGAACTAAGAAGCCTGCTTGACCTGTGGGCAATTTTGCTTGAGAGAAATTCTGTGCCCATCATTCAGACTTCAATTATTGCTGTCTATACAGACTACATATACATGATTTTGAATACCTTTTAAATGCATTAATAGGATTTTTTTGTAATATGGGTAGAATTGAGTTTAAACATTCATTACCTGAAAGATCAAAGATTATTTTAGAATTATAATCACTAAGTTAGAACCAACAAATGGGCAATGTTTTCAGTAGAGATGCTTAAAATGTCTAACCGTTTCAAAATTCAGTAAATTTTCACTGTATTATGGAATTCTTCTACAGATTCAGGTAACCAGTTGAAGAAACAATATTGCTTTGTGCAGCTATAGTTTTCAGGATACTGAGTTGCTAAAAAGCAAGATGTACCATGTGTTGCACTACAAACATTTTGGGTCCTATGATGTCATTTGGGCCATTTGCTATGTTAGCATTATTTTATATTGGCGACGCCTATCAAATAGACAAACTAGATTTACGAGATTGCATTCTATTTGCTCACTAAGGGCCTGATGTAGAGTCAGACGCAAGTCAAACTCATGAGTGCAAACAGCACTTTTAGCCAAGGGTCTGTCTCAGTTTGCATTCAGACATATCTGTTGGGTGCAATGCCATATATTTCAAGTGTAACTATTGTACTTCTGTGAAGTGAACAAATGTCACTGGCTACAGGCAGCACCCACAGGAAAATGGTCACTTTGCTCTTCTACCATGCTCTTCAGCCATGCTCCTCAGTTAGTCCTACAAATTACAAACAGAAAGCAAGCCCTCATTTTACCCTGAAGCATTTTCAAAATAAATCAATTTACATTTTTTTCTATTTTAGATTTTCAGTATTGAGCTGCGACTACAATCGCTTTTTAACAGTTTTTTTCTATTTCTGAAAATGTTACTTTTTGTTGTTATCATCATCATCTGTGTTTGTGCACTATTTCACTTGCCTCAATTGCATTACACCTGTTTTTTTCGGGATCAAACCTACATGTCCAGGGACTCTTGTATGTCTGCTATAGCCCAGAGGATCCTGGGGTGGAAGAGACTGAGCTACTGCCAGGTGGTCGACCTAGGGTAACATCAGGTAGGATTCATGGATGACAGACTACCATAACACATCCAAGAGTACAGGGATAACTTGTTTCACCAGGGAGTAGACACTTGAACAGCTAGGATAGAATAGACAGATGGCAACTTGAAAAACTAGCTAAAAATAATGTGAGCATTAGCTGAAGAGAAACTAGATCTGCCTCTTTAAAATTCTATGTGCAGTTGCTATATAAATAATATACATTTAATTTAATGTCACTCTGTCATTGACAGTGTCAATCATCTAATTTAATCAAATTGTAAGTAGGACGCTTGATTGAGATTTCATGGACTTTATTTGGATTAAATAACATGTCAGAGAAAAACATATCACTTGAAAAAAGAACGTTTAATGAGTTAGCAAAACTAATGTTTTGTGTGTATTGAATTTCTTTTTTTTTGGAAGTCAAAGTGCTTGCAAACAAACTAACCAGTTTCAGTGTGCAAGGAAAGAAAATCAATCTGCTCTGTGGGCCTGAGTCATCCTTTAAGGAGCTACACAACTACGCTAGATGTCCATAACGTAAAAGACAAACAAAATGCCAGATGCAGGCCACATGTCTGGTCTTTTGGGCCTCAAGCCTGAGGATAGGCTGATTAGCACTTGTACCTGTGTAAGGGTGTTAAAAAAAACAGTCAAGCTAGACATGTTCTCTGCTCTGCCTGTTGTAAGGGACAGCATCATCTCTATAGGAGAAAGCTTGATATTTGTTGTGAGTATACTATATGTGCTGGAACATCTAATGTTTTTTTTTAGTTTAGCAGTCAAAAACGACTTGTGTTTAGTGAGTGCCATGCAGGCAAGGTGTTTAAGTTTTCATTTGTTTCTGCTTCATAAAACTGCCTGAGGCCAATTGTACCCAAAACCTTGTACTTGTGGGATTTTTTGGCTGCTGTAAACTACCATCAGACCCAGGAGATGGCTCCCGCCCCCGTAATCTAGCTACTAAGTAAATATATATACAGTTGGGTAAATATTATAACATAAGGCCCATTTAAATATTTTAGAATAAATTGCTCTAACATTGAGGATTATGACGAACAGGGATCAGACCTTAAAACTAAATGTATAGACAAAAGGTTCAATGTGACCGAGGTGTGTCCCTCATACTACGTAACACAAGGGGCACCGCTTCTGGCCAGGAAAAACACTTTTTTCAGAACAATGCCATACGTCATAATTTACAGAGCAAACCTCTTCCCAATAAACTGACAAGAGCATCAGCAGAAAGGAGAAAATAATGTTGGTCTTCCAGGGGAACTATTGTGACAGTCACACTTTCAGTCTTACTCAATTGCACAACTTTTACAGACACTCCTACAACTATTGCAGTTTCAGATGAGACAGGAAGAGATTTAACATTAGACATTAGAGATAAAGCAGCCCCTGTATTAACAAGTAAAGGTATTGTTTGTCTGTCAACCTCTAAATTACCATTGGTTCAGCAACATAATTGTTGTCACATGCCATTGTCAAGAGGAAAGCCATCAATGTGGAAAGATTTCAGTCATATAATTGTATGCGGCTTTAATAAGAGAGATGTCCCTTTTTTGACAATTATAACATATGACAACTTTTAGATGTTCTCTCTAACCTTTTCTGTAGTTTGGTGTCTGATCCATCCTACAAGTGGCTTCTGCAGCCTTAATTTGCATATCCATCAACTTAACATGTCTGTTTCTGTCTTTGTGTTTAAGATTAGTCTCATGTTGTTTTGCAGCTTCAAACAGTGCTGCCAAATCCATGTGTCTGTATTGTGGGCGTTGTTGTGTCACACAAACTTTTTTGTTGGAATCAACCCATTTACAAAACCTGTGCTTACAAAACAGCATATTCTGCATTTGTAGCAATATTCTTTATCCATGTGGCTTGTATTAGTGCTTCAATAAATCCTCCATGATATTCCTTACATGTTTCTGTTGAACTTTGTGTAGTGCTCATTATTTTCGTCCAATCTGTAACAGGGGGATAGAGTAACCTTTTCTAATAAAGCTTGCATTGCCCTTTTGTAATGATCTCTAGTGTTTATCTCCTCTGGTTTTAAATCAGCTTCTCTGACCATAGTGTCAGTAATACTTTCTTTAAATATTAAATTAAACAATAATAGTATATCTGGATAAGTTGGATCATGTATAAATCAAATTCAGATATTTTATAGTACCCCTTGGATCTTTCCTAGGGTTGAGCCATCTAGTAATTATTTCCTTTAAGTCACTGGGAGACCATGGGACGTGGACTGTTCACTTTACTGGATAAGGTGGTGGGGAAACTTTCATTGGATTGAGAGTTGACACTGGGACAAGTCCTAAGGACATTGCTGTGTCAAAACCTAAATGTTCTCAGTGGCAGTCACACCAGATGATTTTTTTTATTTCAGGTTGCAGTGTAATCGACAGATGTACCTGTGTTTTTTGGGGGTTGGGGTTAAAGGTTGTTCCACTGGACTATCATTATACAAAGTTATAGGTATGTGAGCACCAAGGAGCCTAGAGTTGCGTATTCCCACCTTCTTGCCATGGAACTCTGATGTTGGGCAATTCATAGCAAGATAGAGACAGAAGTGAATTTCATACAACAGTAAGTTTATTTTGAATCGGTAGAAACCCATGACCATATACAGAGGAAACACAGCGTGCAACTGATTAATGAGCACAGAACAAAGTCTCTAGTAAAGATAGTCACAGACAGCTGTAGCAATTAAAGATCTTCATAGACACAAGCATTCTGTATTTCAAACAGTACAATAACAGTTCTGGTAGTAGACAATAGTACTCACAGATGCAGTCTTGTTAATAGAGGATATACAATATTCCTGATCACCTGATGGCAGCAAAAGTCGAGGCGCAACTGAGATGAGCCCAGATTCCCTCCGTGCAGTATCAACAAAGTGATGTGGAAAGATTTATTTCCTAGCCAACTGACAATTGTTTCATATAAGCAGTTCTATGTTCAAGCTGCAGTTCTCTTAGTAACAGCAGGCAGATTGACCTAGAAAGATTTCCTTCCTAGCCAGTAGGCAATTATTTCATATAAGTAGTTCTGTGTTCAAGCTACAGTACTCAGAGGAGAATTCAAAGTAAGCTGGGTGCCAAAAATATGATTTCAAAAAGAAATGCTGTTTGTCAAGCTACAGAATTAGAGTTGAAGCAGAAACCTGTAACTGAAGAATCTCAGGCAGGAGGCTGTTCAGGATTCCAGAGTAACTTCTATCACCAGCAAAGATTGCATAGAACAGGGTGGGATTTTAAATTTCAGAAGTCCAATCAGGTCAGTCGAGAAACACATTCTAAAAAAATGAGACAGGTGTGCAATGATTCATGCTCACCACAGCTGACTGACAGCTGACTAACAGTCAGTGATTCATGCTCCCCAGAGTTAAATAGGCATTACCAACATCCTAACACCTGGGCTTTCTGCTGAGTAGAATTCAGACAGCTGAGAACTGCTCACATCTGTTTGCTCTTCTCTTCTACCCCCTCAGTCCCCTTTCTGCAGTCACAGCAACTACTTGTTCTATCGGTGAAGCTGCTGAACGCATTTGTTTAGCTGCTGCTAATATAGTGTATTGGGAATATTAGTTTCACTGATATAAATTTGTGGGGGTGAATGCTTTTTGGTCTGTCTACTTTCTACAACCCACAGATTATATGACTTCTATACAGCAACATTTTTCCTTAAGACTTTTTTAAATTATCCAAAATTTAAACATCAAAGGTACCAGGTATAGGGAAGGTTAGTATGTCAGAAGTCTAACCATACTACCACTTAACAACAATTAAACCATGTTTCCTGTACATGTGACTAGATGCCGAACCTTCTGGAAGTTCCTAATGCAAAGCTTATCTTTGACTCTTTTAAATGACAGATTCACAACATAACACAATGCTAGTCACAATATTTAAACCTTCTGTCTGGGTCCTGTAATCCGCAATACAGGCAAGACAAGTTACACTTGACTTCGTCAACACATCCGGTGAATTCAACGCAAGGGTTTCCCCACAAAACCAGGAAGAACAAATACATATGCAAGCTGCAGTTACAATACTACAAAATCAAAAGCTGCAATGACAATGACAAAGAAACTTTCAACATTTTGTACAAACCAAAACACAAATGATAGTAAAATATCAAAATTTGAGACTCACCAAACAGCTCAGAACGTTTATCAGAGCATACTTCAGAGAGTACAAAATAACACAGTGAGACAGTTCCTAATGAGAGCACACAAGCAATAAACAAGTTCTTACCCGTGGTAGCCAACTCGTATTGTCATCAGTATTAAGTCCCTGTGTGTTGCTTTTCAGACACTCAGATGTGATGCTTGATAACTGAAGCAGAAATACCAAACTGATGTATTCGTCTATAAATGAAGGAGTCAAGAAATAGAGTCAAGATAATTAACTCCCATGTACACAGATCACCAAGTCTAGTCAAATCAGAAGGTAAGGATACAAACATTTGCACATACTGTGTGTTTTATAACCAGTAATTTTGGCATCCCTCTGCAGAGGGGTGTTTAGCTTGGCATTTACACTGATTAGATATTCCATCTTTCTCATGAACATAGGGAATACTTAAGAAAACCAAGCATTGTGTTACTTAGCATGAGAGTGACATGAGAGTCAAAAGGGGAAAGGCAAATAGTTACACCCGTAGACTGCATAGTACCAAGTAGCCATTATAAACTCCTCTACTCTGACCGATGATGAGCTTATTGGCATTATTCCTTGACTAACATAATTATCATTTCTAAAGACAAAAATGTAGCCTCTAGACTTGTTTGTTACTTGCTACTACATGTTGTGTTTCTTTTAAGGAAATGTAACAATTCTTACTTGACATTATGATGCCATTTTATGCAATGCAGGCTATATAAGGCCATTGAACCCAACTACACTCTGTTTTAAGGGTGAACACGCTTATTGTAATCCAAAAAGCATCAATATTATTGTAAAGAAATATTTATCAAAATCAATAATTTCCATGACAACGGCTTTTTCCAATTACTTGTGCTCACCACCCAACTGCTGTGAACATTGCTAAATTAAAGTATATCCTGATATGCTACCAAATAACATACCCACTTGTCCCCTCTCTTCAAAAATATAAAATTTGTTGGGATAGACTACAAAAATAGAAACGTTACAGTAAAATATAAAAAAAATGGTCTGGATATAAAACTGGTGAAAACATCCTGGGCATCAAGTGATTAAACATTAAAATTTTAAACAATCCTTGCAAACACTCTGACTAGCTCCCATTCACATTAGTAACACCAAAGAGAAAGTAAGGCATATTGCTATGGGGGTAGAAGTGTTGTATCTGACAGATCACCAAATTTATTTTATGGATTTCTAAAATTTATGATCAAATTTGTAAATTGGTCCCAAATTTAATTTTGAAAGATTCCTTCAACTGTACTAGACAGCCCACTGAGGGATAGTGGTAAAATCACTGTGAGATACATCTCTGTGGGAAGTTGCACTGGTCCAGAGGGATGTACACTGAGCATACACTGGAATATAGAATTTCTCCCACACAAAGTATCCCATCATATCCAGATTTTTCCTATAAATGACCGTGTATAGAAAAGGGTTAATATCAATAGAATCCTAAAAATAACCCAAGAAAAGAGTGCGATAGAAGAGCTTCCATAGAGCTCTTTTGTGAGCTATTGAAGAATTTAGTTCATCAGCATTAGTAGGAGCAGCACTCTCGTCTCCAAATAACAGGGAGGTTCCCAAACGGAGGGAATCCTATTTACTGTACAGGTTTATTGAGAAGGGATCAGCTAATTTAATGGTGGTATCCAAGGGGAAAGAGGTCATAAGATTTAAAATTTGCCTGAACTTTAATATTTCAGAGTTGCAATAAAATACTTGTTATACACATTCTTATTGTCATTCATGAGCCAATAATTATTCAGTATGGTTCATTAGTAACTGCCTGGTTCATGCTATTATTCTTGAATAATTTAACTCCTTCTGACAAATTTGCCTCACCTTGAAAACTCATTCAATGAATGCTAACCAAGCTGTGCTTATCTCAACTTCCTGATTCTTATACAGCAACAAGAAGAAAAATGAACCCCCCTCCCTAATAAATATTTACAATACAGAGGTGACCTATAATTTCAGTGAAGAGGGTCAGTAGATGGTGTGCCAGCAATTGAGAAGTCAGCTGAGTTTAAATATAGTATAAACAGCATCCAATATGTATGAGTTTTGTTTTTAAATAAATCATTTTTAGTGTAATAGCCACAGAGCAAGAAAATTATTATACCTAGGCAGGTGATAGGTTGAAAAACATCATAAAGCTGCAATCATACACAAGTGGATTTGAGAACAACATAGAAAATGTAGATTAGTTCCTATAAAGTGCTCACCTCTTACTCAAATACTATTGCCTTGAATGCTGTGGTTACTTTTCGCAAAGTTTTCCACTGGAAACTAGAACATATCTCCGGTCACATCATAATTTATATGTTGATTGGACTGTTTATTTTGACTTTGGATTGTATATTAGGATCAGTATCATGAACCATTGGGACTCATTTACAAATGTGCAGCAGTGAAGTGCAAATGTTGTTTTGTGACATAAGTTGCCTACTGCGCAAATATGCCTCTTTATGCTGGTAAGTTCATGGACTTGGGACAAGGGGCCTGAATCCTTAAGGATCTTAACTTGAGAAACTTCTTATTTCAGTCTCCTGGACAAAACCATGTTACAATGCAAGGGGTGCAAATTAGCATTCTGATTTGCACATAAGTTAAATACTGACTGTTTTTTCATATAGCACTCAAGTATCAACTTTAAATTTCAGTGTATAAATAAGCTATCAAGTATTTGTGTGCAACATGAAAAAACAGTCAGTATTTAACTTATGTGCAAAACAGAATACTAATTTGCACCCCTTGCATTGTAACATGGTTTTGTCCAGGAGACTGAAATAAGAAGTTTCTCAAGTTAAGATCATTAATGAATCAGGCCCAAGGTG
The DNA here is from genome assembly GCF_038048845.1 of Mixophyes fleayi. Classification (NCBI taxonomy): domain Eukaryota; kingdom Metazoa; phylum Chordata; class Amphibia; order Anura; family Limnodynastidae; genus Mixophyes; species Mixophyes fleayi. The sequence continues at coordinate 159,255,697 of NC_134404.1, read as the reverse complement.
GCTAAGTCTGTTATTTGCAAATGTTAATGCCATCTGATGGGAGGAGCTCCTTGCTAAATAATGCAGGTAAGGCACATGAGTGCACCCACCTGCAAAAAGCCTTACCATGTAAGTTTCAAAACACATTTTGCGCCTGTTGCTTTGTTACCATGCTTCAAAACAGGAAGAACAACTAGTTAGAGTAGCTGAGGGAAGTTTATTTTTGAAATGTTCACACAGAAGGTGTAACAGTTTCTACTGATGACCACATAACTCTTCCAAATATTTGTATGTTACACCTAGTGCCGATGCTCTAATTCCCCTTGTACAATGTGCTGTGCAGTGTACACAGATGGGAAAATCAATTTCATTTGGGAAAATTTAAGAGATTTGCAATCTGTGAATTAATTAGGTCCACAGGAGCTTAACTTAAATGAATAATCTATGCCTCCTGGAGAATCAGGCCAATCACAATGCATGGCTCTTCAAGAAGCCAATATCAGTAATAATCAAGAAATATCACATGTTATAAAAGGAGTGTATAGGCACTAATTTTTCCTGGATATTTCTAGGGAGAAAAATCTGTAAATTCTACTATTTGTTATAGTGACTTGTGCCATGTGCTGTGATTTATCAGTGGCCTGGCCTCTGACTATCATAATCTTCATCTTCACTTCTGTTCTGTGCACACCTAATACATAGCAGCATTGCCTAATTTGTATTTTTTATTTTACATCCTACTTGGCTGTATAGTGAATCAAGTAGATTTGTGCAAGGTTTTTTACACAAATTCCCCATAACTTCACATCCCCAACCCTTTTATTTTATTCAGTTCTGTAATAAATCCAAAACTTATTCTACACAGGCAATACATTGCTTGCTATCTCAACTGGTGTATTTTATACCAACTCACTAGCTGGATTACAAAACTCCATTTTTTCTGCACATGTCACTGTCACGCTATAGTGTCGCTATATTTTATCTCTGCTTGTCTGTCCCTTCCCTCTAATAGAAGCCCTTATTATAGTGGAAAGCCTGTATATCAAGTTTACTGTAATGACTGTCAGTTACTTTATAGAAAATTACAGCTTGTGTGAAGAAATGGAAAGTAGCCTCCCAAAAAATTCACTTAAGTTAAAACAGTGGTTTTTAGAGAAGGGGATCTCTATCATCCCCTTTATCAAATCATGATATAGAGCTTTCTTAAATTATTCACACCTTTATAGACATTGATAACAATATGTTAGGTCCTAGCAGAGGTGAAAAAAAGGTGGTTGTCTTTGTAAATTTATAGTTGTGGCTGAACATTTACTACCAAGTGATAAGCCTAAATCTGGGGCAAAAAACAAGCAAAAGGGGTAAATATGCTTAGACAGCCCCAGCTTTATACAATGTACAAGGAAATAAGCAATGCTACTGCCAAGGGAAATGTAACTAAGAAAAGTATTGCTGATGAATTGTTATTTAGCCTTAAAATAAAAATGTACTGGTTGAAAGAATTTGTCAATTGTGTGCAAAGCAGCATAGCAGATTCTGTGACATAGCATTAAATAAATAACATTAGTCAACTGATTTTCGGAAACTGTTTGCAAAGTTGAATCAAGTGGTAATAATGAAGTGCAAAAAGTCATGCATCTAGATGCAGCTACTTCAACCACCTTCCTTTCTCTTCATTATAGATACGTGTATGCTAAATGCACCAGTGTTTGGTCAGGCTCAGCTGTCTGGATTAAAAAGTGTGTGTGTGTGGGGGTGGGGGGGGGGGGGCAATCATGAGGAATTGTGATGTAGTGCAGGGTAGGGACATTCAAGTAATGGGGCCTTGTAGTGTTTTTCCTGGTATCTCAATGAGCCAATCTGACACGGAGCATCAAAAATAATTGCCTGCTCATCGACCGCATGACAAGCACATGTACCCCACCCTGGTCCTCAAGAAACACTACACTAAAGGGATCTGTCATTTATAACATGAAACATGAAACCAATAACACAATGCAATGGTTGCTAGTTTTCCATCACTTACAACCGAGTTGAATGAGCATTTGCATATAAGTTTGTAAAGAATAGAAATTGTAATAAGGAGGTATAAGTATTTTAAATATTTGATCTATTAGAATGTAGGCAATAAATTAATCTCTACTATGCAGAGGGAAACATGTTGCTAGTCACCCCAAAAAACTGAAAGAACATTCATAATAAACCTCAGAGAAATCATCATCATCATCATCATCACCATCAAAATAAGAATAACACTTGATTGATGTTATTTATTCATGGTGGCGTAGTGGCTAGCACTTCTGCCTCACAGCACTGGGGTTATGAGTTCAATTTCCGACCATGGCCTTATCTGTGTGGAGTTTGTATGTTCTCCCTGTGTTTGCGTGGGTTTCCTCCGGGTGCTCCGGTTTCCTCCCACACTCCAAAACCATACTGGTAGGTTAATTGGCTGCAATCAAAATTGACCCTATACTCTCTCTCTGTGTCTGTGTGTGTATGTTAGGGAATTTAGACTATAAGTTCCAATGGGGCAGTGACTGATGTGAATGAATTCTCTGTACAGCACTGCGGAATCAGTGGCGCTATATAAATAATTGGTAATAATAATAACAATAATAATATTTTATATATATATATATATATATATATATATATATATATATATATATATATATATATATATATTGTTAATTATTACTTTGACAATACACAGAGCAGATTCTAATGACCACTATACAATACAGAGCATATTCTAGTAATATCTGCACAATGGAGAGAACATTCCATGGACCTATAAACAATACAGAGAACATTTTAGTAACATCTTTAAAATAGAGATAGCATCCTACTGAGAATACCTTAATGACCTATATACAACACTGACATCATGATATTGACCGATAAATAATGCACAGATCATTCTCATAACATCTATGCTACACAAGAAGCATTCTGAACGCATTTATACAATACAAAGAACATTGCAGTGATCTATATAGACTACAGAGTGCATTCTAATTAGAGATGAGCGCACTCGGATTTCGTGAATCCGAGCCCACCCGAGCGTTGCCGATCCGAGTCGGATCCGAGACAGATCCAGGTATTGGCGCCAAATGAAAACCTGAAACCGAGGCTCGGAGTCATAATCCCGCTGTCGGATCTCGCGATACTCGGATCCTATAAATTCCCCGCTAGTCGCCACCATCTTCACTCGGGCATTGATCAGGGTAGAGGGAGGGTGTGTTAGGTGGTCCTCTGTCCTGGTAGATCTCGTGCTGTGCTGTTTAGTTCTGTGCTGTGCTGTGCTGTGTTCTGCAGTATCAGTCCAGTGGTGCTGTGTGCTGTGCTCTGTCAATTTTGAGCTCAGTGGTGCTGCTGGGTCCTGTGCTGTGTCCTGTTCAGTCCAGTGGTGCTGTGTCCTGTGCTCTGTCCTTCTAAGGGCATAGATATTTCCCCATTATTCCCCATTTTCAAAAAAATTAAAAAAAGTTATAAAAAAAAATACAAAAAACAAATTTAAAAAAAAATTAATTACAACAAAATTTGCAAAACCAATCCTGCAGTATAAGCCCATTGGTACTGCAATATTACCAAGTTCACACATTCAGCAGTAAAAGTCCAGTGGTACTGCTATTACAAAGTTCACACATTCTGCAGTATCAGTCCAGTGGTGCTGTGTCCTGTGCTCTGTCTTTCTGAGTTCAGTGGTGCTGCTGGGTCCTGTGCTGTGTCCTGTTCAGTCCAGTGGTGCTGTGTCCTGTGCTCTGTGCTTCTAAGGGCATAGTTATTATTTCCCCATTATTCCCAAGTTTTTAAAAAATAAAAAAAACTTATAAAAAAAAATACAAAAAAATAAAAATAAAAAAAAATAAAAAATTAATTACAACAAAATTTGCAAAACCAATCCTGCAGTATAAGCCCATTGGTACTGCAATATTACCAAGTTCACACATTCAGCAGTAAAAGTCCAGTGGTACTGCAATATTACAAAGTTCACACATTCTGCAGTATCAGTCCAGTGGTGCTGTGTCCTGTGCTCTGTCCTTCTGAGTTCAGTGGTGCTGCTGGGTCCTGTGCTGTGTCCTGTTCAGTCCAGTGGTGCTGTGTCCTGTGCTCTGTGCTTCTAAGGGCATAGTTATTATTTCCCCATTATTCCCAAGTTTTTTAAAAAAAATAAAAAATTATAAAAAAAAATACAAATTTTTTTTTTTAAAAAAAAGTAATTATAACAAAATTTGCAAAACCAATCCAGCAGTATAAGTCCATTGGTACTGCAATATTACCAAGTTCACACATTCTGCAGTATCTTGTGCTACATATAATGGAGACCAAAAATTTGGAGGATAAAGTAGGGAAAGATCCAGACCCACTTCCTCCTAATAGTAACATAGTAACATAGTTGAGGAGGTTGAAAAAAGACACCAGTCCATCAAGTTCAACCTATTTTGGATCTCCTGCGATCCTGCACTTATATTTGAAATTAATTCAGAGTAGGCAACCGCCCATCTGTTTCAATTTTGAAAATCCCCCCAGACTCAATATTGCAATCCAATTTTTACCCTATATCCACTACTATCCTTTATTTTAAATTAACGGTCGTATCCCTGGATACACCTTTCCGCTAAAAATTTGTCTAACCCTTTCTTAAACATATCTATTGAATCTGCCATCACAACCTTCCCTGGCAATGAATTCCATATCTTGACTGCCCTTACTGTAAAGAACCCCTTCCTTTGCTGGTTGTGAAATTTCCTCTCCTCTAACCTTAGGGGATGACCACGTGTCCTGTGTATGGTCCTTGGGGTAAAAAGTTCCCATGAAAGCTCTCTGTATTGACCCTTAATGTATTTGTACATAGTAATCATATCTCCCCTTAGACGCCTCTTTTCTAAAATAAACATGCCTAAACTGGCTAACCTTTCCTCATAACTTAATGACTCCATACCCTTTATCAATTTTGTCGCCCTTCTCTGAACCCTTTCTAGTTCCAAATTATTACTTTTTTATAGAGTGGTGCCCAGAACTGTACTGCATATTCAAGATGAGGTCTTACCAATGATTTATACAGTGGCAAAATTACACTGTCTTCCCTTGCATCTATGCCCCTTTTTATGCATGCCAATACTTTGTTTGCCCTTGCAGCTGCTGCTTGACATTGAGCACTATTGCTAAGTCTACTGTCTACGAGCACTCCCAAATCCTTTTCCATTATAGATTCTCCCAAATTAATTCCATTTAATTTATAGATTGCGTTCTTGTTTTTGATCCCTGAATGCATAACCTTACATTTATCTGTGTTAAACCTCATATTCCATTTAGCCGCCCAATCCTCCAGTTTATTTAAGTCCCTCTGTAGAGAAGCTACATCTTGCTCTGATTTTATTACCTTACAGAGTTTAGTGTCATCTGCAAAAATAGAAACTTTACTCTCTAAACCATCACCAAGGTCATTAATAAATATATTAAAAAGGAGTGGTCCCAGCACGGAACCTTGAGGAACTCCACTTAAGACCTTTGACCAATTAGAAAATGTTCCATTTATCACAACTCTCTGTTCCCTATTCTCTAACCAGTTTTCGATCCAAGTACAAATTTTGATTTCTAGAGCCAGTTCCCTTATTTTGTAAACCAACCTCTTGTGTGGCACTGTATCAAAGGCCTTTGCAAAATCTAAGTAGACCACATCTACTGTCCTGCCCTGGTCTAAGTTCCCACTAACTTCCTCGTAGAAACTAATTAGATTAATGCTGAAGCTGCTGCCACTAGTCATGACATAGACGATTAAATGCCATCAACGTCGTCTTCCAAGCCCGATGCCCAATCTCCTAGTACAGGGCATGTAAAATCCAAAAAGCCCAAGTTAAGTAAAAGTAGCAAAAAGAGAAACTTAAAATCATCTGCGGAGAAACGTAAAGTTGCCAATATGCCATTTACGACACGGAGTGGCAAGCAACGGCTTAGGCCCTGGCCCGTGTTCATGACTAGTGGTTCAGCTTCACACAACGATCTTAGCCCTCCTCCCCCCCCCTACAAAAAATTGAAGAGAGTTATGCTGTCAGCAACAAAACAGCAAACAACTCTGCCTTCTAAAGAGAAATTATCACAAATCCCCAAGGCGAGTCCAAGGGTGTTGGTGGTTGTCAAGCCTGACCTTCCCATCACTGTACGGGAAGAGGTGGCTCGGGAGGAGGCTATTGATATAGCTGGCGCTCAGGAGGAACTTGATGATGAGGATGGTGATGTGGTTATTGTAAATGAGGCACCAGGGGAGGAAACAGCTGATGTCTATGGGATGAAAAAGCCCATCGTCATGCCTGGTCAGAAGACCAAAAACTGCACCTCTTCGGTCTGGAGTTATTTTTATCCAAATCCAGACAACCAATGTATAGCCATATGTAGCTTATGTAAAGCTCAAATAAGCAGGGGTAAGGATCTTGCCCACCTAGGGACATCCTCCCTTATACGTCACCTGAATAACCTTCATAGTTCAGTGGTTAGTTCAGGAACTGGGGCTAGGACCGTCATCGGTACAGGGACACCTAAATCCCGTGGTCCAGTTGGATACACACCAGCAGCACCCTCCTCCTCAACTTCCTCCACAATCTCCATCAGATTCAGTCCTGCAGCCCAAGTCAGCAGCCAGACTGAGTCCTCTTTAATACGGGATTCATCCGAGGAATCCTGCAGCGGTACGCCTACTACTGCCACTGCTGCTGTTGCTGCTGTTAGTCGGTCATCTTCCCAGAGGGGAAGTCGTAAGACCGCTAAGTCTTTCACAAAATAATTGACCGTCCAACAGTCGTTTGCCATGACCACAAAATACGATAGTAGTCACCCTATTGCAAAGCGTATAACTGCGGCTGTAACTGCTATGTTGGTGTTAGACGTGCGCCCGGTGTCCGCCATCAGTGGAGTGGGATTTAGAGGGTTGATGGAGGTATTGTGTCCCCGGTACCAAATCTCATCGAGATTCTACTTCACTAGGCAGGCGATACCAAAAATGTACAGAGAAGTACGATCAAGTTTCCTCAGTGCTCTAAAAAATGCGGTTGTACCCACTGTCCACTTAACCACGGACATGTGGACAAGTGGTTCTGGGCAAACGAAGGACTATATGACTGTGACAGCCCACTGGGTAGATGCATCGCCTTCCGCAGCAACAGCAGCAGCTGCATCAGTAGCAGCATCTACAAAATGGCTGCTCGTGCAAAGGCAGGCAACATTGTGTATTACAGGCTTTAATAAGAGGCACAACGCTGACAACATATTAGAGAAACTGAGGGAAATTATCTCCCAGTGGCTTACCCCACTTAGACTCTCATAGGGATTTGTGGTGTCAGACAATGCCAGTAACATTGTGCGGGCATTAAATATGGGCAATTTCCAGCACGTCCCATGTTTTGCCCACACCATTAATTTGGTGGTGCAGCATTACCTCAAGAGTGACAGGGGTGTGCAGGAGATGCTTGCGGTGGCGCGCAAAATTGCTGGACACTTTCGGCATTCAGCCAGTGCCTACCGCAGACTAGAGGCACATCAAAAAACCATGAACCTGCCCTGCCATCACCTCAAACAAGAGGTTGTGACGCGCTGAAACTCCACCCTCTATATGCTGCAGAGGATGGAGGAGCAGCAAAAGGCCATTCAGGCCTACACAGCCACCTACGACATAGGCAAAGGAGTGGGAATGCGCCTGAGTCAAGCGCAGTGGAGACTGATTTCCGTGTTGTGCAAGGTTCTCCAGCCGTTTGAACTTGCCACACGAGAAGTCAGTTCCGACACTGCCAGCTTGAGTCAGGTGATTCCCCTAATCAGGCTGTTGCAGAAGCAGCTGGAGAAAGTGAGGGAGGAGCTGGTAAACCATTGCGATTACACCAAGCATGTAGCTCTTGTGGATGTAGCCCTTCATACGCTTTGCCAGGATCCGAGGGTGGTCACTCTTTTAAAGTCAGAGGAATACATTCTGGCCACCGTGCTCGATCCTCAGTTTAAAGCTTTTGTTGTGTCTCTGTTTCCGGCGGACACAAGTTTACAGCGGTGCAAAGACCTGCTGGTCAGGAGATTGTCCTCTGAAGAGGACCGTGACATTCCAACAGCTCCACCCTCATTTTATTCCACATCTATTCCTGCGAGGAAAAAGCTCAGTTTTCCTAAAAGAGCCGCTGGCGGGGATGCTGAGAACATCTGGTCCGGACTGAAGGACCTGCCAAGCATTGCAGACATGTCTACTGTCGTTGCATTGGATGCTGTCACAATTGAAAAAATGGTGGAGGATTATTTTGCTGACACCATCCAAATAGACATGTCAGACAGTCCATATTGTTACTGGCAGGAAAAAAAGGCAGTTTGGAAGCCCCTGTACAAACTGGCTCTATTTTGCCTGAGTTGTCCCCCCTTCAGTGTGTACTCTGAAAGAGTTTTTAGTGCAGCGGGGAACCTGGTCAGTGAGCGGCGAAGGTTGCTTCCTAAAAACGTTGAAAAAATGATGTTCATAAAAATGAATTATCAATTCCTCAATCAAGTACAGCACTGCCCTTTAGATACTACAGAGGGACCTGTGGTTGTGGAGTCCAGCGGGGACGAATTGATAATGTGTGAGGAGGAGGAAGTACACACTGTAGAGGGAGAGGAATCAGAGGTTGAGGATGAGGACGACATCTTGCCTCAGTAGAGCCAGTTTATTTTATACAGGGGGAGATGAATAGCTTTTTTGGTGTGGGGGCCCAAACAAACCAATCATTTCAGGCACAGTTTGGTAGGCCCTGTCGCTGAAATGATTGGTTTGTTAAAGTGTGCATGTCCTATTTCAACAACATAAGGGTGGGTGGGAGGGCCCAAGGACAATTCCATCTTGCAACTCTTTTATTGCCATTATGTGACCATTCAACAGTCGTTTGCCATGAGCACAAAGTAAAACACAATTAAAACAAATTCAACAAATTAAACCAAAAGTAAAATGCCCTGTCATAATCAAAAACAAGAGGTATTGACGTGCTTGAACTACTGTAGTGTTTATAAGTTAGAAACACTACACTTGAAAGCTTGAGCCTTTAATAGAAAAAGTCTCTCTTCACTGCACGAATATTTGCAACAGAGACAATTTTTTGGTTAACAAAGTCAACAAATAACACTTCGACCCTGTCTGTCTTTCACATACTTAATGGGTTCTCAATGATGAATGCTATGTACCATGGTCGTCTAAAACAAGAGTTATTGACGTGCTATAACTACTGTAGTTTTTATAAATTATAAACACTACACTTGAAAGTTGGAGGAGGTATTGTGGCCCCGGTACCAAATTGGGTACCGGGGCCACTCCACTATGCAGTCCAGATAGAGGTGTATCAGATATTAAACAACGTTGACTGTTGCTTCAAAATTTTTAAATAATATTGTGGGGAACACTACACAATGCAGTCCATAAACTTTTTTGGTAGAATTCAGACCCGTGGAGGGTTTTTTAATTATATTGTGGACCTGGTAAAAAATTGTGTACCGGGGCCACCCCACTACGCAGTCAAGAAACTTTTTTTTTGGAATTCAGACCCGTGGAGGGTTTTTTATTATATTGTAGGGACCACTAATCTACGCAGTCCAGGTAAAATTTTTGGTGGGATTCAGACCATTTTAGGGTTTTTAAATTATATTGTGGTGACCACTCCTCTACGCAGTCCAGGTACAATTTTTAGTGGGATTCAGACCATTTGAGGGTTTTTTAATTATATTGTGGTGACCACTCCTCTACACAGTCCAGGTACAATTTTTGGTGTAATTAAGACCAGTTGATGGTTTTCATATTATATTGTAGGGACCACTCCTCTACGCAGTCCAGATACAATTTTTGGTGTAATTAAGACCAGTTGATGGTTTTTTTTATTATATTGTAGGGACCACTCCTCTACGCAGTCCAGGTACAATTTTTGGTGGGATTCAGACCATTTGAGGGTTTTTAAATTATATTGTGGTGACCACTCCTCTACGCAGTCCAGGTACAATTTTTGGTGTAATTAAGACCAGTTGATGGTTTTCTTATTATATTGTGGGGACCACTCGTCTACGCAGTCCAGGTACAATTTTTGGTGGGATTCAGACCATTTGAGGGTTTTTAAATTATATTGTGGTGACCACTCCTCTACGCAGTCCAGGTACAATTTTTAGTGTAATTAAGACCAGTTGATGGTTTTCTTATTATATTGTGGTGACCACTCCTCTACGCAGTCCAGGTGTATTTTTTGGTGGGATTCAGACCATTTGAGGGTTTTTTAATTATATTGTGGCCCCGGTAAAAAATTGTGTACCGGGGCCACCCCACTGCGCAGTCAAGAAACTTTTTTTTTGGAATTCAGACCCGTGGAGGGTTTTTTAATTTTATTGTAGGGACCACTCCTCTACGCAGTCCAGGTACAATTTTTAGTGGGATTCAGACCATTTGAGGGTTTTTAAATTATATTGTGGTGACCACTCCTCTACGCAGTCCAGGTACAATTTTTGGTGTAATTAAGACCAGTTGATGGTTTTCCTATTATATTGTAGGGACCACCCCTCTACGCAGTCCAGATACAATTTTTGGTGTAATTAAGACCAGTTGATGGTTTTTTAATTATATTGTAGGGACCACTCCTCTACGCAGTACAGGTACAATTTTTGGTGGGATTCAGAACATTTGAGGGTTTTTAAATTACATTGTGGTGACCACTCCTCTACGCAGTCCAGGTACAATTTTTGGTGGGATTCAGACCATTTGAGGGTTTTTAAATTATATTGTGGTGACCACTCCTCTACGCAGTCCAGGTACAATTTTTGGTGTAATTAAGACCAGTTGATGGTTTTCCTATTATATTGTAGGGACCACCCCTCTACGCAGTCCAGATACAATTTTTGGTGTAATTAAGACCAGTTGATGGTTTTTTAATTATATTGTAGGGACCACTCCTCTACGCAGTCCAGGTACAATTTTTGGTGGGATTCAGAACATTTGAGGGTTTTTAAATTACATTGTGGTGACCACTCCTCTACGCAGTCCAGGTACAATTTTTGGTGGGATTCAGACCATTTGAGGGTTTTTAAATTATATTGTGGTGACCACTCCTCTACGCAGTCCAGGTACAATTTATGGTGGGATTCAGACCATTTGAGGGTTTTTTTAATTATATTGTGGCCCTGGTAAAAAATTGTGTACCGGGGCCACCCCACTACGCAGTCAAGAAACTTTTTTTTTGGAATTCAGACCCGTGGAGGGTTTTTTATTATATTGTAGGGACCACTAATCTACGCAGTCCAGGTAAAATTTTTGGTGGGATTCAGACCATTTTAGGGTTTTTAAATTATATTGTGGTGACCACTCCTCTACGCAGTCCAGGTACAATTTTTAGTGGGATTCAGACCATTTGAGGGTTTTTTAATTATATTGTGGTGACCACTCCTCTACGCAGTCCAGGTACAATTTTTAGTGTAATTAAGACCAGTTGATGGTTTTCTTATTATATTGTGGTGACCACTCCTCTACGCAGTCCAGGTACAATTTTTGGTGGGATTCAGACCATTTGAGGGTTTTTTAATTATATTGTGGCCCCGGTAAAAAATTGTGTACCGGGGCCACCCCACTGCGCAGTCAAGAAACTTTTTTTTTGGAATTCAGACCCGTGGAGGGTTTTTTAATTTTATTGTAGGGACCACTCCTCTACGCAGTCCAGGTACAATTTTTAGTGGGATTCAGACCATTTGAGGGTTTTTAAATTATATTGTGGTGACCACTCCTCTACGCAGTCCAGGTACAATTTTTGGTGTAATTAAGACCAGTTGATGGTTTTCCTATTATATTGTAGGGACCACCCCTCTACGCAGTCCAGATACAATTTTTGGTGTAATTAAGACCAGTTGATGGTTTTTTAATTATATTGTAGGGACCACTCCTCTACGCAGTCCAGGTACAATTTTTGGTGGGATTCAGAACATTTGAGGGTTTTTAAATTACATTGTGGTGACCACTCCTCTACGCAGTCCAGGTACAATTTTTGGTGGGATTCAGACCATTTGAGGGTTTTTAAATTATATTGTGGTGACCACTCCTCTACGCAGTCCAGGTACAATTTTTGGTGTAATTAAGACCAGTTGATGGTTTTCCTATTATATTGTAGGGACCACCCCTCTACGCAGTCCAGATACAATTTTTGGTGTAATTAAGACCAGTTGATGGTTTTTTAATTATATTGTAGGGACCACTCCTCTACGCAGTCCAGGTACAATTTTTGGTGGGATTCAGACCATTTGAGGGTTTTTAAATTATATTGTGGGGACCACTCCTCTACGCAGTCCAGGTACAATTTATGGTGGGATTCAGACCATTTGAGGGTTTTTTAATTATATTGTGGCCCCGGTAAAAAATTGTGTACCGGGGCCACCCCACTGCGCAGTCAAGAAACTTTTTTTTTGGAATTCAGACCCGTGGAGGGTTTTTTAATTTTATTGTAGGGACCACTCCTCTACGCAGTCCAGGTACAATTTTTAGTGGGATTCAGACCATTTGAGGGTTTTTAAATTATATTGTGGTGACCACTCCTCTACGCAGTCCAGGTACAATTTTTGGTGTAATTAAGACCAGTTGATGGTTTTCCTATTATATTGTAGGGACCACCCCTCTACGCAGTCCAGATACAATTTTTGGTGTAATTAAGACCAGTTGATGGTTTTTTAATTATATTGTAGGGACCACTCCTCTACGCAGTCCAGGTACAATTTTTGGTGGGATTCAGAACATTTGAGGGTTTTTAAATTACATTGTGGTGACCACTCCTCTACGCAGTCCAGGTACAATTTTTGGTGGGATTCAGACCATTTGAGGGTTTTTAAATGATATTGTGGTGACCACTCCTCTACGCAGTCCAGGTACAATTTTTGGTGTAATTAAGACCAGTTGATGGTTTTCCTATTATATTGTAGGGACCACCCCTCTACGCAGTCCAGATACAATTTTTGGTGTAATTAAGACCAGTTGATGGTTTTTTAATTATATTGTAGGGACCACTCCTCTACGCAGTCCAGGTACAATTTTTGGTGGGATTCAGAACATTTGAGGGTTTTTAAATTACATTGTGGTGACCACTCCTCTACGCAGTCCAGGTACAATTTTTGGTGGGATTCAGACCATTTGAGGGTTTTTAAATGATATTGTGGTGACCACTCCTCTACGCAGTCCAGGTACAATTTTTGGTGTAATTAAGACCAGTTGATGGTTTTCCTATTATATTGTAGGGACCACTCCTCTACGCAGTCCAGGTACAATTTTTGGTGGGATTCAGACCATTTGAGGGTTTTTAAATTCTATTGTGGTGACCACACCTCTATGCAGTCCAGGTACAATTTTTGGTGTAATTAAGACCAGTTGATGGTTTTCTTATTATATTGTGGGGACCACTCCTCTACGCAGTCCAGGTACAATTTCTGGTGTAATTAAGACCAGTTGATGGTTTTCTTATTATATTGTGGGGACCACTCCACTACGCAGCCCAGAAAGATACCTCGTTGCAACGTTTTGGACTGCTAATAATATTGTTAGGTGTTCAGAATACACTGTAAATTAGTGGAAATGATTGTTATTGAATGTTATTGAGGTTAATAATAGCGTAGGAGAGAAAATAAGCCCAAAAACTTGATTTTTGAACTTTTTATGCTTTTTTCAAAAAAAAATCCGAATCCAAAACCTTAAATCTGAACCAAAACCTTTCGGCGGGTGTTTTGCGAGACAAATCCGAAACCAAAACCTCAAGCAAATCCGAATCCAAAACACAAAACACGAGACACCAAAAGTCGCCGGTGCACATCCCTAATTCTAATGACCTTGATGCAACACACAGAATATTCTAGATACCTCTATACAGCACAGGGAACATTTTAATAAACAATGTGCAATAGATATCATATTTTGTGACCTCTATACAATACAGATATCATTCTAGTATCCTCAATACAATACGAAGAGCATCATAATGACTGATATGCAAAACAGATAGCATCTTGATAAACAATAAACAATACAGAGAACATTCCATTGACATAGATCACCTTAATATACAATATATATACAGAGAACATTTAAGTGATCAATATACAAGAGCATTCTTGTGACTACTAGCCAAAACAAAATGCATAGTAATGACTACTACTACATAATGTCAACCCTGAACTGGAGCACACTATACAATGCTGACCCACAAATCGCTGGCTACCATTAACAGTTTGGACATGTCATGCTGGTGCCTGAAAAACTACAAGCACCAGCATACCCATGGCAGCCAGAACATGCTGGCACTTGGAGAAGCACAAGTGCCATCATTCCCTCACACCCAGGGCCCACTGAGCCATGTAGTCCCATAAAATAAAATTTAAATAAGCCACACCCTCTTTTCCACCACATTATGTTAATAAAATAAAAGAAACCCTATTTGAAATGTAAATAAATCAGACACCTCTTTGTAGCTACACAATTGTATTCAAAATAATAAATCCCAATATTACTACCATCTGATGTCTTCATCTGTACTTGATCCAATCTTGTAATATTTTAATCCATAGCGATTGAAACCCATAAAAAAGCCCCATAATATTCCTGGTCCAGTAGTTGTCCAGAAAAAAATCACATTCAAAAGTCCAGTAGTTGTCCAATAAGTAAAGAAACAAGCCCCCAAAAATATTCCATAGGTAGTTGAAAATAATCTTCTTCTCTACTGTCTTGAAGCCCAAATAATCCACAGGAACTTATTTGCCAAAATAAAAAATGCATTAACAAGGCGATGTTAAACTATGATCCTCTGGGAAATGAGCCCGCACAAAATGGATTATTAACAGACGCAAGGTCTATTTATATGCCAGGGGATTTCCCATGCTGTATAAAAATAATAACTTACTTTCTCTCGGCTGGCAGGTAAGGCTGCAGTCCAAGTGCACTGATGTCTGATGCAGAACACTGTGCCAGGGCAACCGCAGGGTGGAGATTCCAAATGTCAGATGTCAAAACTGTAATGAAGTTACAAGACAGGAGCCCTGAGGTGAAGGATACACGTGTTTGCCTGGTTTAGTGCTGACTAAGCAGAGGCGTGGTTCTTCACCAAGAACTTCCGCAAGGCAGTATGGGCTTAGCAGCTGGGAACTTGGCCTTCTGAAAAGCCACTAGGTGTAACATAGTGGAGATAGAAGAAGGGCATTCCAGAAGTCAGTGTCGGACTGGCCAGCCGGGCAGCCGGACTATCCACCGCTAGGCCCGGCAGGCTTGAAGTTCCGCCCCCTCTGCTGTTAGGGCGGAGCTAACGGGAGGGACTGATCAACCACTAGGCTGATCAGGCTGCAGCCTGCGGCGCTGAGTGGCACACTAACAAGCTGGTTGTTTTTTTTTCGTTTTTTTTTCTTCAAGTGCCATCGATCGGCTTCTTTCTACCGCATGTACCTGTACCCAATCACGCAGCTAACAGCATCCGACGCTGTTAGCTGCCCTATCAGTGTATTGCTTAGTGTGGTCACCTGAGATCTCACATCTCATGTGACCACACTAATCACAAAGAGCGCGCCCGCAGTGACAGTGCAGCTAACAGCGTCGGATGCTGTTAGCTGCGTGTGAAGATGACAGAAGCGCCGGCGTCTGGAGAGAGGAGGAACAGAAGACAGCAAGGTAAGTGCATCTTGTTAAATATCAGGGGGGTGTGTGACACATCGGATGTGGAGGGGGAGATGACTAGGGGGGATTAATGAACTGGCCAATGGGGGGGAGTTTATAAATTGGATATGGGGGGATAAATGATCTGGCTAGTATGGATTGGATAGGGGGGATTAATGGAGTGAAAAAGGGGTGGTAATGAACTGACTAGAGGGGGGAGGGGTTAATGAATTGGATAGGGGGGATTGTCTGAATATCCATACAGCCCTGACAGTGAGGTGCAGTGGGAGGACATCTAAATAAAAGTAATTTTAATCTCAGTTTACTGATCCTTAATTCAAATGGCCCACATACTAGACAGACTGCAGCACTCATCTCTCCTGCCACTTTCCCAATACCAGCAAGTGCACTTAGATGTTAGAAGTGAATGGCCATGTTCATCCTCCATGAAACTAAGATCTGGCTGTACAATCATGAAATATTCACACAGAGAATATATAATAACAGACAGTTATAAAGATGACTGTGTGGGTATATATATGTATATGTATATATATATATATATATATATATATATATATATATATTATATTATATATTATACTTATGGAAAAAAGTATTCAGATGCTTGACCATTACACCAGCAGGGAGGAAAAAGCAATGGGGAGGTAATGGACTGGCTACAGGGGAGGGGGGGGTGTTAATGAATTGGATGGGGGGGTCATAAACTGTCTCGTGCGGGTTTATAAAAATTACAGGGGGGTGAATTGGCTGATGGGGGAGGTGATGAAATAACTTGTAGGGGGCAGGATCTCTGTATTGTGTGGCGGTGATGTGGATGCTCACTGTGGTTTCAGCGGTCACTAGAATACTAAATATTAGATAGACAGGGCTGGTAGATGTTACTATAGGAGTGTAAATAATTTTCATATATTTTATTGTCTGTCTGTACTAGGGGGTTGTTTTGTATCATTCAGGGTTTGTTAAAATTTTGCACTATAATACAATTTTTGCAATTTTAAATACAGGACTCCCAAGTTTCCAGAAGCCACACAACGGACAATGCTCCAAGAACAAGCAAAAGAGAACACCAGGTAGTCTACGCTGCAAGATCAGGTAAGAGAGGAAGTGCATAATGAAGTGTGTTTTATGTATTAATTAATGTTTTACAAATCTATAATATAAAAGCCTAGCGGCGTGTGTTAGTCTGTGTGTGAAAAAAAAAAACAAGCTGCAGCGCCACCTGCTGGGCGGAGTTATACACTGACCTACTAAATTCTTAGCATTATCTAATATATAAAAGTAAAAGCCTAGCTGCGTGTGTTAGTGTGTGTGTGTGTGTGTGTGTGTGTGTGTGTGTGTAAAAAACTATTTTCTCAGAAAGGGCTCATCCAATTGACCTGAAATTTGGTATACTGACATTATTTGACAAAAAAATTAGAATAGTGAAGTCAGTTAACTTCCATAATCCCCCCTTCCCCCCGTGGGAGGGGTAGTAAAGGCTAAATTTACGAGTTGAGGGCTCAAACTCATTTTCGTGAGGTAATTTTACCTCATGAACACACATGTGTAGCGGCGTGTGTTAGTGTGTGTGTGTGGAAAAAAATATTTTCTTAGAAAAGACTCATCCAATTGACCTGAAATTTTGTATACTGACATTATTTGACAAAAAAATTAGAATAGTGAAGTCAGTTAACTTCCATCATCCCCCCTTCCCCCCGTGGGAGGGGTAGTAAAGGCTAAAGGGTAATTTTACCTCATGAACACACATTAAAAAGGGCGCTTGCGTCGGGAAGTAACGCTCTTCCCCTGAGGAGGCCTGGGCTAGGCCCAAATGCATGACAAGAACCTTTTTAAGACCTTAAGTAGCTTGATTTGACTAGAATGCATGAGAATCATGCACGGGTTAACCTGAGTTCAGATGTCGGCGGCGGGGCCACTTCCATAACACACACACACACTACCACACGGCTCTCTGCACCTGTGCGGTAGTGTGTTTTTCACTTCAGCAAGGGAGGAGGAGTTCCTGCTGTCTTCCTGGTGTTACAAGCCGCGGCCGCCCAGAGGGGCAGGATTCCGGAGCTTTTCACAGTTACTCACAGGTAAGTGAGTGCCCTCCCAAGCTAGTCAGCCTGTTATTTTTTTTTTAAAACAGAAAAGAGCATGGCAGAGTGTGCATGGGGGGGGCCAGGTCAGCATGGTAGACTGTGCAGGGGGGGGGCCAGGTCAGCATGGTAGACTGTGCAGGGGGGGCCAGGTCAACATGGTAGACTGTGCAGGGGGGCCAGGTCAGCATGTTAGACTGTGCAGGGGGGGGCAGGTCAGTATGGTAGACTGTGCAGGGGGGGCCAGGTTAGCATGGTAGACTGTGCAGGGGGGGCCAGGTCAGTATGGTAGACTGTGCAGGGGGGCCAGGTCAGCATGGCACAGTGTGAAAGGGGGCCAAAGCAACATGGCACAGGGTGATGAAAGGGGGCCATGAGAAGGGGGAGCAAAAGCAGCATTGTGGGCACAGTGTGATCATAAGGAGGCACAGCATGGTGATTAAGGGGCACATTAGTGTGTGTAATGGCACAGCGGGCTTGTGGAAATGTAATGTGTGTGTGGTAGATGGTGGCTAAGTATTAATTGTGGGTCCTATTGATTTAACGCCGGGCTGGTTGGAATTTTCTAAATGTACCCATTATTTTTTCCAAATAGGGCCCCCAACATTCCAGGATTCAGACAAGCCGCAACTAAAGAAACCAGCAGCCACAGGTGGTAAAAGTGACAAGAACAGGTAGGACAGTCTGTCAAATGTTCTGAGTCTAGTGCAGGCTTGGCTAACCTGTGGCACTCCAGGTGTTGTGAAGCTACAAGTCCCAGCATACCCTTCCAGCAATAAGCTGCTATATATTGGCAAAGCATGCTGGGGCTTGTAGTTTCACAACACTTGGAGTGCCACAGGTTAGCCAAGCCTGGTCTAGTGGGACAATCCCGATTTTTGGTGACTGTCTATTCTAAGAGGCACGGCTAGACTGTGTACTCTTTAAACACACACTGCATTCTTTATATATTACACTATGGTGCTAGCTGTCCTTCGTGGGCTGACCACTCCCCCTCTAGTGTCTTGTCCCGCCTCTATGATGGCTGGCCACACCCCCTCTGGTGGGCCACTAGCGTTGCAGTCCCCCGGTGGGCCCTTCATGCCCCAGTCCGACACTGCCAGAAGCAGATCAGCAAGCCAGGGAGAGAGTGGTCAACAAACAAGCAAGAACTGGTACACGAGGAGCTAATAGGCAGAGAAGCAATCCAAGGGAGAAGCACAGGAAAGCTCAGCTTCTGAAGCAGACTATTGTGTTAACAAAGTGTGGGCGGCGGGATGGGGGTGGGAGTGGTTTTGATGTAATGTATGGGGACAGTGTTGCAGCGTCAGATTGAGATTTATATACTCTGCAGATTTGAATATGCGGCCTCCCAGCCGCAATCATGTGACCGCTCGAACCAGGAAGTGCTGACCTCTACACTGAGACAGATAGGCAACAATCCCACTTCTCTCCCCACACATTACACCAATACTACCCTCATGCCTCTCACCACTCATTACACAAATACCTCCCTCACCACCAACACCATCCCCATACATTACACCAAAACCACTCCCACCCCGCTGCCCACACTTTAAACCAATACCACCGCATAATTTTAAATAACTTTTTGATCTTTCTTTACTCACATGTTACCTTAATGTATTTAATATTTCGCTGACAGTTTTTACAATAGAAAATTAACAATGGAACTATTATATTTCTGCTTATTTTAATATAATAACAATAAAAGTTAAATTTTAAAACTCTCCACTTTTGACACTTTTTCTCTGTATATTTACTATCCCTGTCCAAACAAGTTATAATGATGGCACCTTCCTTAAGCATGGTATGAGACATAACGAATTCAAGTACTATGGAGAAGAGAGCTGTATATATTAAAAAAAACTTGTGCGGTTGTCATTCCTTTTTTCTTTAACCAAAACCTTACCAGCCCTGCATGCCTCTGGTGTGAAGTATTTCTTTCTATATAATTTATTAGCACACAGATGTTGAGTTAAGAAAATATAGATCTTAATTTAATATTCCTAAATGCTGGGATGTCCACAAAGAAGCACATTTATAAATGCTTTCACAGACCAACTATAGTTTTAACTATAAGCAGTGACCAGAATTCACTTTGCTTTCCGCATACTTCCAATAGTCTTATGACTTTCCTTATCGTTATATTAAAAGGAAAAATAGTAATCTTAGCAGTTTTAGTGCCATGAATGCTTATTTCTTTAAGATCCTCTTTATCCTCTTTATAGGTATTTTAGAGCACAATGAGCTCTTATATCACACATCTATTTTCTATTTACCTTACCAATGATAAGAACTTTATAATGATGCGAAACACATCAGTTTTATCATACCACATCAATTTTTTATGACAGTGCTTCTGTGTTGGTATATACTAAGGAATTTAGATATTTCTATTGGAGTTCTGCAGTAAATAAGATTATATTTTTTCAAAGTTGCTTATTTATAGAATTATCAAGGACTGTGCACCTCCAAGGCCCCCACCCCTCTCTAACAATGGTGCTGTATCTCTTCAAAACATCCCAATAGGTTATATATAATATGTTTTTAAATAACACTTGAAGATTGGGGAGTATTATTTTCTATGTACATACGCTACAAAACATCTCCAGTATCTCTAGCACATGAAGGTCATGCAACAGTAGATTGGCACATCATTGGTAGCCATCCTCATTAGGATAGTTCCCTCAGTCCCAAGGTGTCGGATGAGCTTCATGCATCTGGACCCTGTGAGCCAGAGCCATAGTGAGCAGAGGATTCAACACCTCCCTCTGCTCCCGCAGTTTCCAATGCTTGGCTCACAAAAAACAGGTGCATAGAAGCCATTCTAGCATTGGCCATGGGGGCAAACAATTTAAAAAAATCTAAATAATTGAATATTATTAGACAAACTATTATTTGTCAAATAAAAGGTTTGGCTTATTTTTCTGGCCTTTATACATCTAATATATAAAAGAGAAAATGTGTCCTTCTGTCCTTCTGTCTGTCTTTCTATACAAATCCAAATTTTTCAAGCGAAGATCATGAAATTTTGCATACGAGTGTATTAAAACATGACGGAGGCAACTAAAAAAATTTAAAATTGAAATTCATTACGGGGTGGGGGTGGCGAGGGGGGTAACACCTAAAAATCATCGAAAACGACCATAACTCTGGAAGGTCTGGAACAATTTACACCAAACCTGGTACACATATGACTTACAGTCTGACAACAAATATTGTGGGGCAAGACACCCCTAGCACTCCTAAGGGTGGGGGTGGCGAGGGGGGTAACACCTAAAAATCATCGAAAACGACCATAACTCTGGAATGTCTGGAACAATTTACACCAAACCTGGTACACATATGACTTACAGTCTGACAACAAATATTGTGGGGGCAAGACACCCCTATCACTCCTAAGGGTGGGGGTGGCGAGGGGTGTAACACCTAAAAATCATCGAAAACGACCATAACTCTGAAATGTCTGGAACAATTTACACCAAACCTGGTACACATATGACTTACAGTCTGACAACAAATATTGTGGGGGCAAGACACCCCTAGCACTCCTAAGGGTGGGGGTGGCGAGGGGGGTAACACCTAAAAATCATCTAAAACGACCATAACTCTGGAATGTCTGGAACAATTTACACCAAACCTGGTACACATATGACTTACATTCTGACAACAAATATTGTAGAGGCAAGACACCCCTAGCACTCCTAAGGGTGGGGGTGGCGAGGGGGGTAACACCTAAAAATCATCTAAAACGACCATAACTCTGGAATGTCTGGAACAATTTACACCAAACCTGGTACACATATGACTTACAGTCTGACAACAAATATTGTGGGGGCAAGACACCCCTAGCACTCCTAAGGGTGGGGGTGGCGAGGGGGGTAACACCTAAAAATCATCGAAAACGACCATAACTCTGGAATGTCTGGAACAATTTACACCAAACCTGGTACACATATGACTTACAGTCTGACAACAAATATTGTGGGGGCAAGACACCCCTAGCACTCCTAAGGGTGGGGGTGGCAAGGGGGGTAACACCTAAAAATCATCGAAAACGACCATAACTCTGGAATGTCTGGAACAATTTACACCAAACCTGATACACATATGACTTACAGTCTGACAACAAATATTGTAGGGGCAAGACACCCCTATCACTCCTAAGGGTGGGGGTGGCGAGGGGGGTAACACCTAAAAATCATCGAAAACGACCATAACTCTGGAATGTCTGGAACAATTTACACCAAACCTGGTACACATATGACTTACAGTCTGACAACAAATATTGTGGGGGCAAGACACCCCTAGCACTCCTAAGGGTGGGGGTGGCGAGGGGGGTAACACCTAAAAATCATCGAAAACGACCATAACTCTGGAAGGTCTGGAACAATTTACACCAAACCTGGTACACATATGACTTACAGTCTGACAACAAATATTGTGGGGGCAAGACACCCCTAGCACTCCTAAGGGTGGGGGTGGCGAGGGGGGTAACACCTAAAAATCATCTAAAACGACCATAACTCTGGAATGTCTGGAACAATTTACACCAAACCTGGTACACATATGACTTACAGTCTGACAACAAATATTGTGGGGGCAAGACACCCCTATCACTCCTAAGGGTGGGGGTGGCGAGGGGGGTAACAACTAAAAATCATCTAAAACGACCATAACTCTGGAATGTCTGGAACAATGTCTTGGAAGAAGTTCCAAAAAAAAAGGGAAATACATTTTTTCTGGATGCACCCGGAGGAACAGGTAAGACGTTTCTCATCAAGTTGTTACTTTCTAAAATTCAAGTACATTCCAAAATAGCTATTGCTGTGGCCTCTTCTGGAATTGCTGCAACTTTGCTCCCTGGTGCAAGAACAGCACATTCAGCTTTCAAGTTACCGCTTAATCTGGCTCGAAGTGAAACTCACGTCTGCAATATCACTAAACGAACAGAAAAAACTCAGATTCTGCAGCAATGTCAGGTCATTGTATGGGATGAATGCACCATGTCACACAAAAATGCTTTACAGGCCCTCAATCAAACACTTCAATTTTTAAGAGGCAATGATTTCCTAATGGGTGGAGTCACTGTTGTATTGGCTGGAGATTTTCGACAAACATTGCCGGTCATTCCAAAAGAAACAATGCCGGATGAAATGAATGCATGCCTTAAATTATCACATCTTTGCAGGCATGTTCGCACTTTGCGTCTAACCACAAATATTACAGTTTCTCTGCATGGCAACACAATGGACGATCAGTTTGCTGATCATTTCTTAAATATTGGGAATGGTTTAATGCCGCTTCATCCAGTAACTGGTCTCTTCAAACTCAGAGAAACACTTTGTAACACAGTTGTGTCTTAAAATTCTTTAAATCCCGGGCAACGCCGGGTATTCTGCTAGTATGTAATAAATGAAAGCAGAGTGTATGTTGTTCATTGTAAAGGTGGGCAAAAAGTTTATGGGAATTAACAAATATATGCTGCATGTTGAAATCTGTGAGTCTATCAACAATAATTAAGACATCAACAAGTTTTTTAAGGTAGCATGTATTCTCTTGCCATGTTTACATACATGAACACATTCTAAACAAACATAAAAGGTTGAATTTTTTTGTTGGATAGCCTCATTGCAAAACTGCTGACATTCCGGAGAGCGAGAATTATTTGCTTAATAACCCTGAAAATAATGAAGTCTGACATTGGCATCTCAGGGGTTCTGACCCGCAGAGGGTCTAGCACTTAGTGCCCTATGCGTGCTGTCCATGAGGAGATCAGCCTCTGATGCATTGGGAAGGATATGCTGAAACAGAGCTCGGAGGTAGTCAGGGAGCTCAATAGAGTCTGCCAATTCTTGAATGTTGTGAAGTCACAAGTTATTACGGCAAGAGAGATTCTCTAAGTCCTCTTGTTTTTCTTTGATAGATTCCAATTCAGACCGTATGATGGAGGCTTCTCTGTCAATAGTGGATTGAGACTTGCACAAGTCATCAGCCTTATGCTCAAGAGCATCTTTTCTGGAGCCACGAAATGGTCTGATTTTAAAATCGAAACAGGAGCGCTGGTATGTCAGACAATTTATTGGCTAATATAATAGCACAAGGCATAAACAATAAAACACATATAAATTTATATTCACATTGATCTATATCACAATATTATAAAACCAAGTATAAACAACCTGTGTGACGATAGATTATCAAAAAATCTTATAATAGGTATATGTCAATAAGGTATGTAATACATAGTAAAAGTAAAATCCATAACAAAAAAATATATAATAATAATATTAAAACCAAATGTTGCAAAACTGTTCGGATAGAACTGCCTGCTATTATTCCATGATATAAAATAACCTTGTATTTACTTATCCTTGTGTTTCAAGATGGAAGTGGTTCCTTTCAAATCGTATGTATGGCAATTTCAGTATACATAGTGATAAAATTCCAAAAGGACTGTAAATAGATTATAATTTCCATATAGTATTCCTGTCAATATATTGGTATCCGCTTTCATGAATGATGCTATTGTTCTTTAAGTAGATGAATACAATAATGACAGGAGGCTAATAACAGATATGTTAAATCCTAGTGTTTTATCCGATTAAAAGAAAACGTCCGTTTAAGTCCTCAAATGTGTATCATAAGGTAATTGGTCGGTATGTGCACATAGAGTAGACATTACACTTATATTGGATTGTAGATGTAGTTACAATATCCATGTTCTCCGTCTGATTTATCCACAGGAAAATCGGTCTGTATGCAGGGAGTGCTACTTCCGGATGCGTGACGTCTGCTTATGCATTTCTCAGCCCCTAGGTGGCGGTTTCATCAGAGGTAATATGACACTTGTAGATAGAACATTTTAAATAGTTAATGGTAATCATTACATGTATATGTGTCTGCCAATCATTTAATTACTAGACAAAACATTTTCCAATCATCTTCTAATGTGTATGTCACAAACAAAACAACCAATCCAAATGTGTCTAAGTTGCATAGCAACATCTATGTCTTATCGTAAACAATGGACTAATAATCTTTGTTACTGAATCATATTCTCCAATCTCGGCTGGTGTAGTTCTAGTTGCTAGGTAGCAGCAATTGTATATTCGCCGTTTTTCAGTGGCGATCATTCAAAACTTATTGATTTAAGTGAGGAGATGTTTGTTCTTCCTGTGGTAGTTGTGGTAGTTATGAATTTCTAGACAGAAATGACTCAGAGCTAGTTTTCTTTTAAATTTCTAGCTCTCCTGAAAATAACATTTCTTCCTTTGGTCTTTATTTGGGAACCTATCAGATCATCCGTTTGTAGGATGGATGAAATTTGTTCTATAAAATTTCTTATATTCCCATAATTATTATACTGAGTGACAAAGACCAATGATTTGGCATCTTCGTCACATTTGGTGTTGATTTCATTTCATTAACAAGATTAGTCCTGACTTGTTGAGCAACCGCACCTAGTTCAATATACAGTTGTGGTGACTTGGCTGAGGGGAAGGAGTGAGTCAGTAGAGTAATTAAAGATATTTCCGTAGAAATTCAATTGGTTCGATTGAGAACCTGTCCTGGATTTACTAGCCATGGTGGAAGAGGGAAGTCAGAGGGAAGTCAGAGACAACACTATTAAAATTATTTTATCGCTTACCAATAAACATTGTCCGCTGCTATTTGATTTAATAGCAAGATACAACAAATAACAATTCAATAGAATAAATACAGCCAATACATATGCAAGCGCTCTGGATGCAGGCTTCAATCCTGAAGCCTGTGGTCAAGAAGACTGTATAGTGGACTCAGATCCTGGCTTATATACAGTGTGTGATTAGGGGTGTGCACCGGCCACTTTTCGGGTTTTGGGTTTTGGGTTTTGGGTTCTGATTAGCTTGAGGTTTTGGGTTCTGATTGGTTTTACCAAAACACCCCACTAAAGGTTTTGCTTCTGATTTTGGGTTTTGGGTTCTGATTTTTTTTTAAAAAAAGCATAAAAAATTCTAAAATCCATATATTTTTTTTTTCACTCCTACACTATTATTAACCTCAATAACATTCATTTCCACTAATTTCCAGTCTATTCTGAACACCTCACACCTCACAATATTGTTTTTAGTCCAAAAGGTTGCACCGAGGTAGCTGGATGTCTAAGCTAAGCGACACAAGTGGGCGGCACAAACATGTGGCCCATCTAGGAGTGGCACTGCAGTGGCAGACAGGATGGCAGTTTGAAAAACTAGGCCCCAAAGAGCACATAATGGCAAAAAAGGAGGTGCAAGATGGAATTGTCCTTGGGCCCTCCCACCCACCCTTATGTTGTTGAAATAGGACATGCACACTTTAACAAACCAATCATTTCAGCGACAGCGCCTACCAAACAACTGTGGCTGAAATGATTGGTTTGTTTGGGCCCCCACACAAAAAAAGCTATTCATCTCTCCCTGTACAAACTAAACTGGCTCTACTGAGGCAAGATGTCATCCTCATCCTCATCCTCTGATTCCTCGCCCACTTCAGTGTGTACTTCCTCATCCTCACACATTATCAATTAGTCCCCGCTGGACTCCACAATCACAGGTCCCTCTGTAGTCTCTGGAGGCCAGTGCTGGTCTTGATTGAAGAATTGATAATTCATTTTTATGAACATCATCTTCTCAACGTTTTGCGGAAGCAACCTCCTTCGCCGCTCACTGACCAGGTTCCCCGCTGCACTAAAAACTCTTTCAGAGTACACACTGGAGGGGAAACAACTCAGGTAAAATAGAGCCAGTTTGTACAGGGGCTTCCAAACTGCCTTTTTTTCCTGCCAGTAAAAATAAGGACTGTCTGACATGACTTCTTGGATGGTGTCAGCAAAGTAATCCTCCACCATTTTTTTTCAATGGTGACAGCATCCAATGCAGCGACAGTAGACATGTCTGCAATGGTTGGCAGGTCCTTCAATCCGGACCAGATGTTCTCAGCATCCCCGCCAGCGGGTCATTTATGAAATCTCAGCTGATTCCTTGCAGCCACAGGTGTGGAAGGAAATGAAGGAGGAGCTGTTGGCATGTCACGGTCCTCTTCAGAGGACAATCTCCTGACCAGCAGGTCTTTGCACCGCTGTAGACTTGTGTCCAACGGAAACAGAGACACAACATACGCTTTAAACCGAGGATCGAGCACGGTGGCCAGAATGTATTCCTCTGACTTTAAAAGAGTGACCACCCTTCGTGGCAAAGCGTACGAAGGGCTTCATCCACAAGAGCTACATGCTTTGTGGAATCGCAATGCTTTAACAGCTCCTCCCTCACTTTCCCCAGCTGCTTCTGCAACAGCCTGATCAGGAGAATCACCTGACTCAAGCTGGCAGTGTCGGAACTGACTTCTCGTGTGGCAAGTTCAAACGGCTGGAGAACCTTGCACAACACGGAAATCAGTCTCCACTGCGCTTGACTGAGGGGCATCCCCACTCCTTTGCCTATGTCGTAGGTGGCTGTGTAGGCTTGAATGGCCTTTTGCTGCTCCTCCATCCTCTGCAGCATATAGAGGGTGGAGTTCCAGCGCGTCACAACCTCTTGTTTGAGGTGATTATTAATAATCAATAATATTTCTGGACTGCAGGAACAGTGAACGTAGTTTAATGTTGCAGTAATAATATTTCTGGACTGCAGGAACAGTGATTGTAGTTTAATATTGAAGTAATAATATTTCTGGACTGCAGGAACAGTGAACGTAGTTTAATATCGAAGTAATAATATTTCTGGACTGCAGGAACAGTGAACGTAGTTTAATATAGCAGTAATAATATTTCTGGACTGCAGGAACAGTGAACGTAGTTTAATATCGAAGTAATAATATTTCTGGACTGCAGGAACAGTGAATGTAGTTTAATATCGAAGTAATAATATTTCTGGACTGCAGGAACAGTGAACGTAGTTTAATATCGAAGTAATAATATTTCTGGACTGCAGGAACAGTGAACGTAGTTTAATATTGAAGTAATAATATTTCTGGACTGCAGGAACAGTGAACATAGTTTAATATTGAAGTAATAATATTTCTGGACTGCAGGAACAGTGAACGTAGTTAAATATTGCAGTACTAATATTTCTGGACTGCAGGAACAGTGAACGTAGTTAGATACTGCAGTAGAAAATTTTTTATACTTTTTTTACAAATTTTTTATAATTTTTTTTTATTATTTTTGTATAATTTTTTTATTATTTTTTTATAATTTTTTTATAACAATGGACTTAGCAGGACAGAGCACAGGACACAGCACCACTGGACTCAGCAGGACAGAGCACAGGACACAGCACCACTGGACTCAGCAGGACAGAGCAATGGACAAAGCACCACTGGACTCAGCAGGACAGAGCACAGGAGAAAGCACCACTGGACTCAGCAGGACAGAGGAGAAGGACACAGCACCACTAAAAACCCAACCTCACGCTACCCTGATCAATGCCCGACTGAAGATGGCGGCGGCAAGCGGGGATGTTATAGAATCCGAGTATCGCGAGATCCGACGGTGGGTTTTGGAGTCAGAGCCTCATTTTCACTGTTTCTCCCCCCCGGAAATACCCGAACAGTGCTCAGATCGCCCTCGGATCCGCACTGTTCACGTGGGCTCGGATTGCGATAATCCGAGCCCGCTCATCCTGATGTATGATACATAAAAAACAGTAGTGATGTCTTCCATAGGTTCAGGATTCAGGACAGTCCACTGGACTGCAGGTCATAGGTTTGTTCAAATAATGCCCTCCAAGGGTGGGGGTCAACTCTCCAACAGCTTCATATGTGTCTTCCTGCCGAAAAGCTAGTTTAAACTGGTCTATTTGCAGTACACACACAATATCATTCTAATCATTATTCCTCTATCATCCATAACTTGCACATGCAAGATGTGATCGCTTAGCCGATTGTAGCAGATGTCTGGTGGTAATAAGAGGATTAATATGACACTAAACATGATATGTTTCCTAAATCCTGAACCTTAGATATCAATAAAGTGGTTTTAACATTATTATATTAAACTATTAAATTTATTACTGGTGATGTCACCGCCGCCGGTAATTAGCGCTGGTCTGTTTCTATTTAAGGAGGTGTCTGGCACCCTTAGAGTATCAGGGCCCACCTCTACTCTAGCGCTTCCAGTGTGTTGATGCTTCCGCTGTTGGTAGTGGTGCAATTTTCTTACAAGAAGATTCTCCTGGTAGAATTGCATTCTTGTGGCTTCTTCTCCAGGTAATTTTCATCCACTGAGAAAAACTATGGAATCAGGGACAAAGAGTTATTGGCTATAAATCCTTGAAGGAGCCAGGCATCCAGTAACTATCCTTACTGACCACAAGAACCTTACTTACTTATGCTCTATTCATTGCCTCAATCCAAGGCAGACCCGTTGGTCATTGTTCTTTTATCGTTTTGATTTAACTCTCACTATTTGTCCTGGGTCCAAATATTTTGACAAATCTGACATTCTCGCAGTCTCTGAACTTCGCCCTATCATCAACCCCACAAGACCCCCCTTTGGCTGTTCTATCCTGGAACCCCACCTCCATATCAAGGTTCTAAAGTGGGCACATAATGCCAAATTCTCTGGTCATCGCAGGGTAAAAAAGACTTTTGCTCTCCTGGCAAGTCACTATTGGTGGCCTACCATGCGTCTGTATGTTCATGATTCTGTCACTGCCTGCGACATGTGTGATAGGCACAAGACTCCTTGACATCTTCCTTTGGGACTTCTTCACCCCCTACCTGTTCCGGACTGTCCTTGGTCCAGCATTTCAATGGATTTTGTTAACGATCTCCGTCAGTCACGGTTTTAATACCATCTGGGTAGTGGTGGATCGGTTCTCCAAGATGTCCCACTTCATTCCCCTGAAATGTCTAACATCTGCCTCTGAGCTTGCTACTATGTTTAATAAACAGATCTTTCACCTTCACGGTTGTCCACAAAACATTGTCTCCAATCGGGGTGTATAGTTTGTATCAGCATTTTGAAGATCATTCTGTAAAAGTTTGGGTATTTGCTAAAATTTTGTTCCGGGTACCACCCACAAACCAATGGTCAGTCTGAATGCATCAATCAAGATCTGGAACTGTTCTTGCAATGTTTTTCCTGTGACAATCCGCCCAATTGGAGTTCTTTGTTACCATGGGCCGAATTTGCCCACAACAATCTTGTGCATGAGTCCTCAGAGTCCTCTCTGTTTTTAGTGGCGTTTGGTCAAGATCCTTTATTAGCTAGTTTGCTTCCTATTTATTATTATTTTTATCATTTATTTGTTAGGCGCCATAAGATTTCCGCAGCGCCGTACACAGTACAAACAGTAGACTATACAGGGTGAAAGAGCACAGAACAATAAACAAAAAATACCAATATTTCAGAAACTCCAGGCATCCTATTGCAATAAACACGGAGCAGAAGAACAGGTAAGGAGACAGGAGGGAAGAGAGCCCTGCTCATGTGAGCTTACATCCTAAGGGAGGGTAAACAGAACAGGCACAAGGGGAGCCAGTTGAGGAAAGGGGGGGAGAAGGGAGAGCAAGTGGAGGAAATGAGGGGGTTAAGTGGATGGTTGGTAGGCTTTAAGGAAGAGGTGAGTTTTAAGTGCACGTTTGAAGGAGCACAGAGCAGGAGAGAGACGGATGGAACGAGGGAGGTCATTCCAGTGAAGGGGGGCCGCACGGGAAATGTCTTAAATTCTGGAGTGGGAAGAGGTGATAAGAGTGGAGGAGAGGCAGCGATCATTGGCCGAGCACAGGGAGCAGGCAGGAGTGTGAATGGAGAGGAGGTTAGAGATATAGGGGGCAGTACAGTGGGAGAGAGCCTTGTAAGTGCCTTGTAAAATTATGATATAGGTGTGAGCATTGAAGAAAGCTTTGGGTATACCTTCTGATGTTATTAAAGGTGTCAGTGGTGTTAATGTGGATGTTAAGCCACAACGCTTTTGAAGTTAAACAGGTTTCTGTTTATTGAATTTGAATAACAGTTAGATATATGCAGGTACTCACAGTTGTTGCAGACTTGGTAGTTTAGTTGCAGTTCAGGCAATACAGGTTTATGCAGTATTACAGATGCAGGCAGATTAGTAAAATGCACTGTGTCTCTATACCTTTGCACATACGTGCAGGAATTACTTGTGGCCATACAGACTCCTCTTATAGTAATGAGGGAGCCTCCGGTCACTGTAAAAAGACTTTGAGGGACTTATATAATATGTGCCACACAGCTCTCTAAACTGCAATTGTCCCCTTACACTGTCTGGATGGAAATAACGGTGCGAAAGATGAACTTCCAGTCTCCAAAGCATGCACATGCACAGTAGTGCTTTCCAGACATTGGAGTCATTCCCCACAGGATCCACAATCATCCAATCCAAGATGTGATTATCTAGTGTTCCCAATCATCATCAATAGTGTATATTTACATCTGATCTCCAGCAGATACATGTGATTCAGTTACTGACAGGCATATATGCGTCTCTGTGCAGGTCTGCATTAGTTCAAAAATATGCAAACATGCCTTTTATGTAATCAGCCTCACCAGCAGGGCCGGATTAACCATAGGGCTAACTGGGCTACAGCCCAGGGGCCTATGGCATCCAGGGGTCCCTTGAAAGTGCTCAGCAGCAGTATTGATCGGTCGGGGGCGGGGGCGCCCCCGGCGCGATCAGTGCTGCTGGAATCATGGGGGGGCAGGGGCCCTCACGGGAGAATGGAGGCCCCCTTAGCCCAGGGCCCTCCATTCCCTTAATCCGGCACTGCTCACCAGGCATAAGGAGGTGTAAGTATCAGATACATATGGGTCATATGCGCATATATGAGTTGGTTTTGTGAGAATGCGCAGTATAAAAGTGCGTATTTCATGTTACACAAATGGGCATAGATCCAACTCATCATTAGGCCTATAGTGTGTGTGTTTTTGTATATAGTGATTGGAACTTTTAACAGTCATGTCATTGCAGCTCATTCCATTGCAGCTTGTTTTGTATGTTTACAGCAGTGCTTACTTTAGCAAATTTTTATTGTCATGTATATTTCATTATTATAGTTTTTAAATGTAATAAAAGTATTTGTTCTAGTAATTAATAATTACTAATTATCACTACTTAAACTTCATAGCACATGGTAATTCATTAACTAACTTGAATGTTTTCTAAACTGCATTGAACTATTAAATTATACACCTTGTAGCAAAAATGTGCAATTCATGCAGATAAATTGAGATAGTCACATAAAATTTTTTGTAGCTGTGATGGTAAAGACTTTAGTGCATCTATCAATAAAGTAATAATATTTTAGAGGCAACAGATTTGTTTTAAATGTAGTTAATTTGATTTGCACTCATTTAAAGGCTATATTTTAAGCAAGCATAAGGCACCTTAAGCTGTTCTAGGTCAGTGAGCCACAGTGTCTTCTAATATCGGAAGTTGCCTTATGGCTGTTTAGCAGATATGCTGTTAGTTATCTTATATAATATACAATTGGTTTAGTTATACCTTAAAGCCAATTTTACATTTACAGAGGCCCCAATTTGAAAACCCCTAGTTGTAGATTTTCTTTGTATTTCTATACATTGTGTATTTTCATTCAAGTTATACAGTAGCTACTACAGTACATACTAGTAGAACTACCACCATTGCAGGGTATGCAGTGGTCCCCCTCATCTCCGGGCCCTAGAGCCAAACACCCAAAAATGTTGGTAGTTCCGCTAATGCCTGTACCTACTATCATCTCAAAGCAAGCGTAGTCACGCAAAACAAGGTTTCCCTGCACATATGTCATAAGTACCTCAGTTGTAGAAAGAGAAAGTTTTTATGATAATAGCAATGTCTAGCTGGGAATAATAAAATATTAGGCCTTATTCATGTGTGCCATATGTATCTTTAATTGCTCAGAAATGGACCCAAGGCCAATGACATAAATACACGCAATTAATGTCTGAACGCAAACAACACTTACAACTGCCAACGACGTGAAGAGCAGAATTGGGAGGAACGAACGCAGAGTAAGGGCTTGCCTATGGTATCCCATGCAGATGCGGCCATATGAAGTCCTAGGTTTCTCTAAAGTACAGGATTTTTTTAGCTGTATCATCTGTACCAGCTACAGGGCTGGAGTGCCAAATGATAATGATGACTGTCACGACATTGCCCTCATGTATGAGTGCTACTAGATAGCAAAGAACATTTGTATGCAATAGAGAATATAAAATGCATTGTTTGTACACTATGCATTAAGAACATACTGATTTATGTATTAAAAAAAATATATTTTTTAAACCAACCATATTTTCATTAATTTGTATAGTATTATGAATTTTTTATTTATTTTATAGAATGTGTTTTTTTGCATGCCTTTTGATGGGACTTTATTTTGCACATATTCCTGTTCGTATCCTGCACAGTGTTCTTTTGACATACAGCAAGTAACATTTAGACAGAGAGTATTCACAACTAGATTCAAATTGAACTGTATCTCTAGATCTACTTAGATTTAAATATGGTCGTAACTACGCTCAAATTCCGCATTAGTTTTTTAACCGCAAGTTGTGTGCAAGTTGCGTCTGAGCAAGAAAATGAATCCGGCACTCTATGTGTATCTCAAATTCCTTTATGACCATCACTGGCCTAATTAGAATATGATTTTAAAATAAACAACCTTTGAGAATATATGTTAAGCTGAGTTTGTGCATCTAATCTACTATATAAATGCCTAGTGGCGTGTGTGAGAAAAAAAAAACCAAGCTGCAGCGCCACCTGCTGGGCAGAGTTATACACTGACCTATATATTTCTTGAAGGAGAAGTGACAGTTGGGAGTGGTTGGTGGTTGCCGGGGGTGACAGTGGGGAGTTTTTAATACTTTAAGTAGCTTGATGACGGATGTGGCGATGAAGATGAAGGATGAGGTGATGGAGAAAAATGATGAGGTGGTGACATGTGGACAAAACCACGTTAAAAAAGGGCGCTTGCGTCGGGAAGTAACGCTCTTCCCCTGAGGAGGCCTGGGCTAGGCCCAAATGCATGACAAGAACCTTTTTAACACCTTAAGTAGCTTGATTTGACTAGAATGCATGAGTATCATGCACGGGTTAACTTGTTATTTATATGTGTGTAAAGGTTTGGTCTCCTCTAACAAAATTTATTTTTCTTACTTTATTGAAAGAACTAGGAAAATGGTGACTGATGGTTGTGCATTCCATGCTATTATTTTCAAAGTGCTGACCTATGGCCTCATTTAGAGTAGATGCTAAAACACTGGACAGCTTTATTTTTGTGTAGAGCTGGTGCCTGTTGCAGGAAGAGCATGTGAAACTGAACACGGAGAGACTGCTTGGAAATCACATCCCCAGACGGTCTTGGGTGAGACAGAGCTCAGACAGACATGCAGAGGCTGTCAGGGGTGGGACATTTGTGTGTGAATCTGGAAAAGCAGAGAGGGGGTTACAACTCCTGTTGGAAACTAGTTAGAAACTAAATAAGCTCTAAAACAAGGCAGTTACAGGTCTTCACCTATAGCATCCTGCCTTTCCCGTAGAGCGCAATATGCTCACAGGTACTCGGGTACTCAGAGTAATAAGAGCTTATCTTAGTAACCAGGTAGGGATGGGTAATGGAGGCTAGAAGTAGTAGTACACCAAGCTATATACGCAAGACAATCAGTAATGAAGCAAATGGTTGAGGGCAGGCAACAAACAGAGAAGTCAAAGTCAAGCCAGTCGGTCGGGCAGGCAGAAACCAAGGAAGGTCTAGAGAACAAGCCAGGGGTTGATACATACAGCAGACAAAGAGAACAACATGTCAACAAACAGCAGAATAGGATATCAGCAACACAGCAGGCAAAGTAGTACAGCGCAAAAACGCTAAAACCGGCAGGGAGGCTTCGGAGGCCATATAAACCAATGAGGACCAATCAGAGGGCTTCCTAGGAAGCAACCCCCTTCCCCTCCTAAAGTAAAAGGTGATTGCAGTCACAACTCAGAATGTTCCCATAACCAGGACAGAAGAGGCAGAACAGAAGGAAAGTAAGTATATTAGTGTGCATAGCACCTCCTAACAGAGAGGAGAGGTTAGAGAGCTGAGAGGAGGTTGTGAGAGAGATGCTGGGAGCCCGGAGACAGAGCCATTGAGAGAGGATAATTAAAGAAAGCTGCACTGTGGAACCAGGGGTCTGGTTCATTACTCAGAGTCCCAGAGATGTAGAGGAAGGGACTGGAGAAGAAGTTCAGGAGTGTGAGGAGACGGTCATTTTGAGGAGAGTAGATCAAACTGAGAGACACCATTGCTGAGAGGAGCTGTGCTGGAAGTGACAGGTGGACAACTTTGGGAGAAGTACTTATTATTTATTGAATTATCTATTTGCTGGACTAAGATTTGTGGCTATAGTTTAGTTAGACAGGGAATTGGTGTGGAAACCCGAAGATATTCATTTAAAACCCCTTTGTAGGTCTTTGTTTTAGTTTCAAGTATAATAGTGCAGGGAGAGACAGACAGAGATTCTGGGACTGAGATTTAAAAAAGAAATAGCTTGTTAAATGCAAAGGAGAATCATTTCAGTGAGTAAACTGCAAGTTTAATTTGTGAAATACTCTGGAAGAAATAAAGCAATCAAGTTTCATCATTATAGCTAATAGGAGAGAGCAGACACCATTTTTTGCCCCTGTTTAAGCCTCATTTTGAGAAATATCAAGTGAGGGAGTGTTGGATGTTATATTATTGAGAAAAATATATTTTCCTGGAGGAAAAATACTGCAAGTTGTGTGTTATTACTGCTGATAATTATTCTCTGCCAAGCCCAGTGATTTAAGTGACCTGTTCTATTTTGTTATGCACCTGAATTGCATATATGTTCCTAGAAACTTGGATCAAGTAAGCAAGGGTCTGCACCTTTGATACTACAGGATATCAAAGATTTGGACATTTATTACTCCATTACCGTTTAATAACATAATTTCTGTATTGCACTGTCTGAGCAAGTTTAAGTGTGTCAGCAGCTTATATTTATTGAACACTGCCTATGTAATTAGAGCATGGTATATGGTTTCTAGTAATGACTATTATTATTATTATTATTATTATCATTTATTTGTTAGGCGCCACAAGATTTCCGCAGCGCCGTACACAAAGCAAACAGTAGACTATACAGGGTATAACAATACAGAACAATAAACAAAAATACCAATGCTTCAGAAACTATAGTTAGGTCAATGCAGTAGAGGCGGAGTAGAAGAACAGGTGTGGAGACAAGAGGGAAGAAGGCCCTGCTCATTCGAGCTTACATCCTAAGGGTGGGTGACTAGTGTTTAACTGGTGACCATAGTGATAAATGGACCTGAGGTACCTAATTAAATAAGGCCTAGAAGTGGGAAAAGGAAATGCCCTCTCTATAATGTAAAACATTGTTTATATGCATACTGCTGTTGTGTTTATGTAATTGAACTGAAAATTTTGTTTTATACGCTATTTCACTTGACCCTTTTTATGAAGATATTGCAAATCAATCTTCTTTAGTGGTCCCCATACTTTAGAAATAAACGTGCCAGGGTGGATTTTAAAGAAAGGCATGAAGTGTCGCTAATTGATTTGTGTGTCTAAATAAATAAATAAATAAATAGTAGGCAGAGGGTTTCCTTAGTCTCCCTCTGATGTTGCAGATTTCCTGGTCACTACCCAAAAAGGCACCATGTGATTCTGACTACGGTGGAGGTACTCCATAGAAGAGATAGCAGTGAGAGCTACTATTCTACTATACACACCTTTTCCATAGGCACATCTGGAAAGGGGTCTTACATTTATGTTGCAATTTTGAGTTGAGCTCAGAAACATTCTCTCCCAAATTGTCCGCACAGTTTAAATATACCCTCCTTGCAGGGAGGGTATATTTATTATATGAGTATTTGTGCACATGTGTTTTCCAATATCAAATGTAAATTGCTGCTGCAAAATTGCTGCTTAAAATGGCAAGAAGGCTCTTGATGACCGACACCCCCAGAGCACACATAAACAATAAGTCATTTTGTGGCTAAAGGCAGGGGCGCCGAGAGGGCTGGGATCCGGTTACAAATTACCGAGGTCAGGACCTGCCAGGGGGGCCAAGGCATCTATATTAATACATAATATGTCATGTCCAAAGAGGTGCAGCCACGCATCATGTTGGTCATACCCCAATACTTTGCGGTCACACCCCTTACCATGCTCATTTATGGAGAGGGCCCCATTAATGTGCTGTACTGTGGCCCCCAAATACCTCTTGACAGCCCTGGCTTCAAGTACTACACATCCCTACAAATGTGTCCTCTAATGCTCTAAACCTCATTTAAATATATTTTTCCACAAAACAAAATCTACTTTTTGCATTTAAGCACAATAGGGAGTGCATGAGTGCATCTATCCTGGAATAAACCATAAATGCCCTGATCTGTCCAGCTTCTCCCATCCAAATAATGCTGGATTTTGCATCCTCTGAGGACACAGTCCTTTTACCCTCCTAAACTATGCAATTTCTATATATATATATACAGTACATAATGATTATATCATTACATCACAAAGATGCATTTGTGCTGTGGGTCTGCTCTTTTCACTTTTTAAAATGACCCTTGTAAATACTCCACACCTTCTTAAACCATTATTTTTACTCTAGATTTCCGTCACAGTTTCTGACTGCTTCCAGCTAGCTCACTCATGGTGAGTACTGCCATGCTGAGATATTTTGCAAAAGTCTTACATAATGACGCTATGATATTGCAAATTATTATTATTATTGACAGAATTTGTAAATCACAAGGTGTAACGATCTGCTTACAGCCTGCTGCTTGTATTGGCAGCTCCTGTCTCCTGGAGTTTTGGACTGTATTATTGTGTTCATTTTATGTGTTAGCAGCAGTACCTCTGATAACCAGAGGTGCTGCAATTGTGCCTGCTTTTGTGTTTTAGGAGTTAACCTTTCTGTTCACTCATTATTCCATGCACCTGGGTGTGTTCCATTTAAACCTGTCTCTCCCAGCAGTCATTGCCGGTTATTGTTGTCATATCCTGTTGTTAGAGCCTGTGGATTCTTCCTCCTGCTTTGCTCCTGTTATTATGCTGCATTGGGATCTCAACATACGTTCTGCTGACCTGTTTTATATGTGAACCTGGGACTTACCTGTGCATTTCCCTGTATATGCTGCCTGGAATCTTTCCTCATCTCCTATTTACCTGCAACTGTTGAATATCTGGTATCTCTGCAAGCTTATGATTTCATCACCTGTTCATACTCTCCAGCAATAAACATTGTTTGTTTTTTCACCTTATCCATGGCTCCTTAGCTGTATTTATTCATTGATCCGTGACACAAGGTAGACAAAATAAATGCATAAATGAAAACAAAAGCTAGGGAGGACTCCACTCATGAGAGAGCTTACAATCTAGTGGGTGTAATAATAAAAAGTCTTGAATCAAAAGGTTTCTTCAGCAAAAAGTCATTTGCCCTTATTTATAGTGCATGTCAAGCGATGGAAACGCAGACGGAGATCAATTCTAATAGAGTATAACGTGGCTGCTTAAGAACAAAAATGGCTGCAATATAGCAAGCTCAATATTTCTACTTTCACAATTCCATCCTCCTTATGTAGGGTGTGCAGACATGCATCACCCCTAACTTCATTTACCTTTTATTTTCTCATATAATTTAGTCTTGTCCTGTCTTGTTTCTTTTGTTGGTAGTTTGCTTGTTCCCTTAATACAGCATTGTACACATAAGCAACTGCATTTAAAAATTAAATATTTTATAATCATAAAATCAAAAACATATACAGTTAACTTTATAAGTGAGTGAAATATAACAGAAAACCATCCAGCTGATATGGGACTTTGCAAAGTTGTTTGTCAAACATCTTTTCTCTTGAAGATCTTCATCAATAATTTTCCTGGGGTCATAATATTGTTGGTAAAGAATGTACAACATTGAGCTCCAATCTGAATATTTAACGTTACACAACCTCCTCCTGATTGTGCTACCAGCTGATCTAAAATCATTCTGTGTTATATGATTTTCTTCTTTATCATTTTTAATTCTTCGCCTAAATGTTCTATCAGATATCTCTGTTATGTTGTCCAATAGTTCAGCTAAATCACCAGCCTGTTTATCATTAAATTTAGTCCCTGTATTGCCCAGTGAGACTGTTACCTAATATAACACCAAGCCATGTCCAAAAACTTAAGAGTACGTGAGATCTTTATAAGGTTAATCTTTGTTGCTTACTTACTCTATCTCTCTTCTTTGTCTATGGTGTAATGTTCTACTATCTTCTACCAGTTCCTTTAGTTTATCATGTGCTATCATATGTGTGCCTGGTACAAGTCTAACTAGTGTGCAATTATCATAAGATCTGAATGGAAACCATTTGGATTCTCTCATACCACATGAGAAATAAATACCTCTGGGTGGTATATATGACCAGTTCCCTGTTATGTCAGTGGCTAGGATGTGTATGTTCCTGCCTATGTTAGGTGTACACATGTTAATATTAAGGTCTTGAGTGAGATAACTGAGATAAGTTGCATTGCAAATTTTTCTTTTTCCAGAATGCCTTACACATTTTATTGGTTAGACTTGCTATTGGGATAAGGGTAATACCATATCCACAACTGTAGTATATTTTACTTTCCTATACAGAAAGCTTCTCAAATACATATCTGTACTATTCATGGTAATATTAGATTCCTCATGTGTATAAATATAACCTCTTTTCCTAGGTGACTCAAAACATACTTCGGGGGTGCTGTACAGTAGTGAAACCCCTACTATATGTGGTTCCCTTTTTGTAAATTGTACTAACATTTTTCCATTGGGCATATTTAAATTCCCTGATCTCATCTAGGGTCAATAGTACTGCAACTGAAATATCATTGATCTAGGGGGTGCTTTGGTACAAATCCAACAATTATCGTCTTTTAGCACATTCCCTACTTTGTTGTGTAAATGTTATAGTGAATTTGGTTCTTTGCAGTAGGATTCTGACATCATCTAATACATTTTTCCTTAGGAGGATTTCCACAATACGCACACATACATTTCTGAATATGGGAGAAACCTTCACATTTCCTTTCACAGATACTAACTTCCCCTCTTGACTCTGAATTTATAATTTTATTTATTCTTTGCTCTTTTCTTCTCTGTTCACTTACTTTAACTTCTTGGCTACTTGCTTTTCTGTTCTTCCTTGATACTGTGAATTCAAAAAGATTTACAGAATTGATGTTGTTATACACCATACCTGTTTTGTTTACTCCAATGCCATCCTCTTTAGCTCCTAAAAACCCCACTGAGGCTGTGATCAATACTGCCATTAATCAAAGACGAAAAATCACGACAGTCATTTCCTCCAGTAACCAAATCTGGTTATTCTTCTACTACTCACTCTTCTTCTCCATTCTGGAACAACACTTTTAGTCCTAAGTCTTCTTCTGGTGAAACACAATTGACTGTATACTGTATTTACCATCTTACAACGAGAGGCAATGCACCCACAAGTTATTTTCTGTAACTTTTACTGAAGTATCAAGAATTTTTCATAAGGTGAGAGATTCAGAGGTGGTCTTGGAGTAGTTCTAATGCTATGAAACACCAAAGAGAGGGCTTCAGGCCACAACATTCCTGTTTGTCTCATAATTACCCTATTTATTCTCTTTATCTTGCCTGATGTCTGTGGACTGTAAGTTTTGTCAATCCCTATTAAATCACATATTGTTTGAAACACTTGTCCTGTAATATGGGTACCACTATCCATTTCAATTACTTGTGGTAACCCATACCTACACACAATTTCTTTTATGATTTCCTTTGCAGTAAATGTGGCAGTGCTGGCAGCGGGCTACTCCTCAATTCAACCTGAAAACATATCGATGAACAGCAAAACATATTGCAAATTTACACATTTTGGCCTTTGTTTGTAATCTATTTGGAGTCTCTGAAAAGGGCCTGTAGTAGGAGGTAAATGCTTTGGTTCAGTTGGTAATGTTTTCTCCACATTTTCTCTTAAACATGTAATACAAGATCAGCATTTTATCTTGCTGCCACAGGAAAGCCTTGGCCATACCATTAATTTGCTACCATTCTGCACATGCTATCTCCTCCTACATGAGTGAGTCCATGTGCAGCTTCTGCTAATGCTGGGAACAGAGTTGTTGGAACTACAGGGGTCACATTTAAGTCTTTCCACAATCCTGTATCTCGATCAGATACACATACAATTGCTTTCCAGCTAGTACATTCCTGAGGATGGGAACACTTTTGCATTGCAATTAGTTTCATGAATTTCATAGGTTCAAATGTCATCATCATGGTAATTGCATAAACTGTGCACAGTGTGCCATCCAAGTCTGTCTGGGTTGATTACAGCCACAATTCCCCCCATAACCCCCTGATGGTGGCCCTGGTCATTGGGCTCCCTATCAATTATCTGATATCTTCAGTGAGACACATGGCAGTAACCTAGGGGTATATTTGCTAAACTGCGGGTTTGAAAAAGTGGATGTTGCCTATAGCAACCAAACAGATTCTAGCTGTCATTTTGTAGAATGTACTAAATAAATGATAACTAGAATCTGATTGTTTGCTATAGGCAACATTTACACAATTTTTTAAAATCCGCAGTTTAGCAAATATACCCCCTAGAGTTTAAGAGAACCAGCATAGAGGGTTTTAATTTTCTGTCTAAAGCTTCAGCCAGCACAGTCTGACTCAGATATTCACAGTTTATACAAATAGCTATGTCGTTAACTCAGGGGTTCAAGCAAGTTATTGAGTAATATCTGGGGATTATCCTAAATTGTCAAACTTTACATACATTACAATTTTACTATCTGTGTATAGTTCCGAGAAATACTTTGCTGATCCTTTCAAGTATATCCTAATAGAAAATAAAAAGAATCTGATGAATACAAATAACTTGCACTTTTTCATGTCTTAATTTCACACATTCATCCAATGTTCCTGTGTGAATATATATTCAGCACAATTAAAGGAGCAATTTGAGTCAAATATTGCACTAAATGAGATGTTAATGTTGCACTGGATGTACCACTAGTTTTCTTGTTTGTCTGCAGGTTAACTCAGGCTTTGGTTAAATTAGATTTAGAGGCTCTAAAGAGAGATAACTGGGAACAAATAGAAAGTTGGAGAAAAGAAAGAAAAGGAGAGAGCACATGAGACAATGGATAGAGCTATAAATATGGCTTGGTTGTGGGAGTAGGTTTGGGGGAGAGAGTCATTATGGAGTGAAGTGCTTACTTTGGCAACAGGTGACAGATCACATTTGGTGGAGTAGAGATTATGGTGGACCAGCAGACCAAGCATAGCAATGGAACACGTGCAGCTGACAGTGTTAAGGTGTTTGTATGAATGTGTTGCTAAATGTATTGTGAATTGTTTTGCAATATATATATATATATATATATACATATACTAAGTTGGGGCAGCACAGTGGAGTAGTGGTTAGCACTTCTGCCTCACAGCACTGGGGTCATGAGTTCAATTCCCACCCATGTGTGGAGTTTGTATGTTCTCCCCGTGTTTGCGTGGGTTTCCTCTGGGTGCTCCGGTCTCCTCCCACACTCCAAAAACATACTAGTAGGTTAATTGGCTGCTAACAAATTGACCCTAGTCTGTATGTGTGTGTGTGTTAGGGAATTTAGACTGTAAACCCCAATGGGGCAGGGACTGATGTGAATGGGAATCAGTGGCGCTATATAAATAAATGGTGATGATGATGATGAAGTTTAAACTATTTTCTATTTTGTAAAATAACATCTTACACTATGTGACTAAGCAGTACTTGTAATTTACAGTAACACAATTTGACTATAAAATAGTGTCTGTTGCTGGCCTGTTGCTGGAGTTTTTTCTTTTTTTTGCTTTGTCTCGAAATCTAGTATTTTCAAAAGGCACAAAGAGGTCTAGGAGGATAAGCATGGAAAAATGACCCTTGGATTTTGCAGTAAGAAGATCATTGGTGACGTTGGTCAGGGTGGTTTCTGTGAATTAGAGGGGGTGGAAGCCAGATTGGAGTGTGTGAAGGAGGGAGTTGTCAGAGAGGAAGGTGACTGTTACAGCTAACGGCAATGTACATAAACTTTTAGAACAGATTACAAGAGGTCTTCACCTATAGCAGCTGCCTTTCCCATAGAACTAGTTGCACTCATAGGTACTCGGATGGCCCCAGGTCTTAACTCCAACATAGTAAAAGTTTATGTGTGTTTACCATAGCGCAGAGGTAGGAGACAGATAACTGCTACTCAGTAGTCAGAAACCAGATACAGGCCAAGGTCGAGGGTCAGAAGCGAGCAAGTTAGTCAGGGACAGGCCAGAAGATCAGGGCTGGTAGCAAGCAGGGAGAGTCCAAGAGACAAACCAAAGGTCAGGGGCAATCAGAGTTCAAGTAGGGTCGAGAAACAAGCCAGGGGTCACACCAGGAATCAAACAGGATTTGGGCAGAGTATCCACAGGAAACTGGAGCAGGTCAGATAATGTGTGGCGTAAACATTATAACTGGCAAG
Organism: Mixophyes fleayi; assembly: GCF_038048845.1. Taxonomy (NCBI): domain Eukaryota; kingdom Metazoa; phylum Chordata; class Amphibia; order Anura; family Limnodynastidae; genus Mixophyes; species Mixophyes fleayi. Next base: position 159,212,440 of record NC_134404.1, on the reverse strand, counting down.
GAGTCTAAGCCCTCTCTGCCTTAAATACAAAGATAGGCCAATCATAAAGTAGGGCAAGAACATGCTGTAATCAGCCTCAGGAGGCTGTTCATGAATTACCCATACTGAGCATGCCGCGGCAGTGAAGAGAGCAACATGACATATTTTTCTACATATATATATATATATATATAGGGTAATTCTTCTCCTGTTTGGGCAGTAATGAATTTATGAAAGTACTTTAGGTTTTTCATAGATTAAATTTCCTACCTGAAGTTCACTGATTGAGGAAATCCGTGCAGACCTGTTGATCCCTAATATAGCAAGGAGACCGGAGTTGAATCAATGTATTCATGGCCTAAACAAACTGCCATTACAAGTCCAGATGTTGACATACTAAACTATTAACAATTGGTACTGACTAAAACAGGGTGTAGAGTCTAATGACTATCGTGGACTCTAGCAGAGCAATGAACTTCTCTGGGGGAAACCAACAGATTGTAGCCCCCAGGCTACTCTCTTTCTAGGTGACTGCTGCATAATTCACAGTTTCTCAGAATGGGCCTGATATAATGTTCAGCTCTTGGCATTGCTTATTGCAGCATATGGTTATCACTTTTAATTTACAAAATCTTAAACATGAAAATCCAATTATATTTATATACCTATTTGTTTGTCTACACATATAGGGGGTGATTTAGAGTTGCATGTAGGTTTGTAACGCTGATAAGTCCAGTCCTGTCCAGATATGTACATCTGCCCATATTTAGCAATGCACTACACTTAAACAAATCTCATCTTTAATTACGGACATAACCCACGCAAAAGATATTGCTTAAGTGGCAAATCTAAAACTTACCCTTACTTTGTACTGAATCAAAAAATATGCACAACTCATGCACAACTCAGGCACAACTCTAATCATAACTACATGCACTGCTCAAGGCAAAGTGGTTCATTTGTATCTCCATGCCCTTACTGCACTTGAACACAAGAGGGGCCACAAGATTACATACATGCAGCTCAAAATAACGATGCAAGTTGGTCACATGCGACACATATTTTACGAGATGAGCTTAATTATAATGTACAAATGCAATTACATATACCTCTAAATCACCCTCAAGAACAGTTAGACTTTGATCTCCGATTTTATTATTCAACTGCTGTTCCTAGCTAATACAGGGTTTTCCTGTTTTTAAACAAGCATAACTTAAGAGACAATTTCACCTTGCTCATCTATGTAAATTATTTATCAATTTGCTTTAACTTTTCAGAATTATTCATTAGGATTTTTGCACACTGCTTAACTTTAGTATCACTTAATCGATTGGTCAGTTAAGAGTGTCCTCTCAGAGCACATTTTCAGTCATGTTATTGAAGCTGTGAACAGAAGCCATTTTAACACATTCGTGGTCCAGGAAACAGATCACATTATAGAGATAATATGGTAATATTGGTTCATTAACTACTGAACTAATTGTGATTGATGGGATATGGAATAACACATACATTAAAATATAAAATAAAGCTTTGGTCTTCTGTCTGATATATACGTTTATTTAAAGTATTTAAATACAATGGCATTGCAGTCTTTTAATTGGAATGGACACTTTTCAATGTTAACTTTGTAAAGTAAAATAATAGCTGTATTCCCACATAGTTGTTTCATTTTATACCACATTCAACTTGTGCAACAAGAAGTCATTTAGACTTATGATGGTACCGGAGGGCTGTTACAAGGGCTGTGCATCAGGGACGACAGCCCAGGGCGCAATGTTGAAGGGGGATGCAGTTTATGAATATTTTAGGTTAATTTGGTTATAACTGAGCGCTAGGGGGCGGCAGTTTTCCCTATCGACCCAGGCGCTAAAATAGGAGCTATCCTGGCATGAGAAGACAACGGAAGATGACGTCGGGATCAAGCCAAATTGAGATCGTCGGCGGGGAGTCCTTGTAAGGGCTAAGAGCACTCCCTCCAAGAAGACAGCGGGGACCCAAGCGCCGAAGAGGGGACATGGCGCTGCCAGCTGGAGGGTCTGGATGAGCTGAAGACGCCGTGCAGGTTGTGCCTTAGTACTATAGGTTGGACACAAGGCCTGTGGGCACAGTTCAGATACTAGGCCCGTTGGCAAGGTAAAGGGACACAAGGCCCCAGCCCAGTTAGGGTATTTGGGATCTAGCCCATAGGTGTCATGAGCCGCGGAGATCGTGGCTCGCTTCTCCTGCTTCTCTGCTCCAGGCTTCTTGCAGATCTAAATCCTTGTCGGATCGACATTGTAAAGCTTGCTACTTTAAAGTCGGAGATGAAGTTTGGCTCTCTACACGGAACATCAAGTTTAGACAGCCCTGCAGGAAACTGGGACCCAGGTTCATTGGACCTTTTACTATCATCAAGAAGGTCAATCTTGTGGCCTTTAGGCTTAAACTGCATCCATCCTTGAAAATTCATAATACATTTAATTTTCCCTCCTGAAACCATTTGTCTCTTCTAATAAATTCAATTTTCACAGGTCAGTCAATGTGGATGGGCGTCATGAATTCCTTGTGGAGAAAATCCTCGATTCCAAGAAAGTCCAGGGACAAATTCACTTTCTTGTACATTGGAAGGACTACAGCCCGGAGGAACGATCTTGGGTTCCAGAGAGGCGCCTAAATGCTGATAGACTTATCAAAGAGTTCTTTAGGAAGTTTCCCAGAAACCAGGCTGTTGGGGTTCCTTAACCCCTCCTCAAGGGAGGGGGTACTGTCACGAACCGTGAAGATCACGACTCACTTCTCTTGCGTTCCGGCTGTGATAGCAACAGCCGGGACTTCACTTCCGCCTTCTCAGTGCATGCTCTCAGTGCATGCGCCGCGCTCTGAGAAAACACACAACTGGAGCGTGTGCAAATGTTTGAAGTTGGTGCTCAGCCTCCTCGGTCAGTAGGAGGAGTGCTGAGCGAATTAATGGTGGCTTAATTGCTCTCCTTATTGTTCTCTCTCTGTATATAAGGCATTCGAATACCTGTAAGCACGTCTAGCTCTACGGGAAAGGCAGCTGCTATAGGTGAAGACCTTTACCGCTTGTTCTGTAAGTTTATGACAAGGGAGTCAGCATAACAATAGGTATGGTCATTAGACACTAAGCCCACAATAGTTAAAAAAGGGGCGCCAGGCCCCTGTATCATGTTGGGGCACAAGGCTCTGGGATAGTTTGTTGGCACAAGGCTCATTAGGTAGACTTGAGCACTAGGCCCATTGGTTAGGTGGGCTAGAGGCCCTTAGGTTAAAAGGGCATGCCTTAAATAGGTGGGCACAAGGACCAATAGTTTAGGTAGGGTGCAAGGCCCTTGAGTATAGGCATGGCACAAGACCCTTGTGTGTAGGAGGGCTATGGTGAAACAAGGTATTAATATCACCCTAACCAGCCTGTCCCTCGTTTCTCATAAAATGTGGCTTATAGCATGTACTTTTTATAGACCTTGTTTTTGTTCCCCAGCTCAACAGAATACCACTGCAGTGTCTAATTTCATGTGGATAAGGGGACATTGTAGCTCATTGTAAATAAGTATATTGTTTATTGTATCTTGTTGATATTGCATGGAAGCTGTTAGTCATTGTCCTTAAAGTACAGCCAGGTGGGTTATGGGTAAGGATCAGATTGCAGGGTACAGGTGAGGGGCAATGCCAATTAGTATCCATTGTTCTCAACATGACTAGTTCAGACATTTTGTCTAGAGTCCAGCGGGGGGACCTTCTGGGGAAGTACAGCTCATCTCCACTCCCCCTCCAACCCCTTGATACAGCAGCCACCAATGGTTAAGAAGGATAAACCCAGGGGTTTGCCCAGGAAGGGGAAAACACTGTGGAAATTAGACCCTAGATATAAGGAACCACTCCAGAGGGGAGGATATATTCATTCTGGGACTGGAAGCTGGAGGGTGGCGGGTTTTAGAGTTTCATTCTCTACCAGCGAAATACATATGCAGATCCACGGTTCGCCAAGTCCGGACAGCCAGGTCACTGTAACTCATTAAGCTAGTCAGGTAAGGGACTGATAATGTGGTAAACCTGCCTGGCATTTAAGTACTGTGTGTATATAATTATCTAGTGATTGTTTTTATTACAATAAATGTATTGTTTACTTTCTAACTGCATTTGCTGAGTGACTGAGAACCCTAGAGGGTACTCGGTAGACTAGCCATTGGGAAATGGGCAGCATTGGGCCAGATAAACCCGGTATCTTCACAAGGGCCCAAAGCCCTGATTTAGTAAAAGGGCATTAGGCCCTGTTGTTAGGAGGGGCAGTAGGTCCCTGTTGGTTAAGGCAGTAGGCCTTTATAGTTTATAACAGGGTAATAAGCCCTTGTGGTTAGAAAGGTGTTAGGCCCTTGGTAGTGAAGAGGACATTGGGTCCTGGTAGTCTTTAGGAGGGCACTCTGCCCTTGATGTAGAGGGACACTTGGTTCCTTGGGTAGTGTAGTGGAAGTCTGAGAGTGTCATATAAGGCCCCTCTATCCAGTCCGAAAGGGCACCTAAAGTCCTGAGCCCTGAGACAAGGTGGGCTTAACAGCTGGGGTTCAGGCAGCGGGCAGAAGCCAGCTAAGCGGCTGTGTCATGGCAGGAACAGTGGCCCAGGAAAGGTGAGTAGCAGCAGGATCGGTCAGCTTAGAGAGGAAGTGATCATAGGGGAGGTGGTCACTGGCAGGTACCATGCCAAGTTGCTCATTGTTTTGTATGCCACCTGTCTCCTTTTAGTGTTCTTCCCCTGTAGGCACCCAAGATCAGCCTCTAGCAATGGCAGACGCAATAGGGTGATCAGCCGTGAAGTGTGGTTCCCTGATTGACGCAAAGGAGAGCATGGTGTGTTTCATAGTGGTCTTTTGGGATCGGGTGAGTACCTGGGGTGTCGGGAAGGGGCTGTGGTTTGTGTGACTTTGTCTACCCTAGCACCCGTTACAAAAGCAGAGAGAACCTAGACTAGTATTACAAGAGATGTTTCTTTAGTTAAATAGAGGATGTGCGTGTGTCTGAATTTTTGGGCCTTAGTCATTAGGGCACATATCTGCATGGATTAGTAAAACTCCACGCAAATAGGATCTGCTTACACCTATAGTCAGCAAGGAACAGGTCTCAAGATATGTTTCATGCTGACTACGGGTGTATTTTTCCTCTCTGCTCTACTACACCGGACGTCGCAAGATGCGTACATACCTGTCAGCTACTGCAGCAGCCTGCAGGTCCGGCGGCAATAGAGCTACCGAACCCATCAACTCAATACAGTATAAAATTTTACTATTATTTTTTTAAAAAAAAGCGTGTGATCCCTCCCTCCCAACAATATTGACCATAATGCTGGTAATCGCAAAATTGGGGTGAAATAAAGTGCGGGATTCACAATAACAATAACCAGCACTAGGCTCCCTTGGGAATCCAGCCCTATGCTGAACAACCTGGGACTGGTTTGTCATTATGACAGGTGGGCCTCATGCTTAAATTTAAATGTTATTTTGGGACACTATATGGCTCAGCAGGCCCTGGGTGTGAGAACATGCTGACTCTTGTGGTTCTCCAAGTGCCAGCATGTCCTGGCTGCCATGGGTATGCTGGTGCTTGTAGTTCTACAAACACCATCATGCCCAGACTGTTAATGGCAGCCCAGGCTTGCTGGCTCCTCTAACTCACCTCTTCAACCTGTCTCTCTCCACTGGCACATTTCCATCCTCCTGTAAACATGCGCTCATCTCACCTATTCTAAAGAAACCATCTATCGATCCAGCCTATCTCTCCAACTGCTGCCCTATTTCTCTCCTCCCTTTACCCTCCCACCCTACAAACACCTGTCACACTTTCTCTCCTCTCATTTCATTTCATTCTCGACTCTCTGCAATCAGACTTCCATAGCCAACATTCCACTAAAACTGCTCTCACAAAAGTGACCAATAATTTACTTACTGCAAAATCTAAGGGGAATTTCTCCATACTCTCCTGAACCTCTCTACTGCTTTTGATACTGTTGAGCTCACTCTTCTCCTACACACCCTTCACTCCATTGGCCTTCCTGACACAGTTATTGCCTGGTTCACTTTCTACTTATCAAACCGCTCCTTTATTGTTTATAGCTCTGGCACATCCTCCCCTCCACTCCCATCTATCTATTGGGGTCCCACAATGCTCTGTTCTTAACCCTTTACTTTTTTCATTGTACACCTCTTCTCTTGCGGCACTAATTCGCTCATTTGACCACCTCTACTCTGATGACACTCAAGTCTATATCTCTTCCTCTCACCTTTCTCCTTCTGTACTATCTTGTGTAACTAACTGTCTTTCTGCTATCTCCACATGTATGTACCTAAAGCTCAACATGTTCAAAACTGTGCTTATTATCTTCCCTCCTGCCAGAGTCATCACCTTCCCTCAAATCTCCCTCACTGTCAAAAACACCACAGTTTCCTTGGTCTCCCAAGCCCGCTGCCTTGGTGTCACAGGTGACTCCGCCCTCTGCTTTATTCCTCACATCCAGACACTCTCCTGTCCTGTTAATTTCACCTTTAAAACATCACCAGAATACACCCTTTTCTTACTCAAAATGCTACCAAAACTCATCCATCCTCTCATCATCTCCCATCTTGACTATTGCAACCTCCTGCTATCTGGTATTCCTGACACCCATATATCCACACATCAATCCATCCTAAATGCTGTTGCAAGACTGATCTACCTCTCTCACCGTACCACAACTACACTCTACTGCATCACTTTGCACATCTCTATACTGGCTCCCTGTGTCCTCCAGAATCAAATTCAAATTACTCAAAATCCTCTCCCTTCCGTCCTCTTAGTTTTACCTCTAAACTTAGCCTTGTGTCATCTCTGGTAACCACCTCTCACTCCTGCCTACAAGATTCTCCCATGCTGCTCCCCACTTATGGAATTCCCTACCACACTCAATCAGACTTTCCCACAGCCTTCAAATCTTTACAAGCTCTTTGAAAACACATCTCTTTTTTAGAGACACCTTATTCTGGATAACACTATTCACACTAATGCACCCTCACAACTATCCCAATCTCCACTGTAAGCCACAATAGCTTCTCTTGTTTCAGCTGTGCCCTCTTCCATTTAGAATGTAAGCTCTCTAATGAGCAGGGTCCTCCATACCCTATGTTTTCATGTCTGCATTTATTTTGTCTACCTTGTATGTCCCTGTTTTTATGCATGTACTGTTTTCCCTACTGTAATGCGCTGCGGAGCACTGTGGCGCCTTATAGATCTACGTTAATAATAATAATAATAATAATCATAATAATAGCTTGCTGCTTTTCACTATGCTGCAAATTTTATCCATACCTAAGAATGTCCAACAAGTGGCATAACCTGGCTTCACTGACTGGACTAGAGAATGATTTCATTAATTATTTTGAGAGAAACTACTAACATGAATGGAGTTAGGAGAATATAAACCTTTAAGGAGCAAGGAATAGGTTAAATAACATGTATTGAGGTTGTTAAATTGGCAGCCAAGGAACAAACTGCATACACAGCTTTATCAATGGCAAATAATTCACTGAATCATACTTTAAAGAAATAAGGGAAGGGGAAGGGAATTTTAAAAAGTACACAAGAAGACCTTGGGGTAATATTTTTGCCTATGTTTAATGAAGGAGGATTGGAAAAATTAAAATATGTGTTTAAGCAGAATGAGTAAGTGGAACAAAAGTATTACAAGTGATATGTTATTAAATAATTAAAATAAAATAAATGAATTATAAATTGAATCAATAAAAAAATGAAAGCAATTAGATTATGAACTGCAGAGGATAAGAGAGATTTGGGGTTAGATTTACTAAAGCTTCTAAAAAAGAAAAGAGGAGGCAATGCCCATAGCAACCAATCAGATTCTAGATATTGTTTATCTAACACATTATAGAAAATAATAGCTAGGACCTGATTGGTTGCTATGGGCAATACCTCCACTTTTCCTTTTTAGAAGCTTTAGTATATCTACCCCCAGGACTACATGAGGAAACATATAATAGGAGACAGGAAGGGATGTTATGAGTAAAGCAGCAATAGTGCACAACACATGCTATGATGTTTTATGGCATTTAATACTGTCATTTGAAAGCTGTTACCTGTGTTCTTTCATATTTTTGACTTGTCTATATGTTTGATAGTCTGAACCATATTTATTAACTGAATGGAGAAGGAGGTATCTCAGAGTGCGTGCAAAATACAATCTCATGTATGTTACAGTTGAACGTTTATGTGAAAATAAATGATAAAATAGTATTTAATACTCTCCTCAAGTTTTTGCATGCATTTTCATGAGGATTTCAAGCTAAATATGTTTACATAGCAAAATCAACATTGCAAACTAAGTTACTAGCAACTACATTCAAGAACATTATGGAGGGCCGGCAGAACGCGGTAAGCGGGGTAAGCAAGGCAGGGGGGGGCCAAAACTGAGGGGCGCTCTCCCCGCCTGCCATCCCCGCTTGTCCGCCTTCACAAAAAAAAAATAGAAAAAAAACCTCCCCAAAAAAACCTCCACCTCCCCTCTGTTCCCTTCTCACTGACAGTGTCGGGCGTGACGTAATCACGTCCAGACACTGTCAGTGATGAGCGCGCAGAGAGGAGCAGCACACTGAGCCAAGAACAGAAAACTGAAAAAGAGAAGAAGACAGAAGATGGTCATAGAAAGTAAATAATGGGGGGGACAGGCAAGGTTGAAAAAGGAGAGTGGGGGAGACCAGCGAGGTTGAAAAAGGAGAGGGGGGCAGCAAGGTTGAAAAAGGAGAGGGGGGAGAGACAAGCAAGGTTGATAAAGAAAAGGAGGGGACCAGCAAAATTGAAAAAGCAGAGGGGAGGGACTAGCAAGGTTGAAAAAGGAGAGGGGGCAGAAATGTGGATGAGGAGAGGGGGGCATCAATGTAGATGAGGAGAGGGGGGCATCAATGTAGATGAGGAGAGGGGGGTAGTGTGTGATAAGGGGGCATTGTGTGATGAAGGAGGGGGCACAACCAAACTAATTTGCCCAAAAAATTTAATCTTATTACAAACAATACATATTCTTCATTTATATTATTCATAAAGCAATTCATATTTGCTGTTTAATGTATTTATTTGTATTACTCTCTTTATTAGAGTATATTATATGATTTGTATTAAAAGAAAAAGCACTATTCAAATTATTTTTTTTTGCAGGGGGGTGCCCGACATGCTAGCACCAACCCTGCCATTATACTTAAACTGGTATTTATAGTAATTGTATGTTAATTGCTTTTTTAGTTATGGCTCTTTATTATTGCTTTATTTGCTAATCCAGTTTAAAGCAATCAACTGGGGCAACTACTTCTCTTAATTACCCAGTTGCATGCTTGAAATCCCTATTTATTCCAGACTAGTTTTTGGTTAGGTGATGGGGTCAGTTTGTGCCATCATTAGGTTTGAAACTAATACAGATTAACAAAGTTCAACAGAAGTGAAACAGCAGAAAGCAACACAATCTCTAGACCACATCAGGATTCAATACAAGAGTATCATTTCTTAGAAATGCATCTCTGTAATGTGAATACTTACTAGGGATGTGCACCGGCGACTTTTGAGGTCTCGTGTTTTGTGTTTTGGATCCGGATTTTCGTTATTTTTGGGGTTCGGATTTGTCTCGCAAAACACTTGACGAAAGGTCTCGGTTCGGATTTAAGGTTTTGGATTCGGATTTTTTTTGAAAAAAACATAAAAAGTTTAAAAATCAAGTTTTTGGGCTTATTTTCACTCCTAGGCTATTATTAACCTCAATAACATTCAATAACAAGCATTTCCACTAATTTACAGTGTATTCTGAACACCTCACAATATAGTTATTAGTCCAAAACGTTGCAACAAGGTATCTTTCTGGACTGCGTAGAGGAGTGGGTCACCACAATATATATTAAAAACCCTGAACTTTTATGATTCGCACCAATAAATGTACCTGGACTGCGTAGAGGAGTGGGTCACCACAATATATATTAAAAACCCTGAACTTTTATGAATCGCACCAATAAATGTACCTGGACTGCGTAGAGGAGTGGGTCACCACAATATATATTAAAAACCCTGAACTTTTATGATTCGCACCAATAAATGTACCTGGACTGCCTAGAGGAGCGGGTCACCACAATATATATTAAAAACCCTGAACTTTTATGAATCGCACCAATAAATGTACCTGGACTGCGTAGAGGAGTGGGTCACCACAATATATATAATAAGAAAACCATCAACTTGTTTGATTCGCACCAATAAATGTACCTGGACTGCGTAGAGGAGTGGGTCACCACAATATATATAATAAGAAAACCATCAACTTGTTTGATTCGCACCAATAAATGTACCTGGACTGCGTAGAGGAGTGGGTCACCACAATATATTAAAAACCCTGAACTTTTATGAATCACACCAATAAATGTACCTGGACTGCGTAGAGGAGTGGGTCACCACAATATATTAAAAACCCTGAACTTTTATGAATCGCACCAATAAATGTACCTGGACTGCCTAGAGGAGTGGGCACTGGGCACCACAATAAAATATATAAAAAACCTTCAACAGGTCTGCATTACACTACACATATGGCTGCTCCTCCATCCTCTCCATCATATACATGTTGGAGTTTTAGCGTGTGACAACCTCTTGTTTTTGATAATGTCAGTGCATTTTGAATATTTTTCAATTTGCCCCACACCACTGAATGTACTTTATCTATGATACGCATTTATCTATCTTGACTGCGTAGTGTGGTGGCCCCGGTACACAATTTGGTACCGAGGCCACAATATAATTAAAAAATTGGGCATCAACTGTCACCGTTGTTTAATATCTGATACACCTAAATATGGACTGCACAGTGGAGTGGCCCCGGTAGTAAATTTGGTGCCGGGGCCACAATACCTCCTCCAACTTCCAAGTGTAGTGTTTATAAAGACAGACAGCGTCAAAGTGTTATTAGTTGGCTTTCTTAACCCTAAAATTGTCCCTGTTGCAAATATTCGTGCAATGGACAGTTACTTTTTTATTGAAAGACTCAAGCTTTCAAGTATAGTGTTTATAAAATATAAACAACAATACAGTAGTTTTAGAGCACGTCAATACCTCTTGTTTTAAATTATGACACGGCATTTTACTTTTGGTTTAATTTCTTGAATTTTTTAAAATTTGGTTTTACTTTTTGAACATGGCAAACGACTGTTGATTGGTCATATAATGCCAAAAAAAAAGTTCCAAGATGGAATTGTCCTTGGGCCCTCACACCCACCCTTATGTTGTTGAAATAGGACATGCACACTTTAACAAACCAATCATTTCAGCGACAGGGCCTACCAAACAACTTTGGCTGAAATGATTGGTTTGTTTGGGCCCCCACACCAAAAAAGCTATTCATCTCTCCCTGTACAGACTAAACAGGCTCTACTGAGGCAAGATGTCGTCCTCATCCTCAACCTCTGATTCCTCTCCCCCTACAGTGTGTACTTCCTCCTCATCACACATTATCAATTCGTCCCCGCTGGACTCCACAACCACAGGTCCCTCTGTAGTATCTGGAGGGCAGTGCTGTACTTCATTGAGGAATTGATTATTCATTTTTATAAACATCATTTTTTCAACGTTGTGAGGAAGCAACCTCCTTCGCCGCTCACTGACCAGGTTCCCCGCTGCACTAAAAACTCTTTCCGAGTACACACTGGAGGGGGGACAACTCAGGTAAAATAGAGCCAGTTTGTACAGGGGCTTCCAAACTGCCTTTTGGAGTTCTACCACGTCACTACCTCTAGTTAATTTAGATTGCAAGGTTTGTAAATACTTCGAAGATAAAAAAAGCAGGCTGCACAGACTGTGGAGCTAGAAAGTGAAATTAAATGGACCACGTTACTTTGGTGGCTATCTATGCCCCCCCCGCCCTACACTTGTAGTTGAATATAAAAAAAGCAGCCTACATAGATTGTAGAACTAGAAATTCAAATATGCAAAAAAATGGACAAAGGCAGTTTGGTATCTGTCTGCATCAGATCCCCTCTCCACTAGGAGTAAAATAGAACACTATTCAGCCGTTATATAATCTAGAATATAAATAGAAATTGAGAAAGGCAATTTGGTATATGTCTGCATCATAATCATCAACATCCTCCTCAGCGACAGCTACATCAATATCCTCCTCCCGGTGTACAACATTCAGACCTTCATTAGCCAAATCTGTAACTGGACTGTGGGTGATCCTTCCAGCATATGCAGAGGGCGTGCTGCAAATGCTGGATGGAGTCACCTCTTCCCGTACAGTGATGGGAAGGTCAGGGTTCACAACCAACAACACCCTTGGACTCGCCTTGGGGATTTGTGATGTCATCTGTTTAGAAGGCAGAGTTCTTTGCTGTTTTGTTGTTGTTGCTGACAGCATAACTCTCTTAAATTTTTTGTAGGGGGGGGGAGGAGGAGGGCTTAGATCCTTGGGTGAAGCTGGACCACTAGTCACGGGCCAGGGCCTAAGCCGTTCCTTGCCACTACGTGTCGTAAATGGCATATTGCCAACTTTACGTTTCTCCTCAGCTGATTTTAAGTTTCTCTTTTTGCTATTTTTTGAGAACTTGGGCTTTTTGGATTTTACATGCCCTGTACTAGGAGATTGGGCATCGGGCTTGCCAGACGACGTTAATGGCATTTCATCGTCTATGTCATGACTAGTGGCAGCAGCTTCAGCATTAGGAGGAAGTGGGTCTTGATCTTTCCCTACTTTATCCTCCAAATTTTTGGTCTCCATTATATGTAGCACAAGATACTGCAGAATGTGTGAACTTGGTAATATTGCAGTACCAATGGACTTATACTGCTGGATTGGTTTTGCAAATTTGGTTATAATTATTATATATTTTTTTTTTTTTTAAATTTTTTATTTTTTTTTACTTTTTTTTATTTTTTAAAAACTTGGGAATAATGGGGAAATAACTATGCCCTTAGAAGCACAGAGCACAGGACACAGCACCACTGGACTGAACAGGACACGGCACAGGACCCAGCAGCACTACGGAACTCAGCAGGACAGAGCACAGGACACAGCACCACTGGACTGATACTGCAGAATGTGTAAACTTTGTAATATTGCAGTACCACTGGACTTTTACTGCTGAATGTGTGAACTTGGTAATATTGCAGTACCAATGGGCTTATACTGCAGGATTGGTTGTGCAAATTTTGTGGTAATTAAAATAAATTTAAGTAGTTTTTGGTATTTTTTAAAAAAACTTTTTTTTATTTTTTTAAACACAGGGGAATATTGGGGAAATAACTATGCCCTTAGAAGCACAGAGCACAGGACACAGCACCACTGGACTGAACAGGACACAGCACAGGACCCAGCAGCACCACTGACCTCAGCAGGACAGAGCACAGGACACAGCACCACTGGACTGATACTGCAGAATGTGTGAACTTTGTAATATTGCAGTACCAATGGACTTATACTGCTGGATTGGTTTTGCAAATTTGGTCATAATTATTATATATTTTTTTTTTTTTTTAAATTTTTTATTTTTTTTTACTTTTTTTTTATTTTTTAAAAACTTGGGAATAATGGGGAAATAACTATGCCCTTAGAAGCACAGAGCACAGGACACAGCACCACTGGACTGAACAGGACACGGCACAGGACCCAGCAGCACTACGGAACTCAGCAGGACAGAGCACAGGACACAGCACCACTGGACTGATACTGCAGAATGTGTAAACTTTGTAATATTGCAGTACCACTGGACTTTTACTGCTGAATGTGTGAACTTGGTAATATTGCAGTACCAATGGGCTTATACTGCAGGATTGGTTGTGCAAATTTTGTGGTAATTAAAATAAATTTAAGTAGTTTTTGGTATTTTTTAAAAAAACTTTTTTTTATTTTTTTAAACACAGGGGAATATTGGGGAAATAACTATGCCCTTAGAAGCACAGAGCACAGGACACAGCACCACTGGACTGAACAGGACACAGCACAGGACCCAGCAGCACCACTGACCTCAGCAGGACAGAGCACAGGACACAGCACCACTGGACTGATACTGCAGAATGTGTGAACTTTGTAATATTGCAGTACCAATGGACTTATACTGCTGGATTGGTTTTGCAAATTTGGTTATAATTATTATATATTTTTTTTTTTTTTTTAATTTTTTATTTTTTTTTACTTTTTTTTTATTTTTTAAAAACTTGGGAATAATGGGGAAATAACTATGCCCTTAGAAGCACAGAGCACAGGACACAGCACCACTGGACTGAACAGGACACGGCACAGGACCCAGCAGCACTACGGAACTCAGCAGGACAGAGCACAGGACACAGCACCACTGTACTGATACTGCAGAATGTGTAAACTTTGTAATATTGCAGTACCGCTGGACTTTTACTGCTGAATGTGTGAACTTGGTAATATTGCAGTACCAATGGGCTTATACTGCAGGATTGGTTGTGCAAATTTTGTGGTAATTAAAATAAATTTAAGTAGTTTTTGGTATTTTTTAAAAAAACTTTTTTTTATTTTTTTAAACACAGGGGAATATTGGGGAAATAACTATGCCCTTAGAAGCACAGAGCACAGGACACAGCACCACTGGACTGAACAGGACACAGCACAGGACCCAGCAGCACCACTGACCTCAGAAGGACAGAGCACAGCACACAGCACCACTGGACTGATACTGCAGAACACAGCACAGCACAGCACAGCACAGCACGAGATCTACCAGGACAGAGGACCACCTAACACACCCTCCCTCTACCCTGATCAATGCCCGAGTGAAGATGGCGGCGACTAGCGGGGAATTTATAGGATCCGAGTATCGCGAGATCCGACAACGGGATTATGAGTCAGAGCCTCAGTTTCACATTTGAATTTGGCGCCAATACCCGGATCTGTCTCGGATCCGACTCGGATCCGCAACGTTCGGGTGGGCTCGGATTTCATAAATCCGAGTGCGCTCATCCCTAATACTTACATAAATAAATGTAGGCATACATCTAAATCAAGGGGCCTGATTTATTAAGGATCTTAAATAAAGAGGATTCTTATTTCAGTCTCCTGGACAAAACCATGTTACATTGCAAGGGGCGCAAATGAGTGTTCTGTTTTGCACATAAGTTAAATACTGACTGTTTTTTCATGTAGCACACAAATATCAAATTTCAGTGTACAAATAAGCTATCAAGTATTTGTGTGCTACATGAAAAAACAGTCAGTATTTAACGTATGTGCAAAACAGAACACTCATTTGCACCCCTTGCATTGTAACATGGTTTTGTCCAGGAGACTGAAATAAGAATCCTCTTCATTTAAGTTCCTTAATGAATCAGGCCCAAGATGTTTAAGCATTCTACACTTCCTACTCCTTACTACTTGGAGAGGTGGAACAGGGTAGGTAAGCATAGTCCAGCATAGTAAGTTTGTGTTCACATAGGTGCAACTCAATTAGATTTGGGTGTTTCTTTTTTGTGTTGTAGAGGGCCGGTGTAAGTATACGCGGCAATGATGATGGATATCATAGCAGTAGCTAGCTGCTTCATATTGGCTGATTGCAGATTAAACTCTCCCCCGGGCCGGACAGTTAAATTATATTTTGGGCCGCCTGGTGGTCCAGTGGTAATGCGATGGAGACAGCCTTTGCAGTCTGTGCAGGGGCTGTTACATCGCATAGTACTAGGGATGAGCGCACTCGGATTTATGAAATCCGAGCCCACCCGAACGTTGCGGATCCGAGTCGGATCCGAGACAGATCCGGGTATTGGCGCCAAATTCAAAAGTGAAACTGAGGCTCTGACTCATAATCCCGTTGTCGTATCTCGCGATACTCGGATCCTATAAATTCCCCGCTAGTCGCCGCCATCTTCACTCGGGCATTGATCAGGGTAGAGGGAGGGTGTGTTAGGTGGTCCTCTGTGCTGTTTAGTTCTGTGCTGTTTAGTTCTGTGCTGTTTAGTTCTGTGCTGTTTAGTTCTGTGCTGTTTAGTTCTGTGCTGTTTAGTTCTGTGCTGTGCTGTGCTGTGCTGTGCTGTGCTGTGTTGTGCTGTGCTGTGCTGTGCTGTGTTCTGCAGTATCAGTCCAGTGGTGCTGTGTGCTGTGCTCTGTCCTTCTGAGGTCAGTGGTGCTGCTGGGTCCTGTGCTGTGTCCTGTTCAGTCCAGTGGTGCTGTGTCCTGTGCTCTGTGCTTCTAAGGGCATAGTTATTTCCCCAATATTCCCCTGTGTTTAAAAAAATAAAAAAAAGTTTTTTTAAAAAATACCAAAAACTACTTTAATATTTTTTAATTACCACAAAATTTGCACAACCAATCCTGCAGTATAAGCCCATTGGTACTGCAATATTACCAAGTTCACACATTCAGCAGTAAAAGTCCAGTGGTACTGCAATATTACAAAGTTTACACATTCTGCAGTATCAGTCCAGTGGTGCTGTGTCCTGTGCTCTGTCCTGCTGAGTTCCGTAGTGCTGCTGGGTCCTGTGCCGTGTCCTGTTCAGTCCAGTGGTGCTGTGTCCTGTGCTCTGTGCTTCTAAGGGCATAGTTATTTCCCCATTATTCCCAAGTTTTTAAAAAATAAAAAAAAAGTAAAAAAAAATAAAAAAATTTAAAAAAAATAAAATATATAATAATTATAACCAAATTTGCAAAACCAATCCAGCATTATAAGTCCATTGGTACTGCAATATTACCAAGTTCACACATTCTGCAGTATCAGTCCAGTGGTGCTGTGTGTCCTGTGCTCTGTCCTGCTGAGTTCCGTAGTGCTGCTGGGTCCTGTGCCGTGTCCTGTTCAGTCCAGTGGTGCTGTGTCCTGTGCTCTGTGCTTCTAAGGGCATAGTTATTTCCCCATTATTCCCAAGTTTTTAAAAAATAAAAAAAAAGTAAAAAAAAATAAAAAATTAAAAAAAAAAAAAATATATAATAATTATAACCAAATTTTCAAAACCAATCCAGCAGTATAAGTCCATTGGTACTGCAATATTACCAAGTTCACACATTCTGCAGTATCTTGTGCTACATATAATGGAGACCAAAAATTTGGAGGATAAAGTAGGGAAAGATCAAGTCCCACTTCCTCCTAATGCTGAAGCTGCTGCCACTAGTCATGACATAGACGATGAAATGCCATCAACGTCGTCTTCCAAACCCGATGCCCAATCTCGTAGTACCGGGCATGTAAAATCCAAAAAGCCCAAGTTAAGAAAAAGTAGCAAAAAGAGAAACTTAAAATCATCTGAGGAGAAACGTAAAGTTGCCAATATGCCATTTACGACACGGAGTGGCAAGGAACGGCTTAGGCCCTG
Source organism: Mixophyes fleayi (assembly GCF_038048845.1). NCBI lineage: Eukaryota > Metazoa > Chordata > Amphibia > Anura > Limnodynastidae > Mixophyes > Mixophyes fleayi. Next base: position 159,195,139 of record NC_134404.1, on the reverse strand, counting down.
GCCCGTGTTCATGACTAGTGGTTCAGCTTCACCCACGGATCTTAGCCCTCCTCCTCCTCCCCCCCCCTACAAAAAATTGAAGAGAGTTATGCTGTCAGCAACAAAACAGCAAACAACTCTGCCTTCTAAAGAGAAATTATCACAAATCCCCAAGGCGAGTCCAAGGGTGTTGGTGGTTGTCAAGCCTGACCTTCCCATCACTGTACGGGAAGAGGTGGCTCGGGAGGAGGCTATTGATGATGTAGCTGGCGCTGTGGAGGAACTTGATGATGAGGATGGTGATGTGGTTATTGTAAATGAGGCACCAGGGGGGGAAACAGCTGATGTCCATGGGATGAAAAAGCCCATCGTCATGCCTGGTCAGAAGACCAAAAAATGCACCTCTTCGGTCTGGAGTTATTTTTATCCAAATCCAGACAACCAATGTATGGCAATATGTAGCTTATGTAAAGCTCAAATAAGCAGGGGTAAGGATCTTGCCCACCTAGGAACATCCTCCCTTATACGTCACCTGAATAACCTTCATAGTTCAGTGGTTAGTTCAGGAACTGGGGCTAGGACCCTCATCGGTACAGGGACACCTAAATCCCGTGGTCCAGTTGGATACACACCAGCAACACCCTCCTCGTCAACTTCCTCCACAATCTCCATCAAATTCAGTCCTGCAGCCCAAGTCAGCAGCCAGACTGAGTCCTCCTCAATACGGGATTCATCCGAGGAATCCTGCAGCGGTACGCCTACTACTGCCACTGCTGCTGTTGCTGCTGTTAGTCGGTCATCTTCCCAGAGGGGAAGTCGTAAGACCGCTAAGTCTTTCACAAAACAATTGACCGTCCAACAGTCGTTTGCCATGACCACCAAATACGATAGTAGTCACCCTATTGCAAAGCGTATAACTGCGGCTGTAACTGCAATGTTGGTGTTAGACGTGCGCCCGGTGTCCGCCATCAGTGGAGTGGGATTTAGAGGGTTGATGGAGGTATTGTGTCCCCGGTACCAAATCCCCTCGAGATTCCACTTCACTAGGCAGGCGATACCAAAAATGTACAGAGAAGTACGATCAAGTGTCCTCAGTGCTCTTAAAAATGCGGTTGTACCCACTGTCCACTTAACCACGGACATGTGGACAAGTGGTTCTGGGCAAACGAAGGACTATATGACTGTGACAGCCCACTGGGTAGATGCATCCCCTTCCGCAGCAACAGCAACAGCTGCATCAGTAGCAGCATCTACAAAATGGCTGCTCATGCAAAGGCAGGCAACATTGTGCATTACAGGCTTTAATAAGAGGCACAACGCTGACAACATATTAGAGAAAATGAGGGAAATTATCTCCCAGTGGCTTACCCCACTTAGACTCTCATGGGGATTTGTGGTGTCAGACAATGCCAGTAACATTGTGCGGGCATTAAATATGGGCAATTTCCAGCACGTCCCATGTTTTGCCCACACCATTAATTTGGTGGTGCAGCATTACCTCAAGAGTGACAGGGGTGTGCAGGAGATGCTTGCGGTGGCGCGCAAAATTGCTGGACACTTTCGGCATTCAGCCAGTGCCTACCGCAGACTAGAGGCACATCAAAAAAGCATGAACCTGCCCTGCCATCACCTCAAACAAGAGGTTGTGACGCGCTGGAACTCCACCCTCTATATGCTGCAGAGGATGGAGGAGCAGCAAAAGGCCATTCAGGCCTACACAGCCACCTACGACATAGGCAAAGGAGTGGGGATGCGCCTCAGTCAAGCGCAGTGGAGACTGATTTCCGTGTTGTGCAAGGTTCTGCAGCCATTTGAACTTGCCACACGAGAAGTCAGTTCCGACACTGCCAGCTTGAGTCAGGTCATTCCCCTGATCAGGCTGTTGCAGAAGCAGCTGGAGAAAGTGAGGGAGGAGCTGGTAAGCCATTGCGATTACACCAAGCATGTAGCTCTTGTGGATGTAGCCCTCCGTACGCTTTGCCAGGATCCGAGGGTGGTCACTCTTTTAAAGTCAGAGGAATACATTCTTGCCACCGTGCTCGATCCTCGGTTTAAAGCGTATGTTGTGTCTCTGTTTCCGGCGGACACAAGTCTACAGCGGTGCAAAGACCTGCTGGTCAGGAGATTGTCCTCTGAAGAGGACCGTGACATGCCAACAGCTCCACCCTCATTTTCTTCCACATCTATGGCTGCGAGGAAAAAGCTCAGTTTTCCCAAAAGAGGCACTGGCGGGGATGCTGATAACATCTGGTCCGGACTGAAGGACCTGCCAACCATTGCAGACATGTCTACTCTCGCTGCATTGGATGCTGTCACAATAGAAAAAATTGTGGATGATTACTTTGCTGACACCATCCAAGTAGACATGTCAGACAGTCCATATTGTTACTGGCAGGAAAAAAAGGCAGTTTGGAAGCCCCTGTACAAACTGGCTCTATTTTACCTGAGTTGTCCCCCCTCCAGTGTGTACTCGGAAAGAGTTTTTAGTGCAGCGGGGAACCTGGTCAGTGAGCGGCGAAGGAGGTTGCTTCCTCACAACGTTGAAAAAATGATGTTTATAAAAATGAATAATCAATTCCTCAATGAAGTACAGCACTGCCCTCCAGATACTACAGAGGGACCTGTGGTTGTGGAGTCCAGCGGGGACGAATTGATAATGTGTGATGAGGAGGAAGTACACACTGTAGGGGGAGAGGAATCAGAGGTTGAGGATGAGGACGACATCTTGCCTCAGTAGAGCCTGTTTAGTCTGTACAGGGAGAGATGAATAGCTTTTTTGGTGTGGGGGCCCAAACAAACCAATCATTTCAGCCAAAGTTGTTTGGTAGGCCCTGTCGCTGAAATGATTGGTTTGTTAAAGTGTGCATGTCCTATTTCAACAACATAAGGGTGGGTGTGAGGGCCCAAGGACAATTCCATCTTGGAACTTTTTTTTTTGCATTATATGACCAAGCAACAGTCGTTTGCCATGTTCAAAAAGTAAAACCAAATGTAAAAAAATTCAAGAAATTAAACCAAAAGTAAAATGCCGTGTCATAATTTAAAACAAGAGGTATTGACGTGCTCTAAAACTACTGTATTGTTGTTTATATTTTATAAACACTACACTTGAAAGCTTGAGTCTTTCAATAGAAAAGTAACTGTCCATTGCACGAATATTTGCAACAGGGACAATTTTAGGGTTAAGAAAGTCAACTAATAATAACACTTCGACGCTGTGTGTCTTTATAAACACTACACTTGGAAGTTGGAGGAGGTATTGTGGCCCCGGCACCAAATTTACTACCGGGGCCACTCCACTGTGCAGTCCATATTTAGGTGTATCAGATATTAAACAACGGTGACAGTTGATGCCCAATTTTTTAATTATATTGTGGCCTCGGTACCAAATTGTGTACCGGGGCCACCCCACTACGCAGTCCAGATACTTGTTTGGTGGAATTCAGACCAGTTGAGGGTTTTATTATTATATTGTGTGGACCACTCTATCTATACCACACTACAACTCTATACCACTCTATTTCCTACTTTAATTCTATTTCATACTTTAATTCTATTTCCTACTTTAATTCTATTACTAATTAATTACCATAAAGAGGAACAAAATAAACCAATTTTAGCAAAAGTATAATATGACTTAGACTTACAAACACTACACTTTAAAGATCGTGCCTTTAAATGAAAAAGTCAGTCTTCATTGCACGACTATGTGCAACAGGGACAATTTTTTGGGTTTACAAAGTCAAACAATAACACTTCGACCCTGTCTGTCTGGGGTCTCTCAATGACGAATTGTCTGTACCATGTTTGGAGGAGGTATTGTGGCCCCGGTATCAAATTGGGTACCGGGGCCACCCCACTATGCAGTCCAGATACTTGTTTGGTGGAATTCAGACACGTGGAGGGTTTTTTAATTATATTGTGGCCTCGGTACCAAATTGTGTACCGGGGCCACCACACTACGCAGTCAAGATACTTGTTTGGTGGAATTCAGACCAGTTGAGGGTTTTATTATTATATTGTGTGGACCACTCTATCTATACCACACTACAACTCTATACCACTCTATTTCCTACTTTAATTCTATTTCATACTTTAATTCTATTTCCTACTTTAATTCTATTACTAATTAATTACCATAAAGAGGAACAAAATAAACCAATTTTAGCAAAAGTATAATATGACTTAGACTTACAAACACTACACTTTAAAGATCGTGCCTTTAAATGAAAAAGTCAGTCTTCATTGCACGACTATGTGCAACAGGGACATTTTTTTGGGTTTACAAAGTCAAACAATAACACTTCGACCCTGTCTGTCTGGGGTCTCTCAATGACGAATTGTCTGTACCATGTTTGGAGGAGGTATTGTGGCCCCGGTATCAAATTGGGTACCGGGGCCACCCCACTATGCAGTCCAGATACTTGTTTGGTGGAATTCAGACACGTGGAGGGTTTTTTAATTATATTGTGGCCTCGGTACCAAATTGTGTACCGGGGCCACCACACTACGCAGTCAAGATAGATAGATGCGTATTGCGTATCATAGATAAAGTACATTCAGTGGTGTGGGGCAAATTGAAAAATATTCAAAATGCACTGACATTATCAAAAACAAGAGGTTGTCACACGCTAAAACTCCAACATGTATATGATGGAGAGGATGGAGGAGCAGCCGTATGTGTAGTGTAATGCAGATCTGTTGAAGGTTTTTTATATATTTTATTGTGGTGCCCAGTGCCCACTCCTCTACGCAGTCCAGGTACAATTATTGGTGCGAATCATAAAAGTTCAGGGTTTTTAATATATTGTGGTGACCCACTCCTCTACGCAGTCCAGGTACAATTATTGGTGCGAATCATAAAAGTTCAGGGTTTTTAAGATATTGTGGTGACCCACTCCTCTACGCAGTCCAGGTACAATTATTGGTGCGAATCATAAAAGTTCAGGGTTTTTAAGATATTGTGGTGACCCACTCCTCTACGCAGTCCAGGTACAATTATTGGTGCGAATCATAAAAGTTCAGGGTTTTTAAGATATTGTGGTGACCCACTCCTCTACGCAGTCCAGGTACAATTATTGGTGCGAATCATAAAAGTTCAGGGTTTTTAAGATATTGTGGTGACCCACTCCTCTACGCAGTCCAGGTACAATTATTGGTGCGAATCATAAAAGTTCAGGGTTTTTAATATATTGTGGTGACCCACTCCTCTACGCAGTCCAGGTACAATTATTGGTGCGAATCATAAAAGTTCAGGGTTTTTAAGATATTGTGGTGACCCACTCCTCTACGCAGTCCAGGTACAATTATTGGTGCGAATCATAAAAGTTCAGGGTTTTTAAGATATTGTGGTGACCCACTCCTCTACGCAGTCCAGGTACAATTATTGGTGCGAATCATAAAAGTTCAGGGTTTTTAAGATATTGTGGTGACCCACTCCTCTACGCAGTCCAGGTACATTTATTGGTGCGAATCATAAAAGTTCAGGGTTTTTAAGATATTGTGGTGACCCACTCCTCTACGCAGTCCAGGTACAATTATTGGTGCGAATCATAAAAGTTCAGGGTTTTTAAGATATTGTGGTGACCCACTCCTCTACGCAGTCCAGGTACAATTATTGGTGCGAATCATAAAAGTTCAGGGATTTTAAGATATTGTGGTGACCCACTCCTCTACGCAGTCCAGGTACAATTATTGGTGCGAATCATAAAAGTTCAGGGATTTTAAGATATTGTGGTGACCCACTCCTCTACGCAGTCCAGGTACAATTATTGGTGCGAATCATAAAAGTTCAGGGTTTTTAAGATATTGTGGTGACCCACTCCTCTACGCAGTCCAGAAAGATACCTTGTTGCAACGTTTTGGACTAATAACTATATTGTGAGGTGTTCAGAATACACTGTAAATTAGTGGAAATGCTTGTTATTGAATGTTATTGAGGTTAATAATAGCCTAGGAGTGAAAATAAGCCCAAAAACTTGATTTTTAAACTTTTTATGTTTTTTTCAAAAAAAATCCGAATCCAATACCTTAAATCCGAACCGAGACCTTTCGTCAAGTGTTTTGCGAGACAAATCCGAACCTCAAAAATAACGAAAATCCGGATCCAAAACACAAAACACGAGACCTCAAAAGTCGCCGGTGCACATCCCTACATAGTACTCACTGCAGCCGCATCATTCATTCACAGAATATTGTACTGCAGCTTGTAATACAATATTCGGTAAATGGATGATGTCCCCGCAGTGAGTACTATGCGATCTGACAGCCCCTGCACAGACCACATCTCACTTGTAAGGTAGTGGTTAGATCCCCTTCACCCTGTGACATCAGCAGGTCATGTGACCACTGCAGTTAAATGGTGCACAGTGCAGGAGCTGCTGCTGGAAATCATCATGTTCCTGTGCTGTCACTGATGGAGGAAAAGGTAAGTAGAAGGGGTGAAGTGATGGGGAGGGGGCATGTGTGTGTAAAGCATGTGACAGAGCGGTATTTGTGTGTAAACTGTTATGAGTATTGTTTTATGAATCATTTTAACATGGTGTTTTCAAATGTTAATGTAGTTTTATTCATACTTACCAACTTTCTGTTGGTGAAATCCGGGAGCCTGCAGAGGAGGTGGGCGTGACGGGGGGGGGGGGGGGGGGGGGGGCGGGGCTCCAAGTGACGTCATTTTGGACCTGCCCCCATGACGTGATGACGCAAAATGCGTCATTTGACAGCGGGGGGCGGGGCCAAACGCCGCGATTCACCGGGAATCGCGGCGTTTGGGACTTAATTCTGCCCACTTCACTAGGAAGTGGGCAGAATTATCCAGATGCGGGGGATTGCCACACTCGCCCGGGAGCCCGGGAGACTCTCGCAAAATGCGGGAGTCTCCCGGATATTTCGGGAGAGTTGGCAAGTCTGGTTTTATTTGAATAAATAAAAGTATTTTCACTCCACTGCCTCTATTATATCTAAATATAACAGACTTATAACATCTGTATAAGTCACAATATGATTAGTTAATAGCACATTACCCATGCTGGGTCATATCATAAGCAGCAACCCCTATACATATTATAAAGTACACAGTATTTTTACATACTGTCCAGTAAGCACCTGACAGGTTTAAACCTTAATACACTTTGTATTGCACATTTTGATAGAGTTGGATCAATCATATATGTGTTTATGTAAAATTTGAAAGGTCTGGACCACCAATAGACCTGCAGCTGCTTTAGTTATACCAAATAAAACTGTCTAAAGAGGTATATTTACTAAACTGCAGGTTTGAAAAACTGGAGATGTTGCCTATAGCAACCAATCAGATTCTAGTTATCATTTATATAGAACATTCTACAAAATGACAGCTAGAATGTGGTTGCTATAGCCAACATCTCCACTTTTTCAAACCCTCAGTTTAGTAAATATATCCCTAAGTGTAATTCTGTGTGCACAAATACAGTATATGGAGAATGTTAATATAATGTGTGTGTGAGGGGGGTACGTTAATATAATGTGTGAGGGAATATAGTGTGGGAGGTAGGCTATTAATTTAATGGTGGACTGTGGGTCAGAGCTAATTATTTAACAGTGGGTGCTATTAATTTATTTGTGGGGTGATGGTAGGGCTATTTTATTTAATAGTTGAGCCTATTAGTTTAAGGTGAGGTGACAGTACCTTTAATTTAATGCTGGGGTTGTTTGGGGCTATTAATTGAATATGGGGCTGAGTTTGGGGAGGAATGCTATTTATTAAATGTGAATATGAATTATTTAATGAAGGGGATGGTTGTGGAAAATGTTATATTTGTTAAACAAAAATGCTATTTAATTTATTGCTGTGACTGGTTGAAGGGACATATGTTTAAAAAGGAATGCTGTTAATTTAATGTTCAGGCTAGTTGAAGGGAAATAGATCTATTTATCAAATGTGAATAAGATTATTTTAATGTCAGGGCTGGAGCAGGGCCTAATTATAAAACGTGGGTGACATATTGATGTAATGCCGGGGACGGTTGACGTTTTCTAAATTTCATGTACTCATTTTTTTTATCAAATAGTGCCTCCAAGGATCCAGACAAGCAGCAACTGAGCTAAAGACACCATCAGCCACAGGTGGTGAAAGTGACAAGAACAGGTAGGAGAGAGCAGGACATTCTGCCAACTGTCCTGAATCTGATGGAGGAGACCCAAATTTGGGTGACTTTCTCGCTTAGTCAGGATTTGGTCCGACTACAAGGACAGTTGGGAGGTATGTTCTGCTTCACACTGTACTGCTCGTAAAGGCAGAGCTGTGTGCACCTAAAAGTAGTGCACACAGTATTGCCTGTATAGTTGTCTAAATGATAACCATGTTACATCATAGGGGCCCCCCTGTCTATAATCCCCTGTGGCCCCCACGAGCCTTAATCCAGTTCTGGGCCAGGGTGTCAGATTGAAACCTAGTGCTCTGCTCCTCCTACCAGTATAACACCTCATATTATTTGTTTTAGGTTAACCCTAAAACAAATAATAAGCCTATTAGATTATAGGGTGAAGCAAAAACAAGCCTTTTGCTGGCAAAAACTTCTGTTTTTTAAAGTAAAAGGGCTTTTTGCATTTTGATAATTCAGCACCTGTGTTCAGTACTGTAATAGAACATTATTATATAATCTATTGCTATAATATAATATATACTCCTTTATAATCAGCCAGGTACGGGAAAAAAAAGAAACATATAAATAAATAAAATGCAATATAAAGTGAGGTCTGTTTTTTGTTGCATTATTTGTTTTCATTATTTAAGATTTATCATTTAAAACAATAAAGCATTGCTGGTTTAAGCAACATTAAAATAGCCTATTTTTATATTTATAAATATATATTGTACCAAAATCCACAGTTTTAAGGATGTGCCGTTACTTATGGGCCAGTGCTGTGTGCTTGCCCCCGGTCAAAAGTCTGCCAGCCAGCCCCTGATGTGGTGCATCAACTACGCCTATGACATGTGGAGAATGAGCAATCTTGTAAAATTGGCAACTTGATAAATTACTTGATGTGTGGCAGGAATGCCTGTATGTCCTATTTCACTACACAACTAAAAGCAGACTGTGACATCATGTCTATAGAAAGTCCCAGATGCACAGAAATGCAGATTGTGCTGTTGATCCACCAGCAAAGCTCCTGTAGGTAGATGCCAACACGAACAGCAGAGGAATGATGTAATGAGAATTCTGCAAGACAATTTTTAGAAATATTAATAAATTAAAAATAAATAATAATCAGGATTTGCTCCACACTTATAATTGTCCAATGTGTTTATAAGCAAGTATATCTAAACAGTTTAGACAGAGATCATACCTAGTGCCACCATTAGGTAGCTGTCTAGGACACCGGGCTCTGAGGGGAAGCACTGTGGCCGGAGCGCACACACTAACAATGTCTCAGAATGGGAAACCCGATGGACTTTGCTTTAATAAATTGTTGTTTTAAAAACTGACTGCAAAGCGCCAAGAATTGGCGGTTCTTCGGAACTGCTGCTTAGTAAACATACCCCTTAGTCTCATGGGATAAGGATTACCTCATCTTCTGAGACTAAACAGGTATGGCTGCTCATTCATTGCAGAGGACAGCTTTGTGAAAGAAAAATCATTTAGATAAAAAAATATAAAGACAAAAAAAAGACATTAGGCTGGCTGGAAAATTTTAGCTTATGGAGAAAAAAAACAGCAGTGGTTTAGTTTTAGGTATAGAACACAGGTATTTTCAGCAGCAAAAGACTTTTTTTCACTTCACCATATATATAATTAACAGGGAAGGTGATAGCCCCTGTTGGAGCCTATTTATCAAGCATCTAGGTTATACTCCCTCTTCTGTCAATGCCATCATCAGATATTGCTACCAGAATGAAAGCATTAATAAAAGTATTTATTCTTGGAATAAAGCATGTTTCTAATCCAGTACACTTTGTATTAGTTTTATTGATTTATAAAAAAAGAAACAAACTTTTTAATCATATGGGTGCCACTTTGGCTCACCAGTGCCACATTGCTTCTTCCAATTGAACCTCTGAGGTTTAAGTGGAAGAAGTGGCGCTAATGTGCTACAGTGACATCTATATAATTAATGAGTACCAAAAAATATTAAATAAGTTTAAGTAATTTAAGTTAAAACATTCTATAGACATATAAAAACTGATACGCAATTTTTTAACAATAAAAATATAAATAATATGAACATACACTTACCTGGATAAATGTGAATGGCATTTCTTTCTTCTTCTCCTTTAATGTTTTTCTTTCTCTGTTTTTCCTTGTCTTTTTTGTTCTATTTCACTGTGATCTTCTGCATTGCTCTCTTCTGACTTTCAGTATCATCTCTGGTTCAGGGTTGGGCTTTTACTATGCCCTGCCTATATATAGCTACTTACTGACTCCCATTAAGAATGATGCTCACATTTAATTATTTAATTGATCGGGGCACTGGGGGTTGGGGGCACTGGTTGGCACCATCCAGATTGTCACTTACAATCATGGTATTGTTCTATTGCTCCTAGAAGTACTCCCATAGGATAAGGAAGCCCATGGGCTGGGTGGCAAATTTTAGCCTGGGTGGCGAGACTCAGTTCAGCAGCCTATTTGGAATATTTTAAAGAAATAAAATGCAGATAGCCCAGTGACCCAGCCCAAGGCAACCCACTATCGGACTAGCCAGTACCCGAGGAAGCTCTGTAGAACTAATTCTGTGTTAGTGAATGATGCAGCCACTTATGCCATGAAAAGGCAGTTGCATCAAGTACCAGACTGCCACCGCTCTAGCCGGCCCCATTAGGCCACCCCATAAGATCTATGGCCAATCCATCACTGCCAATGAATCTTTCATACTGAGGCAATCAAGAATATTAAAAAGGGGAGACAATTAGGTAAGTGTATAAAGTAATAGCTCTACATATTACTGTAATATTATTGGTCATTTTGTATGTTTTGTGTTTTATGTATGAATGTACAAACAGCCAGATTTCTGCAACATTACTCCATACATAGAATGCAAGCAGTTGTAACAGGGCGGATAGTTAATACCTTAGAAGTAGTGTAAGGAAGGATTCTAGAGGCCTGGTGGTATGGCTGAGAGACAAAGGTCCCGCCAGTAGTAATGGAATGAAACAAGGGACACAGGCTTAAAACTGAATACACTCATGGATTTATTCTCTTTACTTATGGCATAAAGTTTTACCACCAAGGAAGATAAGTAGCAGTAGTGTAGGAAAGTGATACCACGAGACCTTCAATATGTAAGGTTATTCAACATGTCACAGAATAAATAACAATTTAGGAATCTTGTTTAAAAATATCAATATTATACAAACATAAACCACTACAACACATTGGTCACTGAATAAATATATCTCACTTTGAAGTAAAGTGCTGTGCTTCAGTGAAATGAGTTTCACTGGTTAAATACTTTTGAGAGACAACCAGTTGCTAACGAGTTAATTAGACCATAACACTAAATTAAGCTGCAGCAGATTATCTAGACAAATCAATCACAATAGACTTTTAGTGCAATTATACAACACATATCACACAAAATCAGTAGTGATGCAACAAGGATCCAGCTTGTTCAGGTTAGAAACTTTAGCAGAAATGACTGTAGATTAAGATCATTTTACAATAGAAAGAACCTAATGGGGTAAATTGTAATTCACAGGTTAAAGCGAAGTTTCAGCTGGACATATGAAGCTTATTTACTTGCACAACATTAAATCAGTAATTGATCTCTCCTAGCAACTGTAGAGTTAAACAGCTTGCAATTCTCTCCTCATCAACAATATTAGGCAGTTTTCACAGTAGAATCAAAGCTCTGATGCAATATAGACAAATTCTTGCGACAAATGATTTCTATCTCTGTCTCTTGCACACTGCGTCAGCTTACAGATAAACTTAAAATACTGCAGATTTGGCTGGAATAAACTCTGCCTTCATACAGGACTATAACACCTCTAAATAGCAATATTACAGTTCCAATATCCTGCTAACATTTCACTGACAGTGCCAAGCTAGGTCTTTTCCTGTACTTTAAACATGCTTCCTTCTGGGCTGACTTTTACAACTGGTTTTTACATACTTTGACTGCAAACATCCCCCAGGACAACAGTTCAGCAATAGGATTCAGTGGCTCTTTGTGGGAAGATCCTACATTATCCCACCCAGCAGTCACACAGCATAAATCACAGCCAGAAGCCACAGCCCACTAGCTTCCAACAGTCCATTTCTACGTTCTCCCCTTTCCTGCCCTTAGAAGCATTTAGAGAACATTGGTTACAAGGATCTAACTTCAATAAAGCTTGTATTTGCTTGCTGATGGCTCGGCCTAGTCTGTTTGTTGTAGACACATTCACAGTTTGGCCAAATGGGCACTAAGTATCTCATGTTTGTATTAATATATGAAATAAAAAAGAAAGAAATGAAATTCACATTTATCCAGTGTCACGAGCCAGGGCGGTACTCACAGCCGCCACGGCTCGCTTCTGGCCCCCTCTGGCGTCCCAACCGTCACCTTGACGACCGAGGCGTCACTTCCGGATCCTGGCTGACCGTTGCCAAGGCAACGGTCGGAAGCTCTGTGCCCTGCGCTGCGTCCCGGCAACTGAGGAAGCCGGGCGCGCATGCGCAGAAGTTAAAACTACCTGTGGCTTGATTTAACAAGCCTGTGGGCTGATTAATGCCTGATACATTAATCAGGCAGGGGGCTGTGTGTGATTCAGAGCTAGGCTCTGATTGGTGGCCACTAGTATTTAAGGCAGGGAGGTCTGCAGCCTCACTGCCGGTTATAGCTTCTGTGCTCCAGTCTGCTGACCTGCTTGTTCCTGTTCTAGTCTTCTGAGACCGCTATTGACTTCCCGTGTGTGACCCTTGGCTTTGAATTGGACTTCGCTTGTGTATCCTGTGACCCTGATCTCTGGCCTGTTTACCATTTCTGCTATCCGCCTGTGACCCCTGACCCCAGCTTGTTTACTGATACTGTTGTCTGCTGCCGGCCCTTGACTTCTGCGTTGACCTCACTCCGCTTGCCTGGGTTCTCCCCAGCCGGTACACACTTCACGACCCTCTGTCAGTCTGCGGCCCAGTCTGTCCCCACCATCAGGGGCTCCAGTGAACACCTGACTGGCAGAGTAGATTCCGGGTTGTGTTGTGCCGGCTGGAGGGGTTCCTAACATCCAGGTGATATTTCAGAGTCTAAAAGACAAATATGTCCAATTTTTGATTAAGATATTTTTAGTTGCTAAAGTATCCTTTGCTATTCTTTTTACACATGCAAGATATAATATTTTTAGTTAAATAGAATTTATATTAAGGTGAATTTTAATGTATTATGTTTCACAGAAAAGCCTGCAGATGAGTCAGGCACAGTTCCATCTTCAGAAGAGGATACTGCCCCAGCCTTGACAGTGGAGGAGTCCGACTCTCCTGGAGAGGAGGTGAAGGAGATATCCACAAAGTTGTATAGAGCGAGGCAAAGTTTCTTTATTTCTTTAAAAGCCTACCAACCTTCCACCTAACCCCCTCATCTCATCTCCTCCGCCTGTTCTCCCCCTCTCTCCTCCCAGCCCCCCTGTTCTCTCCCCACTTCTTCAACTTGCTCCCTGTGTGCCTGAGTTCTGTCTACCCTCCCTTAGGATGTAAGCTCATTTGAGCAGGGCCCTCTTCCCTTTGTTCTCCATACCTGTTCTTCTGCTCCGTCTTTACTGCATTAGCCTGCCTGGAGTCTCTGAAGTTTTGGTATTTTTTGTTTACTGTGTGTAATGTTTCACCTTGTTTAGTCTACTGTTTGTGCTGTGTACGGTGCTGCGGAACTCTTGTGGCGCCTAACAAATAAAGGATAATAATAATAATAATAATAATAATATTTCATGGCAAAATCTTTAAGAGTGTTTATATGTAACTATATAAATAAATATATATATATATATATATATATATATATATATATATATTTATATAGTTACATATAGACACTCTTATAGATTTTTTCTTATAGTCAGACCATACCTTAATGCACCCTGGCCATTACCATATATAGAGCTAGTTGATAAAATGATATGGCACTGGTTGCTTTTTCTTTCATTCAGTTAAAAAACATTTTTTACTGTAGAGTTTCATTGGTGTTAAATCTGCTTGTTTTATTGAGCGTATTATAATACTTTAAAATAATGAACAAAATGAATAACAGAAGTACACAATGAAGTAGCAATGTTAGTTGTAGATGGGGCAACTTGCTGTTACAATGCTGTTCCGCTGAATGACCATTATGCTTTGGATTTGTAAATTCATATTTAGCAGAACTTACAGTCTATGAATTAAGGTTTGATTGGGGAAGAACTGGAAATTCAATCAGAAATAAAATGATAGTGGAAATTCCATGTGAAACACTTAAGGCCAAATTCCTCAGGAGAAACGTGCAAAATGTCTCAGCCCAATGGGGAATGAGTCAAATATTCTGCTGAAAGGTTTTTAAACTTTTCCTTATCTATACAAGGCAACATTTCGGCACTACTAATTTACAAAATGCAGACACCATAATAGTGATTTGGGGTTTAAATAGGGTAATGAGTACCTTGCTTACAATCCCAAGATGTCTCTGTCCTTTAGATGCTACTACTACTTTCTGTTTTACAGTAACATAAATCATGTGTCAGTAAAAATGTTTATTTTTCTTAAAAAAAAGTGAGGAAAAATATTTTCAAGAGTTGGCAACCCTACGGAAGACTAATAACTATGAGTTCATAGGACTTCATGGCAATACTACTATTAAGCAACTATTTGCATACAATCTAATATTGTTACCTGTATTATCTGAAACTAAGTAACAGTGGAGATACCGCACAAATGTACGAAATGGAAGCCCCCAGAATCACACTGTGTTTCACACCTGACTAGAAATGACAGGTAGAGGGCACTGTCTGCGGTAACTTTCCATTTATGCTAATAAAATAAACTAGTGTTTTTAAACAAATCAAGGACAAAATAAAAGTATGTTGTAATATATATATATATATATATATATATATATATATGCATATGCATATGCATACATATATATAGATACACACACATACATTCATATATATATATATATATATATATATATATATATATATATATATATATATACATATATATATATATATATATATATATATATATATATATATATATATATATATTGTGTACTACAGTTTGGAGCTGTACAATTTTAAGGTAACAAGGTCTGGTTTAGTTTACCTTTTTGGGGACAATACAAATGGTATAACAATGAAAATTCTGTTTAGAGATAGGAAGAATTGTACCAAAAAGCTGTGGGATATAAATGTAAGCAATAACATAATTATATATGTAGAGATGGATGCAAAAGCTGTATATGTAAAAATAAAATGCAATCAATGCTTGAATTCTCCTTCGTCTTCATCTCTATTATTGGTTGCAGTATTATTAAGAACATTGACACTGCTTACACACATCCCACAAATATTCAGCCAAATTTACAACAAGCAAGGATGCAGAGAAGATGCTGTCTAGAATACAGTCAGCTGCCTCCCCCCCCTGCTCAGTCCTTAGTTGCAGTGTTAAAAGATTCTGTTCATTTCCCTACACCCCCCTCCTCCACTCCCACATCAGCCTCTATGTCAGCTGCAGCACCGGGAGAAGTACTACTAGTGCTGCTGCTGCCTGGAAAAAAGAGCACAGACAAGACAGGGGAGAAATGAACGGCAGCTTTCAATACTGTTACAGTTACACTGCGCTGCTCAGGTCACTTAGCTGCACAGGCAACTTGGGGGAAGGATATCTGAAGCTACCTGTAAGTTGGAAGGTACATCTGATATTACATCAATTGCATTCTCCTAGGACAAGGAACCATATACAATTTAGAAAGTCTGCAAGAGATCCTCGCACACTTCCTTACAAGTTTTGCTTGCTCGGACTGGACCAGCAATAACAACTTTCATGCTTATTAAGAAATAAAGAAGGAGCCTTGCAGTAGTTTCTTCAGGACATCTCGAATGAGCAATCACAGGGAGAATCAGACTCACAAGTAATTTTTTGGGGGAACACAGACTGTTTAGAGCCAGTATAATTTGTGAATGTAACAATGGATGTCTTCTGTGCCTGAGAATGAATTGTACCAGCACAAACAAGGTGATTTTAAATATCTATATCAATTTTACCTTTAAAATAGCAATAACAAAAATAGGAAATTATTTATATATATAATAGTGCAGGTTTGGAGATTATTAAAATGCAATGCTATATTTTTAACTGCGCATTGAACTAGCTAGCTTAAAATTGACCTAGAATTGTATATTTTCGTTGCCATTACAATCGTGTGGTAATGGATATTTAAACTCTTAGATGGATTTTCAGTGGAACATGCCCTGAAAGCAGATGGATCCAGCCTTGCTAGATTAGGGTGCATTCTGATCCCTCCCTCGTAATATTTCTTGGAAGGTTCACTCAGCATCCGGGTGTTTTTGTTTTACTACATTTGCAATTCTTTATAAAAGTTCTGGATTTATGAGCCATTAAAAAATAGAGCACAATAAGCACAAATTACCTTTGTATTTGTGGCCACAGAGTCCAGTGCATAAAGACTTGTTAAATCATCAGGGATTTTTAACCTTCCATTTGTTTCATAATGAAGGAGCATCAATGTGTCCAGCTCCCTGTAGCTTTGATGTAGTTATTGTAAAACCCCTCGAGGTTTCATTTATGCTTTAAGCTAGCTGAGTGCTCAAACTCCAGGATGGAGCCACAAACCCATTGCCAACCAGCTGCTGACGATTTGAATGTCTCTCAAACCAATTACTCCTATGATGATACAAGTTGCATTACAGGTCTGGACAGCTACGGACAGGAGTCTGGGTTGTCCTTCTGGAACATAATCCTCACCATTATCTTGGCTCTCATTACACTTGCCACTTTGTTGTCCAATGCATTTGTAATTACAACGGTCTACCAGACCAGAAAATTGCACACGCCTGCCAACTATCTCATAGCTTCATTGGCATTCACAGACCTTTTAGTTTCTATTCTCGTTTTGCCAATCAGCATCTTGTATACTGTAACTGGTAAATGGACTTTGGGGCAGATTATATGTGATATGTTTTTATCATCGGATATCACTTGTTGCACTGCATCTATTCTCCATTTATGTGTCATAGCCTTGGACAGATACTGGGCGATCACTGATGCAGTTGAATACACAAAGAAAAGGACTGCAAAAAGGGCAGTTGTGATGATAGCTTTGGTGTGGGTCTTCTCAATATCGATTTCAATGCCCCCACTTTTTTGGCGTCAGTCAAAAGTGGAAGATCTCCCAACGTGTTCTGTCAATACAGATCATGTTTTGTATACTGTTTATTCCACTGTCGGGGCATTTTATTTCCCTACCTTACTTCTAATTGCCCTTTATGGGAGAATATATGTAGAAGCCAGGTCTAGAATTCTGAAACAATCTCCAAAGAGCACAGGTAAAAGATTGACAAGGGCTCATCTAATTACTGACTCCCCTGGATCTTCTTCAGTGTCCTCCACCAACTCAAGGGCTGCAGACTTGTCAAGTGACACAGGTTCTCCAGTATATTTGAATCAGGTGAAAGTTAAAGTATCAGATGCGCTGCTAGAAAAGAAGAAGATCATGGCAGCCAGGGAGAGGAAGGCCACTAAGACTTTGGGAATTATACTTGGAGCGTACATCGTGTGTTGGTTACCATTTTTCATCATCTCATTGGTTATGCCCATTTGCAAAGAAGCTTGCTGGTTTCATCCTGCTATTTTTGACTTTTTCAACTGGCTTGGATATCTTAATTCTTTAATAAATCCAATAATCTATACAATGTCAAATGAGGACTTCAAGCAAGCTTTTCACAAACTGATACATCGTATTAGCTGCCCATCATGATTGTGGTACCCATGTACTACACGACGCTACATGAATGCACTTGTCTGGGTCTGATATCTCAGGTAAGTTCCATTTTCTGGTTGCAGATAGTAATTGATTGATATCGGTGGTCGGGCAGGGTGGAGGTGACAGCAAGTGTGTTAAGGCTGCACTATGGATGTGTATGAACTGAGTCTGAGGTGGATCACTCATTGTCATCCCTTTACATAATATTTTCACATAACAGAAAAACACAGCTTTGAACATTTCTTTGTTAGGTGTTCTCTTCAGCCTGTACAATGGGTTTATTAGATCGATCTGTAAATTTGTTTGCCTGTTAATAGAGTTCAACCTGAGTTAACTAAAGCGATTTGCTGATGAAGCATCTAATTGAGAGTCGATATACAAACTGACGTTGATACATCTGATTTAGAAGATCGTGTAAACCGTTAAGTAAACAGCATAGAGATAAAGCAATAAGAAAAAACAACAAACAAGCTAACAGGCAGCTCTTTTTGTTCTGTATCAAAGTGAAATGACCAATGATTAGCATTGAAGTCATCCCAAATTGAAAAGACTCATATATAACTGTGGTTGTTAATTTATTTTACGGAGCTGTTATAATAATACAACTCTGACTCCATTAACTTCACACACAAACTCAATATGTATATCCAGCATGTAGTTTGTAATATAACACTCTACCATATTACAGTATGTACTCTATACTTCATGGTGCATAAACGTTAAACACAGCCCCATCCAGGTTCCCATAGGGTCGTGGTGGCTGTGTCTGTTCGCAGAGACAAAAATCCTACCAACTAAATGATCTCTTACTGTATTCATCTATCACTTTGCTTTCTATAGTTTTGCACAGTTAACGCCACTTAACGAGTTACTTTCATCATCGTTTTAATAAACACCCTCTTTAAATAATACGCATGAATGCTTAGCAATGAACTCTCATTTCAATGATATAGGAGGCTGAATAAATCAGAGTTCTTTTTATTATATACCCCATTTTGACACTTTATCAATAATTCTATGAATGTTTTCCTTTTGTCTGCAGAACCCAGTCGATATTGTAAAGAATCACTGCCTGAAACTCTCTATCCTGAGTTGTCAGACTCATGAATGCTGCTGAGCACAAACGTCAATACATACTGCCATCCTACTGTTCAGCTCTGCATTTCACTGCTATGACTCTAGCAATGATGCTGCTTAAATTTTCACTCATGTCAAATGCAAAGAGTTCATCTTCAGATCAATACTTTAGAATTACATCTGGATTGGAAAATTTATTTAGACTAATATTTGTTGTTTTTTTGTTTCCATTTTATTTTAACAACATTGCCTTTTTGGCATAAAAGAGTCTGTGGAATTCCTTCCATGCACCCTGTAGGGGTGTAGATAGTTGTTACGTTTTTATGTCACTAGTATTAATGTGTCTATGTGTATGCTTGTAATTTATTTCTGTAGAGAAAAAAATGGTTAATATGGTTTTAAAGAAATGCTTTAAAGATGTGTCACAGTTTGCAAGTTGCCCATTCATCGAAGCTTCCTTGGTAAATGTGGCGTGCAAGAGTGTGCAAAAGCTACTCTAGTGTTTATCCAATCAATCTGAATCACACAGCAGTCATACAATGTATTGTGGGTGAATAATGTATGTATTAATGTATCATCGATTTGATGGATATGTAACTGAATGATCTGCCCTTTAAATGACTGCAATCTGCCTTTTATCACAATGTGAAGACATGGAAGTATTTTCAGGAAAGTCAAATGGTCTCTTCACATATGGTTTGATGTAACAGTTTTAATATTCAAGTTTTTAAAAAAATAAATAGTACTTATGATTATGCTATGGTTGATGCTCACTTCTACTGCACCAAGCACAGAGAATGTATGGTTTCTTGCTTGTTTAAGAAATAAACCTACCTACAATGTATTTTATTGTACACTGTCCACGTGTTCAAATGGCTTTATATTTCCAAAAAGTCGTTCACATGCCTAAATAAATGACTAGAATTCTCAATCAGATCAGTTTATTTTATTATTAAATGTATTAACTCTCGCTGCAGAAAATTTAAATGTATTTTATAACCATGGGCACTGTGAATAAGGTCTAGTCCAGAGAAGAAGCCATAACATTGAATGACATTTGTTAGAACTGTTGTGATATAACTGTGTTAGATGTCCACTTTCTTCTTTTGTACCTCCAAGTACACGTATGTTGAATGAGTAAGCACAGATCAAATTAATATTAAATATCATAATAAAACAAAAGTATTTTTCCATGTTTTTAGTAGAACTTTCTTCTCTCTTGGTCTCGCAGTAGGGTTTTTTTTTCTGAGGAGCTTCAGTGAAACAAATGTGTTCAACTTGAAAAGTGCCATTATTTGTAAGGTGGATTGAGTGACAGTGATTGAATTTGCTAGTTTAATGTGCAGCCTGTCATCTACTCAGAGTAGAGGTCATTCTTTTGTAGGCTGAACCAATGTTCATATGAATGCATTCTTTACATTTACATAAATATTGTGATGTCACTGAAGTTCAGTCATGTCACTAATACCTAATGAACTGATATGCAGCATATTGTTTTTGCTACAAAATGTATCTCTCCACTGTGTGCATGTGACAAGCACACTTTGAAAATAGTGTCATGTAAGATATGTAATTAACATTTAGGGATCTATTTATCAATACAGGAGTTTCCACTTGATTAAGTCTTCTCCCATCACTAATTTCATCTCCGGATGGAGATAACCAGGAGTCTCCGCCAGACAAATGCCTTATTATTAATATAAAGCATTTTGTTCTTTTTTTACCTTATTTTTTCATTAATGAATATAAAACTGGAAGCTCAAGTCTGGACTTCCGGTTCCAGTGAGTATATGCAAGCCACCAATTTGCAGTGGGACATTGACTTGGCGAGCGAGCCAGCCAGTATTGCTAGAGAGCTGAGCATCGATCAGCTGTTCTGGTGATCGTTTCTCCTTAAGTAAATGGGAACAAATAAAATTTTCAATCACTGTGTTAAACAGTGATAAAAATCTTCATTATGGACAAGTCTTCATAAACAGACCTTTTATTCAACAATTCACTTCCTTAGGACTTGCACAAACGATGTTGTATTTAAAGAAATAATTATCCAGTGGGATCTTCTTCCATAGAAAATACAAACTCTTTCCATAGACGGGTTTATAATACTATTTTAAGGAAAGTAAATCACCACACATATTTTGCAAGTGCAAAAATGCAAATCACTGTTAATTCATCTATGAATGTATTATAAAGGGTTTGCAATTATGTAATGCATTTAAAATTCATAGACCTTATAAATTCAAAAATGAACAAATTACAGAAGATATGTTAATTAACTTACTTGACCTGTGGTACCTTATCCAGAGTATTATTTTATAACCATTTAGAACAATTAGGTGCTTTATTATGTATTTATTAGTTTCTGTCTGGAATGCAGTCACTGATGGTTTAAAACAGAAAATAAGAAGTCGTATTGTATTTTAAGATATACATATTTACCAATATAACGGTTGGAAATGTGTTACATAATTATGAACACTGTGTCATTATGCATGCCTTCTTTATTGTAATAGTTAAAGAAAAATTAAAGCAAGTCAAAACTAAACTAGTAATTATTACAAAAGTGCTGCTAATATATGTAAAAATACCTGTACATTAGCCTGTATAAATGGTGAGTTCTGATGTCATTACCTGTTTACAATAAGGAACAATGCACACCCTTCTGTAAATGATAAAGGATATTTGAAGTGTATTTGGATTTTCATGGCCAGTATAGAATCGATTCCCTATGGCCTTGTGGCCACAGAAGTGCTCTATGACTTTTATTATCTCTATAATTTGCCCTTGGGAGTGCATTATCTTATACACATTATAGCTAGAGATGTTCACTGCCCCCTATGTTTTGGTTTTGGTTTTGGATCTGGATTAAGTTCACGTTTTGGTTTTGGCTTTGGCAAAACAGCTCTGGCTTGTTTTGGTTTTGGATCTGTATTTTTTAGAAAAATAGCTAAAATATGCTTAAATTACATAATTCTGCTCTTTTTTTGTTCTTACATAATTATTAATCTCAATAACACTAATTTCCAGTAAATTTTGACCACCTCACAGGTCACAATATTATTTTCATCCACTTTCGAACAAAGACTGCAGCGACCTGGCTGAATGCTAAGCAACAGAGCAATGACACAAACACATGGCAGTTCATAGCACATCTAGGAAACATTGCCACACAGCAGTGGCAGAAAAGAAAAGTAGTGCAAGATGGAATGGTCCTTTGGGCCCTTCCACCCACCCTTATGTAAGATATTAAAAAGCACATGTACAGTTTAACAAAGCAAGCACTCCAGCAACAATCAGTGCCAGTTTTGTGGCTGAAGTGCTTGGCTTGTTTGGGCCCCCACAAAACAAGCTACCAATAGATTAGCTGCCTTAAGCCCAACGGTGCTGTCAATGAATTCTACAATATTAAACCATGTCTGTTCATGCTGCAGCTTTAATCTCCTTCTCCTCTCTGGATACATCCCTCTAATTCCTGAAGAACTGCCAAACTTACATAGACACAGGAATGGATATTGCAACTAGAGTGGCTTTACATCTGCTTCAGACAGACTGTGACACAGAACATGTGGGCAGCATGGAATCAGTCATCTTGGAATACGCTGCATTCACCTGAGATTTAAACCAATATATAGATGCAATTGAGGAGACCGCACTTAAATTAAAACGTAACCCACCGGATAAGATCCCAGATTTTAAGAGAGCTTGTACACGAGAGATACACTGCACTTCAGAAGAAGAATACAGAAGAGACCCAGAGGCAAGATGATAAATATGTCCAGTTTAAAGAACAGCTAAGACACCTGAGAAAACAAATGGGTGTTTCACCAGCCCCTGCAGATGAAGGTTTGGAATATGAAGACAAGATGGTCGCTGTCATCCAGAGCACTCCTATAACACAGTTGAATATGGTGAATCCAGTGAAAAACAAAGTATGTGGTCACACGTAGAAGAGAGAGGCAGTTGAAAGGATGATTGAAAAGAAAAACAGCACTTATAGCACATGTAGGTAACAGTGGCACACAGCGGTAGCTGCAAGGAAAAGAAGTGCAAGATGGAATTGTTTTTGGGACCCTCCCATCCACCTTTATAATGGATCTTAAAAAGGACATTCACACTTTAAGAAACCAAGCACTCAGCGACAAGGAGTGCCACTTGTGTGGCTGAAGTTCTTGGTTTGTTTGGGCCCCCCACAAAACAAGGTAACAATGGGCTTAAGGCAACTAAGGTAACAGTGCTGTCAATGAACTCTACAGTGGCAAGATGCTGTTGTCATCATCTTCAGCCTCATCCTACCCTCATCCTCATTAGTGCGAACATCATCCTAACACAATATTAATTCAACCACGCAGAATTCCACCATTATGGAAGTCTCTGTACCAGAAAAACAAAAATGTAAAAAAAAAGCTTTTACCCTTTTAAAGAAAAAAACACATCTTTAATAAAGGTGAAACTTTACTGTAGAAAAACATAAAATTGGCAACATGTCATTTTACACAAATATTAAGCACTCCAGCATCAGCTAGCTTCCTTCTCTCAGCTAGATCCCAGTACCTGCAATCTACATTGTCATCATTCTCACCCTCATCAGTGTGTACATCATTATAACTCATTACTAATTAATCCAGGCTGGAATCCACCATTACAGAAGTCTCTGTACTTTGATCTAAATGCCAGTAACGGCCTTCCGAGTTGCCTTTCGAGTTGTCAGGATTTTTGGGCAATTCTTTTAGCCCAGACCAAATGTCAAAATGTTTTGCTGAATCATCTGCATCATCTTTGGGTCTCTTAGAAAAGCTTAGTTTTTTTTCTAGCAGCAGTAGCCTGAGAAACTGAAGGAGGTGACGCCGTCATGTCAGGTACCATTTCAGTTGTCAACTTACTCACCAGGAGCTCATTGCAACTCTTTTGATCTGGGACAGTGGAAAATAAAGAGAAGACATAGCTCTTAAACCTAAGATCAGGCTTAGTCGCCAAAATGTAGTGATACGATTTCCAGAAGTTGATAATTCTTCGATCCTGGAGAAGCAATTAAAGTACTTCATCTACAAGTCTGACATACTTAGCGCAATTACTTTGTTTCTTCTCCTCCTTTAATTTTCAAGGTGCTTTTCCAAAAGTCTAATTAAGGGAATCACTTGGCTCAAGCTATCAGTGTCTGAACTCAGTTCACAGGTGACTACTTTGAATTGTTTCAGCACCTTGCACAACACGGAAAATATTTTCCACTGCGCTGGACTAAAATACATTCCCCCTCCTTTACCAATGTCATGGCTTGTGGAGTAAGCGTAGATGGCTTTTCGCTGTTCCTCCATTCTCACAAGCATGCAAAGTGTTGAAATCCACCTTGTTCCCACCTCTTGCTTCAGTTGGTGGCAGGGAAAAATAAATTGTTCTTGCAGCTACTGCAATTTCCTACATGCTGTTGCAGAGTGTAGAAAATGTCCCAAAATATTTCAGGCCACAGACAGCATCTTCTGCACGTTTCTTTCATTTTTCAAAAATCTCTGTACCACCAAGTAGATTGTGTGAACAAAACAGGGAATGTGAAGGATTTCCCCCAGCTTTAATGCTCTCACAATATTGGTGGCATTATCATAAATGACAAATCCTCAGGAGAGTCCAAACGGGATAAGCCATGTTGCAATGACATCCCTTAGTTTTTCAAACAGGTTGTCATTGGTAAGCTTAGTAAAGCCGCTGATACACAGAGTAGCCTGCCTCGGAATAATCTGGTGTTGTTTTGTACATGCTGCTGCTGTTCCTGCTGCTGAAGGCAATTCACCAACCCAGTGGGCTGCCACAGTAATATAATCTTTAGTTTGCCCAGTTCCACTTGTCCAAATATCTGTGGGTAGAATGGCATTTTGGAGCCCAATAATTACATTTTATGGAACCTTCTGGTAGAGGTGAGGAATTGCTTTTCTAGTAAAATGGTGTCATGATGGAATTTGGTAATGGGGACACAGGACCTCAATTAACTGTTTAAAACCAGCTGCATTAATTGTGGATATGGGATGCAATTCTAATACTAGCATAGTCCCCATGGAGTCTGTGATCCGCTTTGCAACTGGGTGACAGCTTTCATACTTGCTTCCTCTTGCAAAGGATTGTTTAACAGTCAATTGTTGTAAACTACTAGTAGTCTTCACCCCCAGCAGCAGCAGCAGCGGGACTAATGCTCAAGAACTCTTCGAAGTAATCCTGGATAGGGGAGATGTCATATAGCCTTAGCAACTTGGATGTAGGACTAACTCCGATCACTATTGAGGATATTGATGAGGAAGGTGTTGGAGGCGTAGATTGCAGGTGTTGGGATCTAGCTGAGAGAAGGGAGGTAGCTGATGCTGGGGTGATTGTTGTTATTTTTTTAGCTTAAATTTCTGATTTTAAGAGGTGGATTTTTTGGTTGTTGTCGGTGTGGCTTTACAAACGCTACAAATGACTAGACAACTGTTGTCAGGATTGGGTAAAAATAATTGCACACATAAGAGGTGGATTTTTTTGTCTTATGCCCAGGTAAAATGATAATGGCCTTCTTCTTATCACTGGCAAGAACTGCTTCCACTGGTGCAGGAATTACACAAACAACATCATCTTCATCATCATCCACATCAACATCCTCATTAGCGCCGTCGTCAGTTACACAAATATCCCCCTCATCCTTTTGGAAATACAAAGTGGTATCCTAAATTTGTGTATCACCGGCTACACAAAGAGGCATACCGTTGACAACCTGTTTGAAAAACTAATGGATGTAATTGCAATATGGCTTATCCCACTTGGACTCTCCTGAGGATATGTCATTTGTGACTACGTCACCAATATTGTCAGAGCATAACAGCCCTGAGAATTCCATCACATTCCCTGTTTTGCTCACACAATCAATTTGGTAGTTCGGAGCTTTATAAAAAATGACAGTGACATGCAGAAGATGCTGTCTGTGTCCAAGAACAATTCGGGTCATTTTTCAGCATTCTGCAACAGCATATAGGAGACTGCAGTTGTTGCAAGAAGAATCGAATTTGAGGGAAAGTACTTTAGTCCAGCGCAGTGGAAAATACTTTCCATGTTGTGCACGGTGCTAAAACCACTCTAAGTAGTCACCTGTGAAGTGAGTTCAGACACTGTTAGCTTGAGTCAAGTGATTCCCCTAATAAGACTTTTGGAAAAGCAGCAAGCGAAATTTAAAGAGGAGATGAAAATAAGCAATTCTGCTAACTATGTAGGACTTGTAGATCAAGTACTTTATTCGCTTCACCAAGATCTGAGATTTATTAACATCCTGAAATTGGATCACTACATTTTGACAACTGTGCTTGATCCTAGGTTTAAGAGCTATGTCTTCTCTTTGTTTCCAACTGACCCAGATCTCAAAAGATGCAATGAGCTCCTGGCCTGACAGTTCAAGTGGCACATGACACAATGACTCATCCTCCCTCAGTTTCTTTGGCAACTGCTGCTAGGAAAAAACTTAGCTTTCCCAAGACACCTAGTGGTGATGCAGATGAGTCAGCACAACATTTTGACATTTGGTCTGGGCTAAAAGAATTGCCCAAAAATTGTGACAGCTCTGTCGTAAAATGAACTGCATATTCCACAGGGAAGGCCAATACTGACAACTACATCAAAGTACAGAGACTTCTGTAATGTTGGATTCCAGCGGGGATGAATTTATATTGTGTGAGCATGATGTACACACTGATGAGGGTAAGAATGATGGCAATGTAGATTGCAGGTGCTGGGATCTAGCTGAGAGAAGGGAGCCAGCTGATGTTCGTATTCTGGTTAATATTTTGGGTACAAAGGCATGTTGGCAGTTTTATGTTTTTCTACAGTAAACTTTCACCTTTATTAGAGAGGTGTTTTTATCTTTAAAAGGTACAAGCTTTTTTTTACAGTTTTGTTTCCCTGACCTAAAACCACTATGCACTTGTACATAGACTTTAGCATATGACGTAGAGGGATTAGTAGCATCATGACTGAGACTGGAGAGTGACAAGAACAATGTGACTGAAGACTGGAGAGTGACAAGAACACTGCTACCCCTGTTTCTGTGTGCTCAACGGCACTGGGACTGGAGAGTGACAAGAACAATGTGAAATTTAGACTGGAGAGTGAAAAAGACACTGCCATCCCTTCTGTTTCTGTATGAGCTGCGGCACAGTAGAATGTCATTGGAGACTTTTAAAAACACTGCCAGCCCTAATATTTTAATTTCTGTTTCAGCACTAAACACTGACAGCACTCCTATTTCTGGGTGTGCTCTTGCAAAGTAGAATGTGACTAGAGACTTTAAAAAACACTGCCAGCCCTAATATTTGAATTTCTGTTTCAGCACTAAACACTGCCACTTCTCTAGTTTCTGAGTGAGCTATGGCACAGTACAATGTGACTGCATATTTTGAAAAACACTGACAGCCCTATAATTTCTATTTCAGCAATGACAATTAGCAATGGAGCAATGCCACGTAGACTGTAGACTGGCAACAACACTACACTGGGACCTCTCCTGTTTCTGTGTGAGCTGTAATAACACAGTACAATGTGACTGCAGATTTGGAAGAACACTGGCAGCCCTATTATTTCTATTTCAGCAATGACAATTAGCAATGGAGCAATGCCACCTAGACTGCAGACTGGTAACAACACTGAAACCTCTCGTGTTTGTTTCTGTGTGAGCTATAATAATACAGTACAATGTGACTGCAGATTTTGAAGAACATTGACAGCCCTATTATTTCTATTTCAGCAATGACAATTAGCAAAGTAGCAATGGGCCTCTCCTGTTTCTGTGTGAGCTATAACTCAGTAGAATGCCACTGGAGACTTTTAAGAAAACTGCCACTCCTCTTCTTTCTGATTTAGATATCACGCTGGCCAACTGCACTAGAGACTGCCAAGAACCGGGCTACCCATTCTGTGTCTCTCTGTGAAATGGCGCCATGGATAGAATCCCAAACTCGCAAGATCCGGCGATGTAATGATGGCTGTTTGCCTCGTTTTCACTTCCGAGGGCGCGTGAAAGTACCGAGCTGGCACGACTCGATACCCAGATTGGCGAAATCCAGGGTGGGCTCGATTCTCGGAGAAACGAGCATTTCTAATTATAGCATGTACCATGATCCACAGACAATCATAATGGGAATAAACCCCTTAACTCCTTAATTACATTAGTAGGCTGGTCAAAGAAATTAGTGTGTGATGACATAAAAGGTGAGACTTAACCTCTCTATTTAAAGTGGATGAAATTGGCTTAAAATTTCAGTATTCTATTTGCATTTGTTATGCAACATGTTACACAGAAGCTATAAGTCTCTGCTGTCAGCTTCTTCAGGTGTTTAGTGGCTCTCCATGGTGGCAGCAAGTTAAAAATACATTGGAAAAATATCCCCCAATGTTCACAGTTTTATCCAAAGAATTTTCAGTACTGTTAAACTCTTCAATCTTTGGGACATGTATGGGTGATGTAATCCAGGCAAGAGATGAATGGCAGGATGGTGTCAGAATGTGCAAAAAAAATAAGAATATTTTTCACAGTCTATAAACCTGCTTGAAACATAGATTTTAAAAAATAAAATAATAAAAATAATAATAATAATAATAATAATCATAAATAAAATGAAAATAATAGAATAGGACATCCTTCTGTGTGCTGTGAGAAAAGTTATTGTTCTATCAAAAGCTATAAAAAGCACAGAAATTTGGGATGTTAAGGTTATGAAACCTTAACCGGCCCCAAACATTAGAATTTGCTTATGACAAAATTCATAAAATCACATGAAAATTGACATAATTAATGATCACTGATGACATGCCTTTCATTTCAACTCATCACCAGCTACCATGATTTTTGGATTAACAACAACTTGGGTTTCATCACAATCACCATAGCCAGCCCCTTGGACTACTTACTCAGTGCTAGGCTAATTGCCTTTAATAGAAGTGGGGCAAACAAAAGAGAGTAACCCCTCCAGATGTGTACTGTAGGAATTGAGAAAGTCTGAATGTAAAACATTTATTAAATCTTTATTCATATGTAAACGTGAATAATTTCAAAGATTATTTGTGTCTATTAACAATTGACTATTGGACTTCTGTAGTTCAACACTAGTCTATCAGTCAGAAGAAAAAAAAATATATTCAAATATAATAATTTGAATTATTAATTTCATACAAGGAACATTTGGTATAAATTGTTTTTAATTCACCATAATTCACATAGCACTTTTTTCACAGTTGAGTTTTTAATATTCCGCTGTACATGTTACTTAGGTTAGGGGTTTATTTTAGCATTTTTATGAAACACATTTTTCTGGTGACTTCAGTGTACCCTAATGTGAATATTCGTCTTTTTCTTCTTTTGCTCTTGAAATTCATGAATATTAGAAGCACCATCTACAACAATAAAATAGATATTATTAGATACATTTGTACCAGTAGATACAAAAGTCCAAAGTCTAGTGGAGACTTGTTATAGTTGTTGCTTTTTTGTCCAGCTTGGTTGGGTTACACAGTTGGTGTCGACATTGTTTGAAAACATTTTTTCTTGTTGAGTTCTTTTTAGACGAAAGGATTGATGAGTGATGCTTGTGTGTATTTTGTTTAATTTAAGTCCATTTTTGATTAGATATGTTTTACATTTGTATGTATTATGGAAGAGGTCTTTGTTAATCATTTAGGGATCATTGTTGTTGCAAAGTTGCCATTCTGGGGGGTTCTAATCACTCATTATCTAGGCCTCAATTGCCCTTTTTAACACAGTACTTATAACCTTTGGAGCGGGGAAGCACACTTTTTTGCCTTTAGACTTACATTATGCCAAATTTGCATCACATATATATATATATATATATATATATATATATATATATTGTGGAAAAACACGGCAAAAAAATGATGCTGACAATGGTTTTCTGAACTGCTTTGCCATCATTTTATTCAGGATGTCAGGATGGTACAGACATTTTTGTTCCAGCAACAGAAGTATTACAATACCATGCGACCCTGCTCCTAACTAAACACTTGCTTGTCACCCGCCACCAGCTGGTGATGATCGCCCTGCACCACAACACAGATCCAGCTATTTATGCTTACTCCCCAGCACTAACTAGCTGCACCATCAATTACACCCATGCGCGCCACCTGTTATCCTGAGCTCTGTGCATAGAGAAATATGGAGACTTAACCCTGTTTGCAGCATGAGCCTGCAGACCGCCAGAAATTACTAGTCGCTCCCTTAATATACATATATATATATATATATATATATATATATATATATATATTTTAATACAATTAACAAAGAAAACTAAAGTGGATTGTGTGTTGCTTGGTAAACTTACCAGGAAAGACTTCCAGAGGTCAACATATAAAGATTGCAGTAAATAAAGGACAAAAGCAATATGGCAGAAACATTCAAATGTATCAAAGGTATTAATAAAGGCATTTTATTTGAAAGCGATATTTACTAGAGCAAGGTTTTTGAAATTGGTAGAATGAAGACTGAAAGATGACATTATGAAGTATTTGTAAGGAAAAAATGATAGGTCCAAGGAGTAGTCTCATGCCAGTTGTGGTGAGGACTCATTCAGTAAAATGATTAAATAATGCATGAGACTTTTGTTAAGACAACTCAAAAAGGGCTTACTAGGAGGAACTGTTGGGCTCTTTTTTCTATCCAATTCAATGTTTCTATGTACCTCTTGCTGTGTTAGATAGGTAACACTTAATGCATAGGTCATTATTACACAACAGATGTACTAGCATTTTTTAATTCATGAAAATAAACGTATGGCTGTAGGGAAACCAGACACCTAAGGATGCAGTTTGCATCTGTCCCGAAACCCCAGACTCGCATCACCAATCCAAGTCAGTGAGCCGACCAATCAATAAACGTGAACCACCAGAGAATGTTCCAGTTCCAGTCAGCCCAATGGAGTGTGGAAGTGAAGTAAGCAACTGAGTGGAGAGATTCACTTATGTGGGGAAATGGCTCCCACAAAGCATGTGGGGTCATCTAAAGTCAGTTCAAGTGGGACTTCTGTGTGTAGAAGGACTAAGAGCCTTGTTGGCCTCCAATACTCTGGTAAGTACCTTGTTGATTCTGCTGCTGTATTGCACAGTTGCACTGCCAAAGTTACAGTGGCAAATGGATATTAGTGGGAAGTGCTAATGGTTAGGGTATTTCTCACCTGGGGAATTAGCCAAAAGGTCAGTAATGAGGCAGTCGTGGATTGCCTCTGAACAGATGTATTTCTGGGAAAAAATACTGGCCAAGGGATGCGAACACAGCTTGTTGCCCTCATCACCATTTGTCAAGCAGACAGACTACAGTTTGAAGGAAAAACTTCACCAACTACATCAACCCAAGCTGCTAGATCAGCCAGACTGCTCAGTAGGACATTTACCTATGGAGAGGTTAGGCTCCTAGCAACAGCCATGTCCAGTGGTGAAGGGTCCAGTAAGCACTGAAAACATTGTTTCTTAATTTTATTCCACTGTCTCCATGAAGCTTAAATGATGATATCTTATCACATGTGCTGATTCCATCATATTAGTAAAGGGTGAATAAAGTGTACTTTGCCTGTCAGACTGGAGAACTTTCCCCATAACAGAATTATTAAAGATGAACTGCTAAAAGGAAATCCATTGTGTTTAAAGTTAGTATTCCAAAACCATAAAGAGGAACACACATTTTACCTCCTTATACTACAGCAGTGATGGGCAACACAGTATACTTCAAGAGCCACATGTGTGGCCCTCCAACCCCAAAAAGGGCAACATATTACCCTTAATTTCAAGAATAAACAGCTCCAAAATAACTTTGATACCCCCACATCACTCATTTTAAAATGCACCCACATGCCCACCTGCTTCACATGCAACTCAGACCACCCTACATGCTGCCCAGACATCCCCACATGCCCCCTCACATGCCATTAGACCTCCCAACATGTCCTTCACATGCCCCTCAGACCTTCCTACATGCATCTCACATGTCCTTCAGACCTCCCCGCATGCTCCTCAGACCTCCCCAAATGCTTTCCAGATCTCCCCACATGAGACCCAGACCTCCCCACATACACCCTCCCATGCCATTAGACCTCCCCACATGTCCTTCCCATGCCCCTCAGACCTCACTACACGCTCCTCACATGATCTCCTGGACCTCCCAACATGCCTCTCAGACCTCCCCATATGCCCATTCAGACATCCTCCACATGTCACTCACTTGCCACTCGGACCACTCCAGATGCCCCTAACTTCTCCTATAAAAGCTACTTTCACCTCCCCACATGGCACTCACATCTCACATACATGGTTCTCACATCTCACACGCTTACAGGCACAGCTAGAGTCTGCAGATGAAGGAGGGAGAGCATATGGTGCAGAATGCACTGCACTAACAACTCTTCCTCCTCCTCTGATTGTTTGTGCTGCTTGATGTGCAGAGAGGTCAAGCATGTGAAGCAAGCTGCACACATTCATATTCTCTGCTTTATAACAAAGCAGAGAATGAAGTAGCTCGGGAGCAACAGGCTGGGGCCGCTGGTAAAGGCTCACCGGCCAAGGGAGGGTTGGCAAGTCGCCTGTTACCCACCACTGTAATAGAGGTATCAGTATGTTGTTTATCTGGCTGAACTTTCTGTTCTGTCATTCTGGTGCATGGTTTTAATTAATATTTAATAAGGATGGGATTTAACTTAACTGTGTCTGAATTCTTGATTTCGTTAGAAACTGAAGATGATTACCTTGCCCTGAGCTGCAATAGGAATACACATGCCTTTTATAAATCCTGACGAGAGCAAGAATGTATTCATAGGAACCTAAGCAGGATTACATTTTGTTAACTTTATCAGTGCAAAATGTAGCTGTACCGTACCCCCCAAAAGTCCACCTCCATAGCATTTATCAGTGTACTAATCTCTAGTATGCTAAGATTTCTACTGTATCTGTTGTTCTATATTATGCTTACAGCTTAATTGTATAGGTCTGGGAAGAATTCAGTCAGGGGTTCCATAAGAAATGGGAATGTTCTTCCAACCAGAAAGCAACATATAGGGCCTGAGTCATTAAGGAGAGTAAGGCAAAAAAAGGAGTAAATTTGATCCTGGACAAACCATGTTACAATGCAAGTGGTAAAAATAAGTTTACTATTTTTCACATAAAGGAAATACTGGCTTTTTTTGTCATGTAACACAAATACTTGATAACTTTATTTTTACACCAAAATTTAAAGTTGTTCAAGGGCAGTGTTGGCAAACCTGTGACACTCCAGGTGTTGTGAAACTACAAGTCCCAGAATATCCTTCTAGCAATAAGCTGCTATATATTGGCAAAGCATACTGGGACTTGTAGTTTCAAACACACTTGGAGTGTCACAGGTTAGCCAACACTGATCTAGGACATGCCCTACCCTAATTATAAATTTGTCCCCACATTTTAAATTTACCTCCCCCTCCAATGAAACATGGTTTTGTCAAGGGGCAAATTTACTCTTTTTTTTTGCTTTGTTCTCCTTAATGATGCAGGCCCATACAGAGAGCACAGTCTATACATCACTACAAACAAGCTAACACACTAGCAATATAATTCGTATGGCAACCACACATTTGCTGCTTCTGCTGCTTGTTCTGAGCTATGAGTGGCAGGGTCTATTTTGGCCACATTGCATCATGTCCAATAAGGATCTGATATATATAGACGCGGTTATTTTTGTCCATTGAGCTCCGTTTGGGACCAAACCTGCCATAATATTGGACCACTAACCTAATATTTTTGCTAATATTGCAGAAAGTGTGGTCAGGTTTACATATAAGCATTCCATTTCTCCTAAAACAAATAAGTCATCTTCACCAAAATATATTTCACATAAGATATGAAAACAATTTATAGAGACTCTTTTTTTCAAGTGACTCTCTTTACCTTTTGTGTGAAGAACACTCTATGCACCTATGCAAGGTAGAGAATTTGAAGCAGGCCTGTCCAACCTGTGGCACTCCAAGTAGACAACCGGCTGATAGCTGGAAAGGCAAAGGACTTGTAGTTTCACAACAACTGGAGGGCCACAGGTTGGACAAGCCTGATTTAAAGTATATGCTACAATGGGGCAGGAACTGATGTGAATGAGTAAAGTATTCTCTGTAGAGCACTGCATAATATGGTTGTGCTATATAAATAAACAATAAGAAAAAGAATGCATGCCAAGTTCCATTGTAGTATATAGGGAAGGGAGGTGTGAGAGCCCAGGCTACTATCTTTTCAAAACTAGTTGTTACAAGTCAACAGAAATTTCCAACACAGTATAGAGGTTAGAACTTGCTTTAAAATATGTTTAGTTTTCCACCAAAAGTCATCTTATTATAAGTTGGGGGATATGAACTTAATACATTGGGAATCATGTAGAGTTGGATGTATACTTTTTAGTTTGCATAAAATGTGCATTTTCTTAATGTACATGTCTAAAATAAGTTTGCATAGCTCCATATGCAGATTTAACGCATCTTACACTTACATCTCCTTACGAGTGGAGAGGCGGAAAAGGTGAATAGAGGGTGTAAAGAGTGAGCGATTATAGGCTAAGTATAAGCTGAGTACAGTAAGAAAGTGCTCACGAAACTGTGACTGAAGTGGACCTGGGCATAGATACAGATATACCTGTCAGGAGATATGTATCTTGCGGGTGCGGATGGACTGGTACAATGAGGTGCAATGATGATAATGATGACTGTCAGCAGAACTACCTAACTGCCTACTGATTACCTATTGGCTCATCTAGCTGATGATACTTAATTAGTGGGGCTGCTATATTATAGGAGTTGTTGCAGTCTATTTCAAGCACAATTTATAGGGCAAATGCATTTTTGCATTCATTAATAACTATTAGGACACAATTCTCTCTATATATGACACTTCCTTATGTTATTATATTGTGTACAAAAAGGCTAATGGGATGTTCACATTTACTACTTAGTCCGCACTTGTTACTCCTGATGTACACCTGGTGCAAATGCTAGTGATGTACAGCTGGATGTACCTTGAGATGCATTTTACTAAAGATAAGCACATAAATGCACTTTTTCATGCATGTGCTTTTGCCTGTGGGCGATTGTGGGGCAAATGCATCAAACTTTACATAAGTTCTGAGTCCTTTTGTAAATTTTAACAATTTCCCTCACTATAAGCAAAAGGTGTATATTCTAAAAGCAAACTGTAAGATAGTAATAATAGTGATAATAACCTGGCATTTCTATTTCATTGTGCAGATTGGTTGAGCTACACTGTCAGCTTAGATTGGTCATCCAAACAATAAGAGCCCCATCTCTGGCTACAAACATGTCCACTATTGAATAAAGATGAGGTCAGTGTTGAGGTCAGATTGGTAGACTCCAGACAAAATTAGCTACATGTCTACATATTACAAGTCTTTTATTGATTTGCAATAGGTGCTAATTTGATTTATTTGTGATTATGATACTTAGAGGTTCTTATTGAAATGCAAAATGTATATTTTAATTGGTATGCCAAAAATTTTTTGCATTTTTTTCACATTGTGGTGATTTGGGGGCATGTTTCCAAATAATAATTAATTCGTTTTTCACCATGTTTTTTTGGCTTTCAATGAACATTAAAACTGGCAACCCTGGACGATGCATGTAAATGCGGTGGTACTCATTACCACGGTACTGTGGACCCAACGATTTAAACGTCAGGGGAATAACGATGCCTATAAGCCCTACAGTACTAAAATCACTACTTACCATATGTGAGACATGCACTTTTTCCGACGCTTGAAATCTCCGTCCAGTGTCCAATCCGAATGGCCTAAACACCTACAGTATGAAATGACGTAATTTAGTATGGACAGACTGAAAATGCCGGTTTTAAAGCGGCAATACCCGGACCCCTATTGCCGCGGTACTCCTAGTAAGAGCTTTACTTCATTCCCTAAATACAATACATTTGAACTTGGTAGTTAGCCAGTAATAGTGTTTTTACTATAGGTTTTTTACTTTGTTGCAACATTATCCCTTAATTTTATAAGAAATCTGATGATTGTAAATGTTATTTGCCCCCATAAAGTGTGAGAAATGTATTACAGTGTATTAATTTACTGTGGAGATTAGGAATTTACCCTAACATTTTGTGGACATCATTTTATAAGCTAACAAGAAATACTATGACTTCTGACAGCTGAAGCTTGCCAATGTTCTTCAAACAGAATAACACATAGCCAAAACAAGCCATACACCATTCTTAAAGATTATAGGCATGAGAGATTAACCCATTTGCCAATGAGGCTTTTCTCATCCCTATTCTAAGATTAATATTGGCACTTATTGGGCTGGCAACATTAATATCAGTAATTTGTTTATGTAGTTATGCAGTACCCACACAAATTACCTTTTGTTTCCTGAAACTTTGACTCTTCAGAAAACACCATCAGTTTACTTTTTTATTTATTTTTTGCTATTTTGCACGTTCTTGAATAGCATAAAATGTGTAGGAATAATATGGGTAGCCCACATTAAAAATAGACAATTTGATGCATCAAATAAGGGTACTTCTGTGTTTATAGAAGCCATGGTGGGGGATGAAATATCACTTTCTGTACTGTAGGGAGTTATTTTCTGGTGATCACCAAACAATAACTATTAAGGGGGCATATAATTTGAACGAAGGGACAATCCCCATAGTCTCTAGGATAAACATTATAAAACCCTTCCCACACCCTGGGCTCCTTAATGTGTTTTCCAATGTAAGGTGTAATTGTCTGGTGATCACATGTAATCACCAAACAATAACTACAAAGGTGTCACATCCTTTGAAAAATGAGGATACTGATACATTTTTTGAAGCTAGGATGGGGGAGATCCTCCCCATTACTAAACTTTGTAATGAATTCTGTAATGTAGTTGGTCATTATCTGGTGATTACACATAATCATGCCTCCTTCCTCAGGCCACAACAGCATTTACTGCATTATAAGTACTTGAAGGTAATTTTTATTATATTTAAAATCTGCAGTGCTAAGGACAAGTGGCACTCATCCCTAGAACCTTTAAGGTATATGCTGAGAATGAGTCCCAATCATACTTAGCACTAAATTGAGGGGGTCTCCACCCTGACCCTTTTCCCTCTGCTCCCTTGGTGTCTGATGAAATACCAAATTAAAGAGTATGATGCCTTTGGTGTTTGTGGTGCTTTGATTTCATCAGGGTCCCAAACATCACAGAGGAATAATTGTGCTAAGGGACTATATTTTTTGCAAATATTGCTATAAACAAATTATTAGCCCATAATTTCTCTTGCCTATAAGAAGACTGATTTAAAACAATGCTCAGTGCAATAAGATTTGACATCGGCATATAAATGTTGGTGGCCTGTTGCAATGTTATGATGGAGGCAGGAGACAGTGACAGACTGCAGACTTCTGTAAATCAATTCCTCAGTGGGGAACTGATTGCTTTGTGATCCCCAAATAAATGGGGAAGAACCCCCACACTTCAAGGAAGCTGGGTGAAAAGATTTGGGATAACTTTTGCACCAAAAAAGTGTAACTATCATAAAGCTAATGCAATGTATCACTTTTCAAAATTCCTACACAGAATTTATCAAACTTGCTGACCTAACATTATATTTTTGAGACTTTTACAATTCAATAGTTCCACAGACTTTTGAAATAGGAAATATGTTCGTGTTTTTTTTTTCTTTTTTAATGAATTCCAGGCCTGGCCCAGTTCAGCATCTGCATTACTCCTAGGGCTAGATTCTGCACCTTTGCCTCACTAGAGGTAATGAGACTCATCCTAATCACCTTTGCAACATTCCCTTGACTCTCATTAATGCTTTGAAGCGAAAACAAAAGGTCTTTGCTGTATTTTCCTGTTATGAAAGTAGACTTTAATAATAGTATAATCAGGTAGTATTCTATAAACCCTCACTGCATTCATTGTAATTTCTGAATCCACATGGGCATGTATAATGAGCACGCATGGTTCCATATCGCTTTTAAAATACAACAGGATTAGATGAAAAGCAGATTGTTTTGTTTTGTTTTTTTAACTGATTGACATTAGCCTAGAGAAACACTTGCCCTCATTTCCAATAATGATACAAGGAAAATATTGTAGTTCAAGAGCACTAGATAATTCATCTGCTAACACCACTCGAAGGTGTATATTATACACTTTCTGCAATTCTTGTTACCCAGGGCTATTCAAACTTCTTACAGTACAATGATTCATGCTTTGCAAATTGAATCAGCTTAAAGTTAAAACTATTCTGTTTTCTAGCACAATTAGCTAACTTTTTGTAACATTGTATACACAATGAGACATCACTGAAACAAAGCATGCCCATCAAAGTATTTGAAATCCATCATCAGGACTCCATAAGTGTGCCTGAATTGAACCAGCTCATGCAGAAGATGATGTACTTCAATAAGACAAGCTTTTGGAATGAGTGACAGACTTGCAGGATTCCCCTGTGAAAAGATCTTGAAGGAAGAGGGATTGATATTGTACCTCAACTTGTCAGAAGACTGCTGCTTATAGAGTCTGCATTTCATTGTTACAATAAAGTGACAGCATATTTTCCACTTTTTCTTGCCCAAACCAAAAATAGTTTAAATATATTCAATTTTTTTTGTATAGTATAAAATATAGTATCAAGCCATATCCTTGTCTTCATGTTAATACATCATTTAAATTAAAAACATAATTTAATAATAAACACAATTGGTGACTATATAACAAAATCATTTATATATTCAAGTTGTCTGCACAAAGGTGAGGCAGCCATGTTGTCTACTAACCTAATATCCAGGTTATCCTTTCATCATCATCACCAATTATTTATATAGCGCCCCTAGCTCTGCAGCGCTGTACAGAGAACTCACTCACATCAGTCCCTGTCCCATTGGGGCTTACAGTCTAAATTCTCTAACACACAGACACAGACTAAGGTTAATTTGATAGCAGCCAATTAACCTACTAGTATGTTTTTGGAGTGTGGGAGGAAGCCGGAGCACCTGGAGGAAACCCACGCAACACAGGGAGAACATACAAACTCCTTACAGAATATGGTCGGGAATTGAACTCATGACCCCAGTACTGTAAGGCAGAAGTGCTAACCACTAAGCAACCGTGCTACCCATTTAGCACAGAAACCGATTTTTTTATTTGTGGCTGTGGATTTGCGAGAATGAGTGATGATTAATAGGCAATGATGAGAGCCAAAGAAGAAGGAATACTCAACAAATTACTGCAGTAACATTTAATGAGTAGTGGGTTTGTCCCAAAGCGGACAACCTCTTTAAAAGTTCAGTGTCATGACACTAAAAATTAATCAAATTATTATATCTTAAAAATGACAAACTTAACACTTATTTCTTTATTGTTCATTTTAACATACATAATTTATTTTATTAGTTTATTCATTTTAGTCTTAGAATTTTAGCGTTTCACGTTTAAAAAAATAAACTAAAACTAGGAAGTTGAACCACCACAAAAATACCCAATACATAGCCTGTAATATGTCATTAATAATGTTATGAAATATAAAAGCTACACAAAACGTACTAACACCAGAAAAGAAAAAGTGGCATAGGAAGGAGTACATGTGGCAACAAACTGAGTAACAGGAGCCATACATGACAGCAGGCAGAAGGTAATAGAGGATCCTAAACAATAGAAAATGTTCCATTTG
Source organism: Mixophyes fleayi (assembly GCF_038048845.1). Classification (NCBI taxonomy): domain Eukaryota; kingdom Metazoa; phylum Chordata; class Amphibia; order Anura; family Limnodynastidae; genus Mixophyes; species Mixophyes fleayi. Next base: position 159,155,446 of record NC_134404.1, on the reverse strand, counting down.
ACAGAGTTTGTTAATTTCCACCATTACCAGCGGCCATGGGAGGTCATTTATCCTCCATTAAAAATGACTAATTAGCAAAATATCTATGGTGGTACATCTGACTAATATATATTAACGATTGTCAAAGTCATCTAAATCATTACCTTATAAACAGTTAGCTAGTAATATTATAAATAAGCTGCAAAGGTGATTTGGTTAACTGTCCTTTCTAATTGACAGTAGAAAGTGATATACTATAGGGTGTATCTAATGTTAGATTATACCATAATGCAAACATTTCACATATTATAGACATTTATGAAAATATCATTGTGCAAAATTTTAATTAACAACAAATCCGATGATTTCAGCCAGCTATATTAAATCAATTTGATCACAATGTCAACTAAAAGTGTTCAAACAACTACTGTGTTGGGAGGGATGTTTAAAATATTTCATAAGTTTTAAATGTAATACTAGAGAATACAGCAGAACGTTTCCATATGACTAGAAGTACTACATTACTGCCAGGGGGTGAGATGGTGCTGTTCTACTTGATGATATGGGGCCTGATTCATTAAGGATCTTAACTTGAGAAACTTCTTATTTCAGTCTCCTGGACAAAAGCATATTACAATGCATGGGGTGCAAATTAGTATTTTGTTTTGCACATAAGTTAAATACTGACTGTTTTTTCATGTAGCAGACAAATACTTGATAGCTTATTTGTACACTGAAATTTAAAGTTGATATTTGTGTACTACATGAAAAAAGAGTCAGTATTTAACTTATGTGCAAAACAAAATGCTAATTTGCACCCCTTGCATTGTAACATGGTTTTGTCCAGGAGACTGAAATAAGAAGTTTCTCAAGTTAAGATCCTTAACGAGTCAGGCCCATGATATATAAATATATTTCCTAAAATATATTTTGTTGTATGAAATGAATTGCAAATCTAATTTAAAATCCACTGAAATTAAAGTAGCACAGTTTAAAAAAGCAAAGATAATAAGCATATATGGTAAGCATTGTAGTACTTGAAATAACAGTTTTAACTTTACAATGCTTTATCATATACTTTTATAACAACATACTGTTAGGTGTGTATGAGAATAATGAGCCAGCAGAAAAAACATAAACATAGAAGTAATGCAGAAGTGAGTTATTGCCACAATTAAATGCAGGAGTTAGATAGTTTTTTGTTGCATCAATGAAATTAACAATATCTCTTCAAATTATTACTGGAATAGATTAACACAGAGTCCAGTAAACACATCGAAGCCCCTTTTTGTGTAAAACTAGATGGGAATAGCTTGTAGATGCAGGGCATTAGACAACAGCCAGGAGACAAACAGAAACAGACTTTAATGATGCAACTAGGTAGGTTCAATATGAACAGATCCAGAACCCAGAAGATTTGTATGATGCACTCCAAGCATCAGAATACAAATTAATGCAGAACTAGGTACCAGTTCAGGGCCAGGAATAAACTGGACAAGACATACAGGAGTCAAGAAACATGTGTAACCAACGCTATCCAACTCTATCACTGGCAAGGCATGAAGGTAGGAGGAGTCTTTATATAGTGCAGCACAGCAATCAACTTTTCAGGGAAGGAACACTTGCACTGCAACTTAGATTTGATTGAAAGCAAGGATGCAGGAACAGTTATTCAGAGAGAGAGACACACACATAATATACACAGCAGCTCAGACTTGATAGAAAGCAAAGATGCAGGGAACAACAGTTGAAATCTAACACATACATTATTTATCGTTTGTAATTTATGACATTGGTAATGTTATCTTTTTTTTATATATTTTTTATAACCATCTTTCATGTGGATTGTTGACATTTTAAAGATGCTAAATCTCTGAATGGCCATTAATGACAATTACATTCATCATTCCTGGACCCCCTCTATAAATTATAGCTTGGTCACCAGTTCCATGGCCAGGAACCATTTTATTTAAATCATTGGTCTCTCATTGCTGCATGCTGTGTTCACACTGAATGCTGAGTGGTTGTAATATGGAATTATCTATTTAATATTCTGTCACTGTATTTATTTTTATATATTTTTTGTAATAACTACCTACAGTGTAGAATTTGGATGGTGAGAACAACGAATACAGATTCTCTAAAGCTTACAGCTTGTTTTTATTAGGAAGATGGATACTTTATTGGGGAACAGGCAGATTATTGCTGATGTTGCAGTCTAATGGCCGTTGGCAACAATTTGGGACTCACTTCTGGCTCTACCAGTGTCAGGTATTAAACTGCTTCAGAAGGTTTGTGGATGGCTTGAAGTAATAGTCTGGATCTAGATTTAGTGACATTAATCGACTTTAACAGTTTGTCTGTGGGACTTATTATTGGGTTAAGCTGGGTACACACTGAAAAATTGTTCAGACTGATGTGCTATCTCAAACGATTATACCTACGACTGAAGGTCCGATCAGTCTGACGATTCATGCGTACACACTGACACGATTTACCTTCAGATATGTGCTCTTCATCTGGTCCTTTGTCTGGTCCTCTAGTTCGCAGAATGACAGCACAATATGCATTCATTCACTACTGTCACATTGTCACACTGATTAAAACCGCCTTGTTATAGCTATCCACATGTCCTAATGAATTTCGTTAGCTTCTGTGACTCTGAAAAGAAATATTCTGTCTCAGAACGAACAAATGAATTATTCCTTCTGCAGCACTCTCTACATTTATTCACTCTGATATTCAGTGCTAACATCGGCTGAAAAGAGCCCAACTCTGTAAACTCTATGGAGATCGTCAGCATGAGTGCATACACACTACATGATCGTTAGGTGATTGATCGGAAAAAATGTAACGGTACGACCAACCACATGAGGCGAGAATTATCTATTTTGGCAGACTTTCGACCATCGTGTCACTACACTCACTGACCCGACTTTCGAACGAGCGGTCGTATGTCGGCTGGTTGAGCCGATTATTAGACAAAAAAACCCTGTAATGTGTACCCAGCTTAAGCAATTAAAGTATCTCTTCGTAGGCAACAGATAGATTTAACTCATACACCCCTCTTTGGAAATTGATAGGGCTTGGATCAAGTACAGTTATATCTTTTACTTTGATCAGTTTTGGAAAGTTTGTCTTCACGGGAACTTTTAACAGCTAAATAAGGAGTGTGTGCTCCTTAGTCACAGCAATAATTGAAGTTCTAACAAAACCTTTTAAAGGCATATATATTATGCCCACTCCCTAACATATAATGGATTGGCCTCCTGCAGTTTTCCCTCACAAACAATAGTTCATTGTAGAAATGTCTGAAAACTGAAACTGGTATACAACAATTCTAAAGGAAGCAAAGAATGAGTAACTCTGCATTAGCGTGGGGTGAAAGCTACATCTTACAAGCCATTTTAATGCATGTACTAGTGAAATAATATTTTGTTTGAAAAATTTGTTATTTGCTCTGTCACCTGGATTTACCATAGAGTAGGGTGCTGCAAGCATAGCCTTTAGTTTTCAATATATTTATTTTCTATTGAATTAAAGAATTTGTCCTGTTTGTTATCTGCACTAGCAAATTTATCTGCACTAGTATTTTAAGTGATATAGGACCTCATTTAGAGTCGGACGCAAAGTCCGATTTAGGCGCATCTAATCAAAAAACAATATCACGCATGTGCAGAAAGTTCCAAATCCGCCTGCATCTTGGACACAATTAACACTTGCGACAGCTTGCGACTCACTACGAGAGAATGGGAGGAACACGGAATTGTGAAGGCGTGACCATGTAAATGCATCCTAGTCGCAGTGAGGCGCAGAAGCAACACATGTCAAAACAGGGCTAAAGCAGTGCGGCAGGAATTAGGTGGTGCAAGCATTAGCTAGCTGCAGGAACTGCTCGCAGCTTGATAGGATATTACGAGTGGGATGCAACTGGGGTTTGCTTGCAACTCATAATACCCTACCAAGCTGTGGCACACTCCCACTTCTACACTCCTTACATGGACTTTGCGTCTGACTCTAAATGAGGTCCATACTGTCTACATATATTCTATGAGAGCCACAGCATCTATAGCAAGATCAATGAACCCCATCACAATGAACTATCTGGTCTTCCTGATCTATCACTGCTGAAATACAGACTTTTGCACTCTAATATTTGTGACTGTTCATGGTAATTAAGTAAGAATAAAGGGGAAAGTGCTCTGCTTTAAAACCTGCATAGTATCTGAAACATCACATAGGGTGGTAGTGAGAAGGCAATGTTTTTTAACACATCTATTCGTATAGAACTTTTTCCCTTCATGCCTTTTTCACAAACCACACTTGTAATCCACTGGTATTCTCGCTATTTGGAGAAGTTCTGTTTAAATATGGGCAAATCCAGCCATAATTCAATTACTTTGCTCAGAAAAAATTACCAGGTTATCTGATATTAACAATGAGGATAGTCTACAGCAAACTCCTGCAGAATGCTCATATAATACTGTGTCACCCAAATGATAATGATCCATCAACTCTGGCTTGACTCTATTGCAACAAGACCAACAGAAAATAAGAGAGCATTTGAGTGAGGCAAAACACTTGTGCCTCCAATTTGGAAGCGTGTGTGTCCCCCATGACAGGTGATATTACTAATTTAACCTCTCAAATAGTCACCTGTAAAGTGAAGCTTTCAGATCTAACAAGTGGACTAAGGCATAACAACTTGAGATTTACAGGTCTGCTTGAGGTCTGCTACAAAGACGTGAAGGCAGTATACAGAGTTCTTTTTGGAAAATTGACTGATTCAAGTATCTGTAAAGACGTCCTTTTCACGCCAATATGTTTTAGAAAGAGTGCATCACTTACCAACTCAATATCCTGCACCAGAAGCCTCCCTATGTACCTTAATTGCAGAAAGTTTGCATTATAAAGACAGATACACTATTTTACGCATAACAAGAACAAAGAGCCTAATCTGGATTTGCCATTAGATGTACAAAAAAAACAGAGCACAGTTCTATCAGGTTAAGCAAAGGCTAAGTGTAGTGGACTATAATAAAACATACTTTTTTCAAACACCAAGCAAACCATCAGAGTGGCTTGATCAGAGACCTAAGTAAAAAAAATGCATGAAGAGTGCTGACTATTTTAAATATTCTTTAAAGCTTTTTGTGAAGATTTATTGGTTATCTTAATATTTGTTCTCATATAGTTAAATGCTATTTTAATTATTTTGAATGTCAATGTAATTTACTTAGGTAGCTCATAACTCTCTGTTTAAGTCTGTATAAGTCATGTTTAAGTGACTGGAATAGGTAGTAATTTTAATATCCAGGAGTGCAATTTATTGTAGTGATGAACCCATGGCTCTAAGTGATTCCAGTCTTTTTATGTTTTTGATGTTATTTTACAGTTTAATATTAGACTATATGGGAGAACGGGTATGTCTTAATTGGGGATGGGTATACTAGTGGGTTAGGGAGTGAGTTTATTTGTTTTAGATTATGATTAGTGGTTAATCTGTATAAAGGTCGTGTATATTAATGCTGTTATTTTAGTGTGTGAAAATTGTATTGAATGTGGTTCCCATGGACCTGGATACCTGGATGTTTGATCCTAACTTATTTTAAAAGTTATGTATTTAAGCTGAATGAGAGTTTAAATGATCTCTACATGATTTATTGAAATGTCAGAGGCTTTAATGACAAAACGAAAAGGCCCATGGTTCTTAAATGATTGAAACAGTTTAAACCTGATGTAGCTTTTTTTTAGAGTCATTAGCTGCATCAGGACTGTAAATCTCATGGCTGGCTGGGCTTATCATGCTTCATTCCCTACAAATTCAAGGAGAGTCTCTGTCCTAATAAATAAAGGCCTACGTTTTAAACTTGATAAAGTGCATATTGATCCCTTAGGCTGCTACATTTTTATGTTTACTCAAATCGAGATATTTCCCTTGTTAATATTAGTAATGATGTTCTGAAACACTGTACTGTCTTTATGGTTCCCAGACTCATCTGTAGTGAGCATTGGTGATTTTAATACACTAATCGATGTGTGATTAGATAAATAGGAAGAATTTGATACCACCTTAATTTATGGTAGCCCAACATTTGCACAATTGATTCATTAAATTGGCTTAGTGGTTGTTTGGAGTGTTAGAAATTCTGCTGTTCAACAATTTTATTTTTTTTCTTTTACACAGCATTCCTTTTCTCTTATAGACATCACACTTGTATCTAGAAAGCTGGCCCGCTGATTACTATAGTTTAATATAGATCAAGAGGTATTATTCTCTACTGAGCTTAGAGTTGAATCTTCCTTTTCCACATGATGAAAAATTTTGGAGATTTAACCAATTTTCTTAGCTCTCTTACACAAGAGGAACATACACAATGGTTAAGAGCTCAAAATTTCTGGGCAGATAGTTTATGAGAGCACTTTGGCCTATCTAGTAAAGGAACACAACCAAAATGTGTAAATTCTTGATTTGGTTGATGACTGGAATATAAGACATATCCTAACTACTAATTTTACTTTGTTCTGTGATTTCTAGAAGGATTTGCAGCAATCAAAATCTGTATTTGCTATGTATGACCTCTTTGCATATTTAGATCATATGTCATTGCCAACTCTGTCCCTTATTGATAAAGAATTGATAGACACTCCTTTTACATTGGAGGAAATAGATTTGGTGATAACCTATTTCCTAGTGGTAAGGAAAGTCCCAAGACTTTGGAAATATTTGATGGGTTATTCATTCCACCCTCAATGTCTGAAGCACTTATACTCATCCAAAAATCTGGTCAGAATCCAGTGTATCCTTTTTCATATAGGTCAATAACTTTTCTGTTCATAGATGTGAATATTTTGGCAAACATTTTTTTTATCTTGCAGATTAAACAAGGACATAGCCAAATTATTAACCCAGAACAGACAGGATTTATGTTGGGGCAATCTATTTCTGTGAATATTAGACAACTCAACTCATTTACAATTACAAAACTCTATATTCTATAGAGATATTACTGGGTGCTGATTTTAAACAAAAAATACAAAGAATTAATAATAATATTCAAAATGATCACATAAAAATGTAAAAGTGTTGCTGCCACTTTAATACCAAGGGAAAGAAAAAATGCTGTCCCTTTAAGACTCGTATTACCAAATCTGGATGCAAAATGAATAAACGAAAAGTGGAAGCGCAAACAAAATCCTCCTCAGTAAATATATACCACTAAACAATAATATATTTAAGAAGAATTTATTTAACAATATATGATATAAGAAGTAGCAATAAAACAAAATCTGGAGTTCTTATATAAGATAAGAATGAATCAATCAACCTACATAATTCAAAACTAAAATAATGTCCAGTAATGATTTTGCCAGATAATTGACTTAATAATTTTCAAGGTATATAAAAAGCGATGGTGCACATAAAAAAATTATAATTACTATTGCGGTATTATGACGATAGTACTTATAACCTTTTCAAGGTTTTCAATGACCAGATATTTGCAGTCTCGCTATTACAAGTGGCCAGTGGGTACTAAACACTACGAAGAGGAACTTTCATTTAAAGCCCCAGATTTATGTTTAATAATAAGTGAGTGGGTCCAACATCTATATGGTACGGATGCGATTTCTTTTATCTGGTCATTGAAAACTTTCAAAAGATTATGAGTACTATCTTCATAATACCGCAGTAGTAATTATATTAATTTTTATGTGCACCATCGGTTTTTATATATCATGAGAATTCTTCAATTATCTGGCAAAATCATTATTGGACATTATTTTAGTTTTGAATTATATAGGTTGATTGATTCATTCTTATCTTATATTAGAACTCCAGATTTGATTGTATTGCAACATATTATATATTGATTTTTAAATAAACTCTTCTTAAATATATTATTGTTTGGTGGTATATATTTACTGAAGAGAAGTTTATTTGCAATTTCATGTTTAGTTTATTAATTTACAATTATCAGGTGGGGTGCATTCGGTCAAAGTGGTTGTATCCTTGGATGCTGTAAAAACTTTCGAGTCTGTGGGATGTGATTCATTTTGGGAGGTGTTGCTCTGCTTTTGGATCGATCCTAAATTTATAAAATGGGTAAGATTATTATATGAATGGCTATATCTCTAAAATTGTTCCATTGGAGTGAAAAACCCACCAGAGCTGTCCGCTACCTCCCTTGTTGCTTTAGCTATAGAGCCTTTGGTATAACTAGTTAGATATAATTCTTAAAATAAGTTATTATTCCTTGAAGATTTAGATAATATGCTGCAAACTTGAGTATAGTCGAAATATTTATTTTCTTGGCTCAAACTCAATAAGAGGGAATCCAGAACTTAAATATTTGGACATATTTGGCCACATGGTAACAGTTTTCACAATAAACTAATTAGTCAAATGGATACAAATGGATACTGAACCTGCACTAATACATACTTTTTTCATAACACAAAAGGTGAGTGTATGGACAACAACAAACTATTATAAGTGACAGCCCAAAGCTAATCATAAATTGTAAATACATGTAAAATGTACAGTAAGGCTACATCTTTTCTTTTGTACCTGTTTGGAAGTGAAATATTAGGAATAAAAGGCAAATAACAAGAGTGCCAAATATAGTGTCATATACAGTAATGAACAAGGATAATCAATGTGTAATATAACAAGTGGCCGCATATTAAGGTGAATTATTAAAGAACTTATCTAATTAATGCGTGCAAATCAGAATAAGGCCATTTTCTTCAACCTTTTAGGAATACATACATATAGGAGACTTGGGGGTAAATTTTTCAAGCTTCGGTTTGAAAAAGTGGAGCTATTTCCAATAGCAACCAATGGCTTTGAACCCATTTCCGTTTTAAATTTCCCCTGCAAAGTCATGCAAAATCTGCACTTTAATACATTTATCCCCTAGAATCTGATTGGTTCCTATAAGCAACATCTCCACTTTTTCAAACCCGCACCTTGATAAATTTACCCCTTGGTCTTTATCGAGTCATGAAGCTGACAACTCCACAAAATGAAAACAGTATAGTGCCCAGTTCCTACTTTTTTGTGTTATTTTTGTTTCATATGGTCAGTATTTTTGTTATTTGCTGATTTTAGTCTAGATGAGAAAAATGCAAATGTTATTTGTCATTTCCTTCATGGACACATCTTATACATTCCTGCATATAGTTTTTGTACCTTTTTTTAGAAATATAAACTTTTTATTTTTAATGGACAAATGAAAAACATCAAGTACAAAACAGAATATTGACCATAGAAACAACCTACTTAGCAGGTCCAGTTTTCATTTGTGGAAGAAATCAAGCAAGAAAAATATCTAAAACATCAATAATGATGAGAATGCACATGTGGGGGGTTGGAAGGTAGGAGGGGGCAGTTGACTAAAGGAGAGGAGGCAAGACAATTTTGCAGCTGGCTTTTAGTCTCAGAAGAGGCTCATGAGAAGTAGGGAGTGAAGGAGTTTGCCTTCTGAGAATTGCGGGAAGGTATTTTACTGTGTTTGACTATTATATAAAATTTTATAAAATGCCTTTGAGAAAAAAAAGGGAAATTTGGTTACATGACATTGTGACATCACTAAAACATCCCCTTGGTATAGGCAAAACAGAGGAGGCTAGAACTAATAAATGAAGGCAAATTGTGACCAATAATAGTTGACTTTCCAAATACTTTTAGATCATATGTGCTAGTAATATGAAAGACCTGGGGGTAAATGTATTAAGCTGAGAGTTGTCCGGCGGGTATAAAAACTGGAGATGTTGCCTATAGCAACCAATCAGATTCTAGCTTTCATTTTGTTGAATGTACTAAATAAATGATAGCTAGAATCTGATTGGTTTTTCAAACCCACCGGAAAACTCTCAGCTTGATACATTTACCCCCTGGTGTCTCCTGTGACCTCTGCAGGCTTTCTCTTATTAAACAAGTTGAAATTATGAATTGGGTTTCATATAGAGGTATATTTTACCCTACAGTCTTCCTACATTAGTATGGCAGAAACCAACTATCACTTCTCTGTGCTGTTAGTGGGCAATGCCTCTTATACGATATATACGATATAACTCCTGATTGGCTCTATTGCCCTCCTCACATTATGACATTTCTTCTGTCATATGTAACCCTGTTATCACAAACATAAACACGAGTGAACAGGTCTCTGTCTTAAAAGATTTTAGCTTCTAAAATACTAATGACAGTTAAGGCCAACCCTCTAACGTAACACCTAATATTGTAGCAATCTGAACTTATCTGATGTAGTTAGTTGCACATATGTAGAGATTATATCAATTAGTCCGAGTCTGAAATTTAGCAATGGCAAATTAATTCTCGTATAATTCTCAATTCACAAAACATTTGTGGAATAAATAATTATCACTGAACAATCAAGCCCCTTGGACGCTCTTTGTGCCAGTGAAAAACTTCTGCACATGCCCTTTGTATCTGTGACTATTAGTAGCCCAGATTATTGTACACTTGTGCTACATAGCAGTGCAATCTGTTCCACACCTGTGTAAACAAGATCACCTGCCAGATGTACACTATATATATATATATATATATATATATATATATATATATTTATTTTGTCTTATATGTTTTACATCCTCACTGTAACATACTGACCAAGAAAAACACAATTGTATACAGCGTGCATTAATGGTGCCATTAGCTATGTCGGTTTAGAAATACATTGGCAACTAAGTTGTTTAAATACATTTTTTTTTGTGATACTGACTGCTGTATTTGTTAAAATGCTGCAACTGGAAAGTGGGAACATTTTTGGCTGCATCTGAATGTGAGTCAGTGCTTGTGCATTGCCAGGGAACACTTACACAAACTCACCAGTTATTCATACAGCAAATAAGGGAAATATGAGTATAAAAATGCGTTGGTGTGTTCACACCAACCTCATGTCAGTGTTAATGAACGTAATGATAAAATTTAGCTAACTGTGACTAAAAATCTCTCCCAGGGAAAGAGGAAATCTATTAACAATCCACAAAAGCAATTTAGATGGGAACAATGCCAACATTTCTTGAAGAAGAAGGTAAAGAACCACCCAGTTCTGTAACATATGTCCAACAAATGGGGGGAGCATACCTAATTTACCATATAATTACCATATACTACTTCCATCTCAGTATGATCTACAGGATTATAGGTAGAAGAAGCTTGTGTAGAGGTCAGAATTTTTTACACTTGCCCTGAGCTGAATTCCTACCCATATTCAAATTTAGGTGAATTGATACAAATAGAATTTCAAGGCTTTCATAATTCATAATTCAAATATTGTCGTAAATAAGGGTGGGAACATGCACTGATATCATGAGTTCAATTTCCGACCATGGCCTTATCTGTGAGGAGTTTGTATGTTCTCCCCGTGTTTGCGTGGGTTTCCTCCCACACTCCAAAAACATACTGGTAGGTTAATTGGCTGCTAAGAAACTGACCCTAGTTTGTGTGTCTGTCTGTGTGTCTGTGTGTATGTTAGGGAATTTAGACTGTAATCCCCAATGGGGCAGGGACTGATGTGAATGAGTTCTCTGTACAGTGCTGCGGAATCAGTGGCGCTATATAAATAAATGGTGATGATGATGGTGATGATGATGAAGTTGATATACAAATTGTAAGCCATACATTCATTCCTTCATAAATGGAATTAGCACTTTATTGACTAGAGTAATGTTTAGATTTTCTCACTGTGTTGTTTTTGTTAGGGATTTTGTAACATTTACAATCCAGCTATGTTATATTATTTATTTTCAGGACATAGAAATCTTTCTTTAAGGAGCATATTGGAATATAATTACTTTTGTTTTTATTAGTTATAGTTTCTTTTCTACAATTTGGGTGACCCTGACAATGACACAGCATATGACATTGATATTTCAGTAAAAGAGCAGAATAATAATATATAATATGACTTACACTGAACATGGTGTGGTTTATATAATCTAAAGCCTGGCATCCATCAAATCTAGTCTGTCCCTTATTCAAACAAGATCATTGTCATTATAAATGTTAGCTTTTTGGAGGACCACTTTCTATAATAATTATATAAATTATATAAATTAATACTTGTGTAAAGAAAGTGATATAATGCGATATGTTGCATTCTTGTTTTTGTATTATTCTTCATATAACACATGTGCTATTTGGTATTAAGAGTTATTGCCAGTGTAAATTTACCCATACAGCTTGTGCTTCTTGTGTGGTGGAAAATTATTATCACTCCCCACATGCTGGACCTGGCCTTTATATGTTGTTTATAGGTGTCAGTACCCGTCTCGGTATATTTAAAGTGAGGTGTATTTATGACATATTACACCTAAAGCACATTGTTTGTAGTTTACCTTCATGACCACTAGACCTAACATAAATTGGTGTTATATGAATGTATAGTATTATAATCTTAAATATATTTGGCAAAATCTAACATTTATATTTGCAAAATCTAACATTATCTAGTATGTGAGTGCAAGCTGTTACCAGCCATGCTAGGAAATTAAAGGTTCCCAAAAGGTTTACAGATATGTTATCTGCTGTGCTTATTCGAACATACTTCTACCACAATCACACACTTACATCAAATATCTTTAACCTGAAACTTTTGGATATGTTATTTTCAGTAGTGCCACTAATGTAAGGTAAGGTGCAATTTGAGATTATTGGCGAATTGAGTTTGTTCAACATGCTATACCCTCCCATTGAGCTGTCCTTTTAATTGTGTGCAGAGTAGGAAGTGCTTCTCTTTCTTGCATCACTTTGAATTGATAAATAAAGAAGGGAGCACAGATGCATGAATCACTATAGGTGTGAATGGTAAACTTATTTTTATTTTTATTATTATTGTTAATTACCCATCATGTATAAATCGTCAACATTTTGTGCAGCCATACACAAATAACACAATTGATTCAGATGTTACAAACAAATATAGCCTGACTGAATACAACTTGGTATTTTTTTTGGAAAAAGCATCTATGCAAAAATGATGTTGAAATTAATGGCAAACAATCAGATGTCAGCAGCTATTTTTTAATGCCGTTAGGAAAATGAATACAAGCATCTTATTAGTTGCTATAAGCTACAATGCAGTTTACTTGTATATCAGGTTTTACAGAGGTCCCTTAATGTGTTTTATTCTTTTTAGAATGGCTATGGATCTTAGTTTAAATCGTGAATGTGAATAATAGTAGCTAAAAGAATAACAGTATAAAACATTTTTTGACCCACTCATGCTAACTTTTAATCCTTGACTAAAAGCAGCAGAATGCATGTTTGCTGTTAGTGGTGTGTGTGGAAGGGGGGTACTCTCAGTGTACTTTTAAAAAAGCTAAATTTGATGGTCAAGATTCTGTTGATCACTTTTGTTTACTTACATAATTATTTATAATGTCACTTCAATTAATAATTGGGATATTTTCTCATTTAAATGTATCATTTTTGTGGTTATAAAATATGATTTTTATTATAACTTTCACATTGCTTTAGTGTATTATACTCTCTTACATATTAAAATAAATGAAGGTAAATCAAGACAGTTACTCTACACATTAAATATTGTTTTATAAAATATGTGGTAAGATGGGCATCTACTTAGCCTGATTCTGTCATTGTATCATTTTATTGTACTGGTGCACTATATCAGATGTGAAGGGAATGCACCCTATTTATAGGTATAATTCTAGATGTCTACAGAGTTATGTGTTCATATGAGCTGTGCAAAAGAAATGCAGACTTGCATTAACACATTAGAAAACGTCTAGATAACTGCATGGCAAACTTCCAAACGGAATCCAATATTTTGACAAATAATTAATGCAACTTATGCTTCTTTTGACTCACTGTGAAAAGAGATTATCATCACCCTAATAAGTTGCTTATTTGCCAGACAATTTATGTTTTTGTAGCTCTCTTTTTGCAGAACAGCCTAAGCTAATATTTATAGAACAATAAAGTCAACATAAACTCTAAGGACTCGTACACATGAATGCTGAACAACAATGCTAGTTAAAGCATAGACAAAGCCTTGTACTTCGTATTTAGAATCAAATGTATTTACATCTCCTTGCAGCATAGTATACTATATACTTAATGAGATTTAAAATAACTTCCCTGTGTATATGGCCTAAGATAACAAGGGTGCTTGTTCTAATAGCTTCCAGTTATTTCACAATTAAAAACTAACTATTCAACATGTTATGTGCACGTTGCTCTTTAGATATCAGTAATTAGGAATATAGCATTGGAACACTACCCGGAAATTTAATTTGTTCTATTGAATAATATGATAAAACATAAAGCCTATTAATCAGATTATTGAACCAAAGTAGAGGAAGTAATGGTGTTGGAAGGGTTCTCTCTTCAGTTTTCTATCTGCATGGCAGCAGATAGGCAAAATAGAGTGAATGGGAGGCTGATTTACAGTGGGGGAAATCAATGTATAAATATTTACTGAATTGCTCTCAAGCATTGCTTCTTTCTTTATACGTGTACAATGCCATGTAATCTAATGGCAGGCACTTTCTCTATTTAATTAATGTGCATGCACAATCTAATTGCAATATAATGCAGGACAAGCCTACTTTCCCTAAATGTACTAGGGTGGGGTTGTGGTCTCGGTTGTCAGGGTCTTACCTAAACATGGTCTTCTGAGAAGCATTTAGGTACTAGAATGCTTTATTGACTGACATAATGGGCACTGGATGCTACTATACTCTGCCAATGATTGAACTCTGCCTGGCCTTACTCTTGGCTGTTCTTCATTTTATTTTTGTTGTATTTCTGCTACTTGTATTTTTGTACTATGAGACTAGATTCCTACCTGACAACTGGTTCTGTCTGTTTTGTAATTGAATATCTATATATTTAATATCTATATATTTAATAGGGATAATTCTAAAAAACAGACTATGGCTTATGCTGCTTGTTATCTCTGAGGGCAATCATCATCAACATCAACATTTATTTATATAGCGCCAGCAAATTCCGTAGCGCTTTACAATTGGGAACAAACATTAATAAGACAATACTGGGTAATACATACAGACAGAGAGGTAAGAGAACCCTGCTCGAAAGCTTACAATCTATATAATCTTACAATCTAATAACACATTTACAAACATTAAAAAAAAAAACTATCACTCAAACAAAGCATGAAATTTTCATTTTCTTTATTTTTTTTACAGTTTTATCTTTAGTTTTCATTGCTGAAATACACATTTTCCTGGAATTTTTATGTTTTCAGACTTATTATTCCCTAATGCACTTAAGTAGGTACATTTTCTACATTTGCATCACAATTTCTAGCACACAATTTACCAAGTAACAGCATTTTACACTGTCATAGTGTACAGTATTTTTTGCTGTGTGTTACTGAAAGTGTTAAGTGCAGTAGTTTGTGGGTTACTAATTAAAATACTGCACAATTCTGGTCTTACAGGAGTGGATATATTCAATCAAATAAGGTTAAAAAAAATCTTTCTGAAGTTAGCATTTTATTGTACTCTACACCTGTGTTGTTCTATGGAAAGTCTACCATGTGTAGACATTTTTTTATGCTGGAGCACACTGTACAGCACAATAAACAACTGTGATTAGTTGAAAAATGCCCGGTGTGTGTGTATTTTTCAACTAATTTTACTTGATTTTTGGGTTTTCATAGATTTTCCCCCATTTTACGCTTCCCTTGATGTGTCAGCAATTTTGCCTTCTTCCTAAAAAACATAAAACATAAAATGAAGGTATAATTATAAAAGAGTAGTCTTTAAGTGTTCTATTCAATGTGTTAAGGTAAATAAAGTTTATTATGTCACAATAACAACAGGTTATTTACTGCCCCTGATTCCAGGTAGCCTGCCCACCTTCTATTACTGTACGTCCTCCCACCCTCTTTTTAAGACTCAGTTGCTTAGATACACACGCTAATAATAATTAACTACACAACAGGAAAATATTTTGGTGCCAGTACAAGCATCTCACACACTGAATAACATTTTATTTAACTGCAACGAGTAACAAACCAAATAAATGTATATATCTCTATATTGTATGTTTTTGGGATTGAAAAATGAAAGAGAACTCCTGATAATGAGACATATGACCTAGTAAACACTTAGTATATGAGATAAAAAATAAGGTTAAAAGCTTTTACAGCAGAATGACAGGCAGCTGTCTTGTGCTATCAATAACCATAACCCACTAATATATTTCTGTTGGACACAGGCAGATGCAGTACCATCTGCAACGCTTAGCACATGCCTCTGCACCTCATACCCTCACCTTGCAGCTTATTTAAGTCTAACCAAATACTTTTCTTGGCTTACCTTTTAAGTGGCCAAAGAAAAAAATCTTACATTTTGATTAGTTTCTGTGGCTGAGAATTACTGAAATTGAAAATCTCTCAACATTTTTAAACACTTTTGCTTAAATTTAGTTGCAAAACATTAATGAAAAACAAACAAATGTTCCTTGTACAGTATGCAAAATAACACTATCATTCCTATAGTCACAACAAACACCAACAAGTTTTAAGGCAAATGTGTACCAATACAGTACATGTGCATACCTGTAATTTAATTAATTATGCATATCATTACACATTAAAAATTAATTTTGTTTTTCAAAAGTTAAACAGAATTGTTATACAGTATATTGGAATTTGAACCCTCTATCTATTCACACAGAGAGGGACAATTTCTTGGGGCATTCTTTGCCGTGAATGTATGGTCATTGTCACTCCACAAAAGGACTTTCCTTTTTTACCAGCTCAGAACTGGTGATCTATTGCATCTCATTCTATATTTTGAATGAGACCTAGTTTGTGCCTCTATGTTTCACTTTGGCCTTGATTTGCATTTCTAGGTGCTCTCAGAGCAATGATTTATACAGTTTAACACATAAGCACGGCTCTGAATATGGGTGAAAAAACACTATTTCTCCATGCTTTCTTTAAGAGTAATTTACTTCCATTTTATGACCAACTCTGCATCAGTCCCTTTGTGTTCAAATAACCGGGAAACACATTGCTTCCTATCTAGTCTGGTGCAACAACAAAAACAATTAGATTACTAGTATTTGTGCCATTAACAATTCTAATATAAAAACACCCAGTCTATACATTTGTATCTAAACTGGTATATATTTTACAACACACTGACTGGTGTGAAAATAAATCCTAATTTGTTCCTGCAGTTGTGACAATAACCCTTCCATCTAATTGGAGCCCATATTGCTTTTGAAAGCTGAAATATCAAGTTTACTGTATTGACTGTCAGCTAGGCTGGATACACACTACAGAACATTTTTCCTAATGCGATATCTTTAACGATTTTACCAACAAATGAGAGTCCCAATCAGCATGTCGATTCATGTGTACACACTATACACTTACAAGATTTACATTCAGATCTGTGCTCTTCATCTGTCAGAAACATCGGCTGAAAAGATTATGACTCTGTAAACTCTATAGAGATCTGCTTACACTGCTGGTCGTGAGAGCATACACACTTCAGAATTTTCCTAGCACACACTAATGCAATATCGGACCTGACAGTGGTTCATCAGTGGTTTTAGGATGAACATGACAGTAGTATTGAAATCCCTCTTAGTGATGATGAGGATGAACATGGTCAACATATTTATCAATCTTATTGCCCCACTCTTTGCTCTCTCTCTTCATGCATATTACTACCAACCTCATTGCCCTCTCTTGCATCTCACTGCCACCCAGACTGATCCCCCTCGTGGTTCACTAACCAACCCCCCCACATACACACACTCTTTTACACTTCCTCTCTGAGCACGTTAATTGAGGCTATAGAATGGGGTTTCATGAGGACATAATTCCTTGAGAGTATGAGACTGTCAGTGTTGCCATTATAAGTAGCTTTCTGTTGCTTATCATACTTACTCTGCCTGATGTCTGCTCAAAGTGCTCAGAAGAGACGGTGCTGCAGACAGATTAGCCTCCTGCATGAGCCTAATCTAGAATCAAACCATGGTACTGGGGGGCAGGGACCTAATTAGAACTTTGTGGTCCATTTAGCAACATTTTGTATGAAATCCCAAAATGTCTAGAGAGGGACACCTGTACCATCACCACTTCTACCTCTCTCCCTCCTTTCTCATACTCACTAAGGGAACCGATTTCACACAACAAACTTAGCATGCTCACTATGTACCAACCATTGGCCCATTTGTATATATATATATATATATATATATATATATATATATATATATATAAGTATATATATATATATATATATATATATATATACATATATATATATATATATATATATATATATATATATATATATATATAAATTTCCAGTCAGCTTATCTATACCTTTAACATAATATAAGCAATACAGGTGGGGGGGGTGCCTTCATGTCCTTACCCTGCACAAATGATTTGTAGAGGGCATGTGCAAAATCATGTGTACATGATGATTACATCAATGGAATATGTAATGGATACCACAACCGTTTACAACTACTTGTTGGCTAATTCTGCTATATACTCCTGGAAGGAGTTTATGACTTTTTTTTCCTGTGCTTTACACTATAAACCTCCTCCCCAGCATATACAATGGAAGCCTCCATGTGATATCACTGATATTATGAAGCTTCCAACTTAGGAAAGGATTTTGTGAGAAAGAGCAGTGTAAAATCAACATGCCACCATTATGTTTCATAATGGGATTCCAATAGTACATATAAAGTATTGATTTGCTGGGGCCTTGGAATCCTATGGAGATGAGCAGGGGAAATTTGCTGAGTTTGGGATTATATTTTTGGAATGGTAGAATATTGTATTTTACTGAAGGGGGTTTGAATGTTGCTGATCGTGCACTACAGCCAGACACTACAGCCAATGCTTGCACATCATGCACACTAACCACTAATACCTGCTACTACCAACTACACTAGGAATACCATAACTACACTATACTAATTATACACATAGTAGCACCACCACATACTACTTTCACACACTAACAACAATGACATGTTCCTGCTACGGATACTACCAGCACATTCTGCGCGCAATCCACCAAAAAATTAAACTGTGAAGGAAAATGTATTTTATTAAAGGCTAAATGACATGAATAATGTAATACCAGAGAGTGCCATGGGTGGTAGTGTCTATTTCCTGCAACCCTACAAACACCCAAAAAGTTCTAAATTTAAGAAATGGAAATCATATAACATGTAAAAGCCCAGATGCCATTGCAAGCCAAAAAAATTTGGTTTGGAAATACTTTAAGTGCCATGGATAACATTAAGAGGGGCAAATGCATAATTTGTGCAGAAAATGTCAATCGAGGCTTATGGATATGTTTATGTAGCATTGTTGCATTTGCTGCTGATGATGAGGATGACAATAATGTACATGTTGATAGTTTTTGCACGTTATGATGTTTATGAAGTGAAAACTGTAAGCTCTCAGTCATTATCACTTAATGCATGTAATAATTCCATAGGAAAATTCCAAACCAGCAACAGCTATTGCCTCCATTACTGCAAAGAGGAAAACTTCAGCGGGTCATATCTTGGAGCACTGTCCCTAAATGCACTCTTAATAAAAATGATCGTTTTAGAACAGATGCACTTTTATGCTCTTTATGTTGTGAATCTGCGTCATTTCGGGAATTTATAGCTTGTGTAGAAATGAGATGGTAATTATCTAGTCATTATTATTTTTCAAACATAACTGTATTTACTTTTTACACCTACGCTAAGTAAGCCCTAAATTTTGACTTTTAAGCATACTCTGTAACTTCACTCACTCTTGACTCTGTTTGCCGTACCCATAAAGATGTATGGGGATATCGGTAATTGGCAATAAGAGGGTTATAACGGGAGAAATCTCTGATAAATCGAGTCAATCAGGAAAAGAGCTTTTCTCCAGTGAAAACAAATGTTTTTTTTGCCAGAGTTAGGGCTTAATACTCTTTGGCAACCCTCAGGAGTTTAATTATAGCTACCATGACCTGTAGAGCTTATAGTTATTACTTATAATATTACTTATTATGTGTAAGTATATTTCTAACGCCTATTTTTGCTTCCTAAAGCAATACCTGTTATAAAGCTACATTTGGACCCATCAATGGCACCACTAAGGTACTGCAGGTCTTTTTTTGTTTTTTTAAATATAATAATGAATTATATATTTGATGTGACAGTAGAATTTTTTCTTATTGAACCTTCATGAAGTAAATTTTTTATGTAAAATGTTTCTGAAGTTTCTCTCCGCAGCTTTGACCTCAGAATTTAAAGGCATGAAACACAATCTTACAGTAGCGAAATGTCATCAATAACACGAGGCAACAGTATCCAGGTGGCCTGCTACTTGTTGACACCATCTTTTCAAAAATTGCTGGATTGCCACAGAAGTACAATGTTAGTAGTGAGCTCCTGTTTGAGTATCCTTTTTAACTCATAATTTTTGGGTTGTTCTAGGGCAATGACTATTGACTTCAGCTTATTTCACAATTAGGCCATGATCATAACTTCATCCCATTCCTAATCTTTCCCCTCTTCTAATGCTATCCGACCACATCCAACCCTGGCATCTTAAGCTTTGCAGACTATCCTAATGCTTCCCTGTCTCTTAACTGTTACCTAGGAATTCCCAACTTCATGACAATTGCATGCCATTTTAGCAACTGTTTGTTTCAATGTTAGCAACTGTCACAGCAGAAATAGTCACGCTCTTTATCAAATATTGTCTTGGGGAACAACTGGCTTAAGGCGGAATTGCTGGTAGGAAAAAATTGGGCAAAATAGATATAAGATTTTGATTGAAGTCATTAATTTCAGTATTAAAATGATAAGGGTAGATAAGTTTGCTCATACATGCACATTTTTTTTCTGTGTCCCTAACGTTTTGTGATATTGACCTCATTGTTGTTTTATTCACCTCTACAACCACAGGTCACAGGATGACATACAGTGTTTTCATTATCATATATAGTTTCTAAGCCCCTTGGAGAATCAGCAGAAGAAAGAGAGCAGATATAGCAAATAAGTGAGTAATCTGGAATCCTCCCTGTTTTGAATTGTTATATATTATATAAAAAAAAAGGCTAAAATGCAAGTAAAAAGACAAGCACGGATAAAAAAAAGATCTAAACCAGTGGGTTTGGGTGCATGCAGACCTAAACAAAGTAGGTCTGAAAAATAAAAAGAAGGGGATTTTCTATTTAAAAGCCCTGACTCCTCGACTCTGACTGTGGACTGAAAAATATACTGCCTCAGAAATAGCGATTTATGACAACTCTGGAGTATTTTCTATTTCTCAAACTGTTTGGGAGTGGAGCTACATTTATATTGGTCACAAGGTCATTAAGATATTCAAAAGTTATAATTAAAAAGAAAAATAACTATAGGAAAAGCAGACATCCAGCCATTAAGAAAATTACTAAAATAAATAAAAATAACCTATGCACATTTTGCCTGCCATCAAATCATTTCCTTGGTCCTCATCTTTAAGTGATCACTCTTAAGTGAGATTAGGTACGGTAGGGATTTTAATTTTGGTATCTTAATATTTACATATTTATATTGAGGGAGTTTCTTAGTTTTTATTTATTTATATTGTATATTTGTCAGAGCTCTTAGTTTAATTTGACAAGTAAATAAGCAGCCCCAACACTGAATGACCTTAGGGATGGGACAATACTACACATAACGTTGACACATATTCATGTGAAACCAGTAAATAGATTATATTTTTACATACGTTCATTACAACTACTAGCTGTTTTATTGCATTGCAGCATATTAATAGATGTTCTTTTTAAATGTTATAGGATCTGTTCCAATGTTTTGCAATTAAATTCGCTTCAAACTGTTACATGTTTGCATTTTACATTTTTCTAAACCGTGTGTAGTACATTACATTAGACAGAACACAAGTTTTCATGTTGCGTTCAAAATATTTTGGATTACATATTTCCTGTATGAACCTAAACCATTAGAATGATATATTTTTTGCAGAAAAAGATTAACATTGCCCGCTGTTTAGTAATTAACAAAAAGCTTAAATTTCAAAGACCTCTATTCAGGAAAATTGGAAAACAAGCTGTGCTGTTAATATTTCAAGGAAGTTGCTGAGATAAGAACAAATGAAAAAAAAAACTTTATGATTGAATTGGAATTTTAACAATACATGGGGCTAAGTAAATTGCATCTGGGGATGTTTTTTATATTTATTTCTCAGGAGAACCACAAAAATCTGTAAATTGTATTTATGTGCAAATACAATTAAACTATTGTATGTATGAACATTCATTTACACTGATAAAATTATGCACAGAGTAACGTATATAAGTACAAAGTATGAAAGTATGGCACATAGCATATTAACAGAACTGCACTGTTAATTGAACAGTAACATTAATTATATATGCTGCATACAAAGCTAATCGCTGTGTGAACAGTGAAAGTGATCAACTTTTCATCAATTTTATGCATGATGACTTATTGATTATGTGCAGAAGTACCACATATTCCACAGTAGGTGCAGACTCCAACTTATATGTTACATATTCATTAGATTGAAAAAGATTATTTCATTTAACTGTTTAGTACCTGTTACCCTCTCAAATTAATGTTGTTTCAGAAGGCAAAAACCTTATTCCTTCCAAAATGGAACGTGGATTCCAACCTCAATCAAAATGATAGAATAACTTTAATAGTATTATGATTTGATAAACAGAAATAGGTATCTACTTAGTATGCTGGTGCTAGCATTTATAATAGTTCAATTTACATACTTAATGTAATTTTACAAAGAATCCTTTCTGTAATATCCTATTTTCTAATCTTCACAGATTTCATAAATGATGCACTCTTAACATGATGATATCATTGTTTTAGGCTCTAAAACATAGACCACAGTTATGTCATTAGCGTTAATATTATAATCTGTTTTATTTAAGCATGTTCTATGCATATTTTGTCAAAGACTTGGACAGCTTTTGTCATCTGTTACAGCATTTATACATTTAGTTAGCTCAGCCTCCCTAGAAATAGACGTCTCTATTCTGTCCTCATAATGCGTGTCTAAACACGCTTAGCACATGTGTCCACGGCCCCACATGGCCCTATCTGTGACCGTGGAAAACGTTGTACCATTCCATGGGAAGAGTTAGGGGATTGGGGACTTTCATTGCTGATAGTGGATTAGGCACATGAATGCACCTTCTTCTGCACCCACAGGTAAAAGTAAGATAGATTTTTATGGGATGATTTTATTAAAATGAAATAAAATAACTATTATTAATGAAACATTTAGTGTTTTTTGGGAGCGCAGGCTTTCCCCCCAGAATATCATCACCTCTAATTTAAAATTTTTAGGTGCACTTCAAAAATGTAAGACAAGTGACAAATGTAATACAGTCTCTATGTCCCAGCAGTCTCACAATTCATGTAAGACATAAAGGGGCATATTCAATTAGCTTTCCGGTTCGCGGTAATGCACGTTATCGCGAAACCTGCGCAGTATTGCCGGTAATACGGTACCGCAATAAGGCGGATTTTCGTACGCAACCCTGTGGGCTGCGAACGAAAATCCACGTTATTGCGGTACCGCGGATTGACTTCGCGGCCCGTTCTGGCGCGATTCCCCTAACCGGAAAGCTAATTGAATATGCCCCTAATAATATTAAACTGAGCAGTATTTTAGGAGGCATCTCACTATTTCCACCGTGCCCGTATTTAGGTTGATCTGCATAATGGACTAACCAGGCACAGACTGATTTTTCAAGGGCAGCTCAATGGTTAAGTCTGCATAGACCTTGAAATGCAAGTGACTGACAACAGGCCCTGTGAAGCTTCATTTAGTCTAGAATTCTACCAAAACACATGGGTGGCATTTGCAGAGGAGCTTAAGTTTCAAACAGGTAAAGGCAGGAGTTGGGAATTGTTTACAAAAGTACAGATTAGGCACACTGATGTCCCTAGCAAGACTATATATTGCAGAACAATATTATTGAAATGAGATAAGGGACAGGAGATACCTCATTTTCAGGGATGTTCCTTTGCTCTGTGTAGGGGCACACAGACATTTTCTTCCATAAAATATTTTATATGTGTACCAGCACTAAGCTAACTGCTATATAGTTTAATACTTGGACTATACATGCACCGTTATGGTGTACTATGTACCATAATGATATTTATGAGATAATAATTACATCACGGCCAATCAGAGTTTACTGAAAGGCAATGAAGTCTCTGCTAGCACATTCCTCTTTACCCACCTGTCTCAATCCCTGGTTGTAGTAAGTGGCAGCACAAGGTGTGAGAATGTGGTGCCCTTTGGTAAGTTATCATGGCGGTACATTTGTTAGCATTGCTTGCCCACAGCAATGGCTCCATGTGTTCGATGCTGACCAGGGCACTATCTGTGTACAGTATGTTCTCCCCGTGCTTGTGTTGTGGGCTTCTTCTCACACCCCAAAGACATAATGGGAGGACTAATGGCTTCTAACAAAAGAAAACTAGTGTGTGGAAGGGAATACATTTGAGAGCTACACTGAGACAGGGATTGATGTGTATGATTAAATATTCTCTGTACAACACTGCATAATATGTAGGCACTATATAAATAATGGTTGATAATAATAATAATAATAATAATAATAATAATAATAATAATTATAATAAATTATCATGAAGTCACATTATATGGAAAAATAGGTGGCTGCATTAAGTCCTGTGCTATCAGTGGCTGTAAAATAGAGGTCTATTTTATTATCAATGGAAGGATATAGGAAGAGCGTTATTGTCTAAGAATTATGTTGCCCAATGCTTGTCATGCTGTCTTCATGTTAAAGATTACACCATGTTATGGATTAAATCCTTTTCCTGTATGCTAGTCAATTAGAGGTTATGTAATATGCTGGAAATTGTGCTATAGATTCATGCTAGACAATGGAGCATTAAAATAAATGATGCATGCTGCATGTTGGAAAACCAGGACATTACATTATATATAGGACTATGGCCTCAAATTACATAATGGATAATACAGGGTCTGAATGATTAATGATTGTACATGTACATGTGTTTAATGGTCCTCAAAGTGAACAATATTCTCTTATATTATTTTGCCTATATATGTGATGATTTAGGCTACACTTTTTTTAGATTGTACTGAAGTCCATTAGTAATGAGCATTTCTCTAAGTGGACAGACAGTTTTTATACTTTTTATTTGGGCAATTAAGTTATGTAAGAATGGTAATGCTTTTCTCCCAGATATTATAGACTACCTGACAGAAAAAATATTGGAATTTGAGGAATTTGAGGTCGATAATCTGTTAGAATCCTCACAAAAGTCTGCCAGTAAGCATGTCATCAACATTTAGAACATACAGAAAAATAAGTTATAATGATTTTATTTTACTTTATTTTACATATAGAACATGCCTCTTTTAAGTGCTATATGCAAAATATCCCGGATGTCCTCTGTTTAAAGTGGGTGGGGATAAAACAGCCTGTAGCCAATAAGATCATAAGACATCTTCAGCAGCACATATTATTTCAGGAGATGAGAGTGCTTATCTTGTGCACTCATGGGATTGAGTAGGTAAAGACAGGACTATATGTGACAGAGGTAAGCAAAAAGCCACAGACTGAGAGTTAGACAGTGGAAAAAACATGGGAGTATATTTACTAAACTGCGGGTTTGAAAAAGTGGAGATGTTGCCTATAGCAACCAATCAGATTCTAGCTGTCATTTTGTAGAGTACACTAAATAAATGCCAGCTAGAATCTGATTGGTTGCTATAGGCAACATGTCCACTTTTTCAAACCCGCAGATAAGTAAATATACCCATGGTCTCCAACAGCACACAGTGCTGATGCTAAGCTTCTATTAAACTGGTTCAGGAAAACTGTGGTGTCAAACACATGTCTATATAAAGCAAAATTCATACAGTCAACTTGTTAATGTTCTCTCCCTGGTGAACGGGACATACGAAAGCTAATTTTATTTATACTTGCACAAGCCAGTTCCCAACAGATGGCAGGTTCTTTAAAGCACAACCCTTATTATTTTCTAATACTTTAATTTAATACCAATATTATAGTTTCACTTTAAATTTTATACAGATGTGTAGATATAATGTTAGTGTCTGTGGTGGCCCATGTAGCAAATATCCCAGGTAAACTAATCCTAATTTACTTCAGTTGAAAAGACATGCCAACTAGCACTAATTGGTTAGCCAAGTAAAGTAACGTTTGGGGCAAGAACCTCTACATCTGTTTGCTAGTTTGAGTACGGCAGTACGGCATGATGACACTTTACCCTTTATTTCTTGTTCCTCATAATCAGAACGTATTTTGGTGATGCTAATTATAGCGTACATGAGTCACCCCTTGCTAGACAGATATCACTCTGACCATCAGGTTTCCAAACTGCACTGGTTCCTTTCCTCCAGCAATATCAATATGTCCATTATACAGTGTACTTGAAGAAGTGTGCTCCAAAAATTCAAAATTAGTATCATACAGGGGAGCACACACAATGTTGTGTAAAGATTAACACAAGTGTTTTGTAATAGATTGACATACATTTTATTTCCAAAGTACCACACAAACACTTAAATAAAGAAACCTCTCAGATAATCCCCTATCCCAGAATATAGATCTACAGCTCCCCGCAATGTTATGAAAGGAAAGGAAAAGGAAAATGTATCTTTGATGCCCTTAGCTTGTGCTACATACATATTAAATCAAAGCAGCATTATAACAATAACAAGATACGAAAGTATGACAAATAAAGAAATGGCAAATACCAAAGGAAAGGCAAATATAAGTACAGCCAACTTCACAGTGTAATATGGGAAATGGGAGAAGCGATGTAGAAATATGTAAGAAATATACAAAAAGCCATGAATACAGTATCAGCCCATAATTGTGACAAACAACACTAAGAAAAAGAAATACATTTTACACAAAATA
Source organism: Mixophyes fleayi (assembly GCF_038048845.1). Taxonomy (NCBI): domain Eukaryota; kingdom Metazoa; phylum Chordata; class Amphibia; order Anura; family Limnodynastidae; genus Mixophyes; species Mixophyes fleayi. The sequence continues at coordinate 159,128,467 of NC_134404.1, read as the reverse complement.
TTTACATGTGTTTAATAGAAACAATTATGCAAAACTTCAATCACAAGTAAAATGATATTTTATATACGTTTGTATATTTTACAAAGCATATATGTGTATTTTCTGTTCTTGTTTTATTTTACCTTATTAATAGTCTGTTTGGCATTCATCATTCCTTTTTTGTCATATTTTCTTATTCCGTTCATAAAAATATCATATGTTAGTTGTTTTACTGATACTGCATGTATGTCTCCCTGGGAGAGACTTTGACGTGTTTTTATTTAGACATTGGTTGAATTTTTATATTCTTAATGATACAGCAGTTCTGTCATCATATATAAATGACAATATGCATTGTTTGCCAATTACTTTGCTACCATCACTAGGCCACACTGGATTTGCTGTATACATTTTCTTGCAAGTGGAGTTTATTGATACAACTGACAACTTCTTTTCAGAATCTTTATCAGTAAAATCACATCCAGGTCTCTGCTTTGTAGGCATATTGTCAACTAATTAAAATTGGCTGTCTTAAAATTCAGTCTTTGTCTCTTCCTTATTCAATTGTCAGCTCAAGCTAATTTTGAATTATACCATGTTAGGCTCATTATTCCCTAAGTGCTCTCTAACTTGGAAATTAATTTCATAATACCAAACCTAGACAATCATGTTAGAGACATAACTTTATTATACAGCAAACTCATATTTTTTTTTCCATTTACTGTATTTGATGTCCCATTATGACAATCATTATATGCATAAATAAATCCAAATAATTACAATATAGGCCAGTCAAACGGCAGTATATTGTTTTGGTTTGCTGTAAGTACACACTATCACTGCAGTTAGCAGGATTTGTTTTTTGGAATATATATATCGTTGATAGGGTTAGTAATAAATTATTTCTAAAGTTACATTTTATAGTTACCTGTCTTTCTATAATAATCATATACTATGAATAAAAAAAAAATCACTATTTATTAATTATGCATATGCTTCAACAGAATAGATCAGTATTACAATGACAAATAAGCAACTAAGAGCAAAAAAAGTTTTTTTAAGCAAGTTAAGTACACTAAAAATGTTTTCTAATTTCTATTTCCCATTATAGAATACAATAAGCATTTGCAGATCTTTTTAACATGTTGTAATTTCGATGTTTTAGCCCAGTTTGTATTTGAGCAGTGCTAGGATTGGCAACGTAACCATTTTCATCACACAGTATTTACATAGTAACATAGTTGATGAGGTTGAAAAAAGACACCAGTCCATCAAGTTCAACCTATTTTGGATCTCCTGCGATCCTGCACTTATATTTGAAATTAATCCAGAGTAAGCAACCGCCAATCTGTTTCAATTTTGAAAATCCCCCCAGACTCAATATTGCAATCCAATTTTACCCTATATCCACTACTATCCTTTATTTTAAATTAACGGTCATATCCCTGGATACACCTTTCCGCTAAAAATTTGTCTAACCCTTTCTTAAACATATCTATTGAATCTGCCATCACAACCTTCCCTGGCAATGAATTCCATATCTTGACTGCCCTTACTGTAAAGAACCCCTTCCTTTGCTGGTTGTGAAATTTCCTCTCCTCTAACCTTAGGGGATGACCACGTGTCCTGTGTATGGTCCTTGGGGTAAAAAGTTCCCATGAAAGCTCTCCGTATTGACCCCTAATGTATTTGTACATAGTAATCATATCTCCCCTTAGACGCCTCTTTTCTAAAGTAAACATGCCTAAACTGGCTAACCTTTCCTCATAACTTAATGACTCCATACCCTTTATCAATTTTGTCGCCCTTCTCTGAACCCTTTCTAGTTCCAAATTATCTTTTTTATAGAGTGGTGCCCAGAACTGTACTGCATATTCAAGATGAGGTCTTACCAACGATTTATACAGTGGAAAAATTACACTGTCTTCCCTTGCATCTATGCCCCTTTTTATGCATGCCAATACTTTGTTTGCCCCTGCAGCTGCTGCTTGACATTGAGCACTATTGCTAAGTCTACTGTCTACGAGCACTCCCAAATCCTTTTCCATTATAGATTCTCCTAAATTAATTCTATTTAATTTATAGATTGCGTTCTTGTTTTTGATCCCTGAATGCATAACCTTACATTTATCTGTGTTAAACCTCATATTCCATTTGGCCACCCAATCCTCCAGTTTTTTTAAGTCCCTCTGTAGAGAAGCTACATCTTGCTCTGATTTTATTACCTTACAAAGTTTAGTGTCATCTGCAAAAATAGATACTTTACTCTCTAAACCATCACCAAGGTCATTAATAAATATATTAAAAAGGAGTGGTCCCAGCACGGATTCTTGAGGTACTCCACTTAAGACTTTTGACCAATTAGAAAATGTTCCATTTATCACAACTCTCTGTTCCCTATTCTCTAACCAGTTTTCGATCCAAGTACAAATTTTGATTCCTAGACCCAGTTCCCTTATTTTGTAAACCAACCTCTTGTGTGGCACTGTATCAAAGGCCTTTGCAAAATCTAAGTAGACCACATCTACTGTCCTGCCCTGGTCTAAGTTCCCACTAACTTCCTCGTAGAAACTAATTAGATTAGTTTGACATGACCTATCCCTCACAAATCCATGTTGATTCCCACTAATAATTTTATTGCGTACCAAGTAATCCTGAATACTGTCCCTTAAAATACCTTCCAGTAGTTTCCCCACTATTGATGTCAGGCTTACAGGTCTATAATTCTCTGGTTGTGATCTCGTCCCCTTTTTAAACAATGGCACCACATCTGCTATTCGCCAATCCCTTGGTACTGAGCCTGATGAGATTGAATCTCTGAAAATTAAGAATAGTGGTTTAGCTATTTCCGAGTTTAACACCATAAGGACCCTTGGGTGTATGCCATCTGGACCTGGAGCTTTATTTATCTTAATATTCTTCAGTCGCCTTTGGACTTCTTCTTCTGACAACCAAGTATTAATTAATGGCATGGTTTCATTTCCATTTTTATGTATTACTTCTGCCATTTGTTCCTCTCTGGTAAATACTGAAGAAAAGAACGTGTTTAATACCTCTGCTTTTTCCTTAGTATCATTTATCAATTCACCCATCTCACTTCTTAGGGGTCCTATATTATCTTTTTTAATCCTTTTGCCATTTATATACTTAAAAAACTTTTTGGGGTTTGTCTTACTTTCTTTTGCAATGTGCCTTTTATTTTCTAATTTAGCCAATCTAATTTCCTTTTTGCATGTTTTATTACATTCCTTGTACCTATTGAAGGACTCCTCTGACCCTTCAGACTTAAACAATTTAAATGCCCGCTTTTTCCTTTGCATTTCTTCCCTTACCTTTTTATTTAGACACATTGGTTTAGACTTAATTATTTTACATTTATTTCCCATAGGAATGAACTTATATGTGTATGTTTCCAACAACATTTTAAAGACAGCCCACATTTCTTCCGTATTTTTTCCTTCAAAGGCTTTGTCCCACTCTATGCTCTTTATAGACTCCTTTAGCATATTAAAATTTGCCTTTTTAAAGTTTAAAGTCCTAGTTGATCCCTTATACTGTTGTTTCTGGAAACTAATTTCAAATAAGACCATATTATGATCACTGTTTCCCAAGTGCTCCTTTACTTGAATATTTGATATTACGTCTACATTGTTTGTTATTACTAGGTCCAGTATAGTCCGGTTCCTTTGTTGGTTCCTCTACTAATTGGGACATGTAATGGTCTTTTAGCGTGCTCAGAAACCTATTTCCCCTAGCTGTACCGCAGGTCTCAGTACTCCAATCAATGTCCGGATAATTAAAATCCCCCATAGTTAAAATTTGACCTAGTTGTGTAGTCTTTTCAATTTGCTGTAGAAGTTGGGCTTCCTCAATCGTTCTAATATCTGGCGGTTTATAGCATATCCCTATCAGAAACTTCTCTGAACTTTTTCCTCCGCTGGATATTTCCAACTACAATGCCTCTATATTATCACCAATATTTTCGTATATAACTTCCTGAATACTTGGTTTTAATTCTGGCTTAATATAAAGACATACTCCTCCTCCCCTTTTATTTACCCTATCCCTCCTGAAGAGAGAATAGCCTTCCAAGTTGACTGCCCAGTCATGTGTATCATCCCACCAGGTCTCAGTAATACCTATAATATCATACTGCTCATTCATTGCTACTAGTTCTAACTCCCCCATTTTACCTGTCAGGCTTCTTGCATTTGCAAGCATACACTTAAGTCTATTGCCTCCCTTAGGTATTTCTTTTTGCTTTAAAAAGGGCCGCTCCTTATCGGCTATGCTTCCCTTTCCCCCCTCTCCACCCCCTTTACTCTTTTTAAATTCCTCCTTACTACTCTCAATGTCTATCCCATAAATACTTGCTTGCCCCTCCCTCCCGGAGCCTAGTTTAAAATCTCCTCCAACCTTCTAACCATCCTCTCCCCTAGCACTGCAGCCCCCTCCTCATTCAGGTGCAATCCATCACGACAATAAAGATGGCAACTGACCGAGAAATCAGCCCAGTGCTCTAAGAATCCAAAACCCTCCTTCTTACACCAATCTTTTAGCCACGCATTAACCTCCCTAATCTCCCGCTGCCTCCCTGGACTAGCGCGTGGCACAGGTAGTATTTCCGAAAATACTACCTTGGATGTCCTTGCCTTAAGTTTGCGACCTATGTCCCTGAAATCATTCTTTAGGACACCCCTTCTTCCTCTAACTCGGTCATTGGTGCCAACATGCACCAAAACCGCTGGGTCATTCCCAGCCCCTCCCAACAATCTATCCACCCGATCCGCAATATGGACTTGTATTTCCTGATTTGAGAGTTTGTGTGAAAAAGTTGTTAATTTTTATATCATATATATTTTATATTATGAATTAAGTATAATTTGGTGATAAAAATTTTTTATCTTTAGACTTTGCTGTCAGAAATATTTCACCTTTTCCTGATTCAGGCAATGACCGACATCCTGTGTCTATTTTTCTCAGCTAGAGATTTCACTGAGAGCTTAATAAAGTATGTAATAGTTGTGGCTCATGTAGACCTACAGAAACACCGGAGGTCTGATACGCCGGTTAGGAGACACGCTGATAATGATGACTTGTCGTACATCATGTATGGCTCTGCATATGGGTGGAAATACGCTATTTTTAAGTGCTGGCTTTTTAAGTAATTTACACCCATTTTGCCAACGACTTTGCATCCGACCCTGTCCTCACTTATTATTCACAAAAGTGCACAAGGTAACCACACTGATTTCCTGAAACACTTTGTGCTGATGTAAGTATTATGGACATTTGATTGAGGGGGAGTTGAAGAGTGATAGAAAAATTGTGTTTAGCTTGTACTCAAATGCACCTTAAAAATGCTTTTATAATTACTATTGATTTCTGACTTTCTTATGCACTCATGCAGCATGATAGAACCGTGGTATCAACCCTCCAATGTTTGTACACCCATCTCCGTCCCGGTCTTCCTTGTTGCCATCATGAAGCCTTGTGTCTCTGCATTTTACACAATTTACAGTTCTGACATGCCCCGTGAAAAAAAAAACATTTTACAATGTATTCCTTGACAGTATAACATTACTTGCTATTCCCAGAGTAAAATAAATATATTTTTGTAAAACTCAAACATAAACCAGAAATACGTTTTCTGGTCATTGACATGCACAACATTTTCAGATATGAAAAGATTAATAATTTGTGTTTAAGAATCCAATATCATCTGCATTTTCAATATGTCAGTGACAAACACTAATATTATTTTATTAATGTATGAGAAAGAACATTATTACGCTACAGAACATTATGTTATATTCCAGAGAATCCATTTGTAATTCAATAAATGTTTAATGTATTATGATCTATTGTTTCCTTAGTGAAAATAGCTGGCAGTTAATATTTACAGTTAGCCATGCATTGTTTTAAATGTAATAAACCAATTTATCATTAGGATTATAATTAAATTACAAGATAAAAATAGCTAATTTTTCAGCAGTGTATCTAACTGCAGTAATAAACCAGGTCTTCTCAGATTTACTCTTGTTGGTGTCTACAGGATAATGTTCAGATTATTTTTTACAACCAAACATTTTCATTAACAATCTTGCCAGTAGCAATCCGTGAAGAATATCTGTATTCAATCTTCGCTGCAAAATAACAAATTAAAAGGTAATACAGTATTCTCTAGCTAGACTGTTTAAGTGTGGTTTTGACACTATCGTCACACATAGGTTTAAGCAGTAAAATGTATTTTGGCTACATATATATATATATATATATATATATATATATATATAAATATGTTTATTTATTTGTCAACTATATGGTGTGTGCACACATTACAGTAATATGTAAACTTGACAATATCGGGAGACAACTATAATGAGAGGTAACATGTAAAAAACAAATATATGTACATAAGGTGAATACACAGGACTAATGAAGATGATCTTCTTATAAATTTTCGTAAGGTAAGTATTGATACATGTAAAACATAGAAAATAATGACCTACTATGGTGTAGTATACTAATACAAATTGTCCTTCACCGCCAAAAATAGGCCACAGAATTCCCAATGAAGGTGATAAATGTTTAAATTTATATAGGTGAGAAAGATAGGTACACTCTTCAACCCACGTGTGTGTCCTCAGTCAAACACTTTATTTTTTCTTTATTTTTCAACACATATGCTTACAAGAGATTTTCTTTCATCTGGACTTCACAGACACATATGAAGTCCTGAATCATTTAGATGTAATGCATGGTTCCAACTCCAATGAATGAAAATGACATGGATAAGCATCCAACTACAGTAACCCGACACGTTTCCACTCCTTACTGGAGTCTTTCTCAAGGCAAAATGTATACATATATTTTGCCTTGAGAAAATCTGGATCTCTGGTAGGGGTACCCTCCCTTACAATCGGGATATTTTAATGTGTGCAAAACATTACAGTTTTTATCTATGTTTTGTAAGATTTTTATGATTGTTAAAATGGTAATATACTAGAAATATGTCAATCTTTTCTATGCATTGATATGATGGGAGTGAAGATTTGATTATCTCTACTGATGCTCACATTTGGATTGGAATACAGAATTGTGATGATATACAACACAAGTATACAAGTGTGAAAGAAAATCTCTTGTAAGCATATATGTTGAAAAAAAAGAAAAGAAAAAAAGAAAGTGTTTGACACAGGACACGAGTGTGCCTATCTTTCTCACCTATATAAATTGGAACATTTATCACCTTCATTGGGAATATCTTTGGTGGTGAAGGACAATTTTTATTAGTATACTACACCATAGTAGGTCATTATTTTCTGTGTTTTATCAATAGTTACCTTACGAAAATAAGATGATCTTCATCAATCCTCTGTGTATCTATGAGCGTCTTATGTACGTATATTTGTTTTTTACATGTTATTGTTGGGATTAGTGAAATTCATTATATACATTTGGGAAGCCATTGGAGGTGCGCTATAATTATACCAAGTTTATTTTCTATTCTATATTGAGAGGTAAAATATTAGGAAATAGGAGAAGAGTTTACCAGCTAGTTATGTTTTTGTCTGCACATTATTAATAATTGCTCTCAACAAAACACATTGGTGCTCATTTAGAGAGGGACCCCTGTCTGTTTTTTTTTTGGGGGGGGAGGTAAGATATGCGCATGTGCATCACAAATGCTTGGCACACGTCTTATATAGCTTTTTGCATATTATTGACTTGTATCTTCATGTGCCTGTAGAGCTAGAAATAGCCAAGTATTGTAAGGACATGTTCAGTTAATTACAACACAATTAGATGTGGACACATCTGCAGATACACCTTTTAGGAGGCATATCTCTTGCAGGTTCTGAATGGCCGGTGCAACAATATCTATCTAGCCGGTTCTGATCTGCTGAATGCATATTATCCATTGTGTAATATAATGTCCAGTCTCTTGTGACTTGTTCACAGAACATTGCCCATTGCTAGGTGGACGCGTGGGGGTGAGACTTGGCTCAGGAGCCTATTAGGAACATTTTACAGGGAAAAAATACAGATAGCCAAATAACCTGGTCCTAGGTAGCCTACTATGGGTCCAACTTGGGGGGCAGATGCCTGCCTGCTCCCAGCCCGGCAAGCCCTTTGGCTCAGTATATAATATAACTGGTGGCCTTGATGTTCCAGTTGCCCTACAGAGTGCAGTTCTTGGTGATATTGCTTACGATTGGGCTCCATTTCCTCTCCTTACTAATCTCTGACAGCAGAGTTCAGTGAGGGATAGGAAACTAAGTGCTATGAACATTACATTGCCAGGCCTCACAGCATCATTGTGAGCCACAGTTGTGTTCCTCTGTTAAGGGTCATGCTCTGAAATAATATTGGGTTCATGCAATATCACATCTGCTTTCACCCACAATTAATGCCAGCACCAACTAGTAATAACTACTGCTGATGCAGGGTGTACAGCAGCAAGGAGCACCCTTTCAACCCTGCCCCAATGTTTGCTGTACCACTGCTATGAACCTATAGAACATGCTCAAACATATTAGTTTTCTCTCCTTGTTCAACTCCACTATCACTGTTGATTACAGTTATAAATGGAAAACAGGCACTAAGGGAGCTTCTATCACCTCTGCCTCGGCCTGTTCCCATCCAGGAATTTATGATCCCAGCCAGGTACCAGGATATATTGAAAATGTGGGAGTCTTCCACAGAATTTGGGAGGGTTGGCAATTTTTGTACTAGAATGATGCTCTGTTTGATGTAGAACTGCACAGTATTCATAAGAGCACAATAGTTGCCATGGTGACTCATTGAAGTGAAAGAGTAATGCTCCTTCCTTATCGCACACTATCAATTTAGTTCTGAAAATGCCGAATGTAATGTTTTCAGAGAAGCCAATTGCTGTATTTAATAGTGATCAGCCAGAGAAACAATTGAAAGGAAGGTTGGAGGATAATTTGTGCTTGAGAGGGAAGCAAGTGATTGAACCTGAGTTGGAAAAGTCGGAACTCCTCCAATCACCTTGTTAATCACATGCCCATCTCTTACCTTTCAAAGGATTCCCATATTGATTACTCTCTAATCAGCAATCATCTATTAAAGTTTACTGGGGTATGCAATGCTTTTAATGTTAGACAGTAGGACAATTCAGCTTCAACCAGTAGAGCGAAAAAAATCTGACATAGGTACTGTAATAACTGTATATAGTAAATAAGCCTAATGTGTAGCGATGCGTTGAAGACATGAGTTAATGAAAGCTATGCAATCCTTTTCAACTACTTAGCCAACATTTGTTTAATATTTAGAGAAAGGAATACAATATACTTTTATATACTTTTTAAATCGAAAAAATAATAGAATCTACAGGCGCGATATAGAGGTGCAGCCCTATTCCTCCCAAGACAGTGCCATCAAACCTGCTATAACACACTGAATAAAAGAAAATGGACATCCACCCAAAGCGTCTTCCAAACCAAAATAAACACCACTGGTGGGTGGATATGTGGGATTTTATATTTTATTTGAAAGTGCAATAAACATCTTTATGTATCAACCTTTTATCTACTGGACTACACTATGTTTTTTTCTTCTCTCTTTTTTTTGTATGCCGTTTGTGGAGTGGAAACAGCAACATAATTTTGCTTTGGAAGACCCTTTTGGGGAAATTACGAAAAAAAAAAATAATCAGAGGACTTCTCCGTTTTGAAGTTTATATGTGAACTACTTTCGTTATTCTTATTTTTGTGTGGGGAAGTTTGGTATTTTGTCAGTATTGTGAGTACTACTTTAAAAGGAAGAAATTGACTTTAAGCCTGCATTATAAAGACTGATCACAGTGAAATCAAGATTGTTTGCCTAAAGAGTCATAGACCATTTAGTATTAGAACTTTTGGTATAGTTCTTTTCCATTTGTTTATGTGAGGAGAGCCACTAATCATATAACCCAGCATGTAAGTTCATCAGCCTTTAGTATAGAGGAGAGGGTAAAAACTGTGTGGAAATCCTTTAGTGAATGCAACCAGCACTGGTGCTCTTCATAGCTCTTCTGGACTATGGGTGCCTGAGCTATAATTGGAATCCCAAAGGTAGCATCTACAGTCATGGCCAAAAGTTTTGAGAATGACACAAATATTATTTTTCACAAAGTCTGCTGTCTCAGTTTTTATGATGGCAATTTGCATACACTCCAGAATGTCATGAAGAGTAATCAGATTAATTGCAATTAATTTCAAACTCCCTCTTTGCCATGACAGTGAACTTTATCTCAAAAACAACATTTCCACTGCATTTCAGCCCTGCCCCATAAGGACCAGCTGACATCAGGTCAGTGATTCTCTCATTAACGCAGATGACAGTGTTGATGAGGACAAGGCTGGAGATCAGTCTGTCATGTAATTGAGTTAGAATAACAGACTGGAAGCTTTAAAAGGAGGGTGGTGCTTGAAATCATTGTTCTTCCTCTGTTAAACATGGTTATTTGCAAGGAAACACGTGTAGTCATCATTGCTTTGCAAAAAAAGGGCTTCACAGGGAAGGATATTGCTATTAGTAAGATTGCACCTACATCAACCATTTATCGGATCATCAAGAACTTCAAGGAGAGATGTTCAATAGTTGTAAAGAAGGCTTCAGGGCGCCTAAGAGCATTCAGCAAGTGCCAGGACCGTCTCCTAAAGTTGATTCAACTGCGGGATCAGGGCACCACCAGTGCAGAGCTTGCTCAGGAATGGCAGCAGGTAGGTGTGAGTGCATCTGCATGCACAGTGAGGTGAAGACTTTTGGAGAATAGCCTGGTGTCAAGAAGGCCAGCAAAGAAGCCACTACTCTCCAGGAAAAACATCAGGGACAGACTGATATTCTGCAAAAGGTATAGGAATTGACTGCTGAGGACTGCGGTAAAGTCCTTTTTTCTGATGAATCCCCTTTCAGATTATTTGGCACATCTGGAAAAATGCTTGTCTGGAGAAAGAAAGTTGAGCGCTACCATCAGTCCTTTGTCATTCCAACAGTAAAGCATCCTGAGACAATTCATGTGTGGGGTTGCTTTTCAGACAAGGGAGTGGGCTCACTCACAATTTTGTCTAAGAACACAGTCATGAATAAAGAATGGTACCAAAACATCCTCCAAGAGCAACTTCTCCCAACCATCCAAGAACAGTTTGGTGACTAACAATGCCTTTTCTAGCATGATGGAGCACCGTGCCATAAGGCAAAAGTGATAACTAAGTGGCTCGGGGTTCAAAACATTGAAATTTTGGGTCCATGGCCAGGAAACTCCCCAGACCTTAATCCCATTGACAACTTGTGGTTAATCTTTAAGAGGCAGGTTGACAAACAAAAACCCACAAATTCTGACAAACTCCAAGCATTGATTAGGCAAGAATGGGCAGCCATCAGTCAGTATGTGGCCCAGAAGTTGATTGACAACATGCCAGAGTGAATTGCAGAGGTCTTCAAAAAGAAGGGTCAACACTGCAAATATTGACTTTTTGCATAAACTTAATGCAATTGTCAATAAAAGCCTTTGACACTTATGAAATGCTTGCAATTTTACTTCAGTATACCATAGCAACATCTGACAAAAAGGGTCTAAAAACACTGACGCAGCAAATTTTGTGAAAACCAATATTTGTGTCATTCTCAAATCTTTTTACCATGACTGTATACCACTAGGGTCTTTGCTATTGATTGCAATAGACACTGTGCTGTTGAGCATGTAAGAATGGTGCACACAGTGCTGATTCGGCAACCTTGGTTCGCTGCAATGTTTATTAAGACATAGTTATTGAACTTCATTATAATGTAATTTATTATATTTTACATACTCCTCTTCAGTACATTTTAATATACAGGGCCTGATTTTGAGTTACGAGCAAAGCAAAGAAAAGGAGAAAATTTGCACCTGGACAAACCAAGTTACAATGTAAGGGGTACAAATTGACTTATTTTTTTGGAAAACACTGGCTGTTTTTTCATATAGGACACAAATACTTGAAAGCTTTTACCAAGGTGCAAATTTGCTCCTTTTCTTTGCTTTGCTCCTAACTCAAAATCAGACCTACAGTGCATAAAGTCTTCGGAATAAAAATTGACAGTGATAAACGCATCAATTATATAGAATCCCATTAACCCCTCTTCTGATAGGGGCTTTTTCTAACCTCTGTGCTGAGACTATTTTGGCACTTTTCACACATTCCAACAAAAATAATTTTTCTCTGCAGTAAACACACAAATTCTAACATTTTTTTCAGAATACTTTGTGCTTTTTTAAAAAAATTGCATTGGTTTCTTTATAATAACTGACATAGCAAAGAAAAATGGTTCAAACTGGTTTTCTATTAAAATTGTAAGGAAGTAAATATATAGGGCCTGATTCATTAATGAAAGTAAAGCAAGAAAAATAAGTAACTTTGAACATTGCATTGGAGCGGGAGGCAAGTTTAAAATGTAAGGACAGATTTATAGTTTTATAGGGCATGTTCTAGATCAATTTTAAATTTCAGTTTACAGATATAGCTATCAAGTATTTGTGTACTACATGAAAAAACAGACAGTATATATCTTATGTGCAAAATAATAAACTAATTTGCACCCCTTGCATTGTAACATGGTTTTGTCCAGGAGGAAACTTACTAATTTTTTGCCTTACTTTCCTTAATGAATCAGGCCGATATTGTATATTTATTTTTTGCTTCTAAATTCCACCAAGAAACAATTTGTGGTCACAGTTTCAGTATCAATCTATCTTTCTGAAACAGCAAAATCGGGATCATATATACACAAGTTTTCCTATTCTAATCAGTACTTGCAAATTATACAGGGTATTTTGACTATGCGCTATCTTGCAATTAATCCATACAATGTAGAGATATCATATGGGTGGGCCAACAAGGCATACCATTTAAGAATCTAGACATCATAATGCATCACATTAGGAGTTACATAACATCATAAGCTAAGATTGTTATTCAAAGTGTTATGCAAAAATGGCAATAAAAGGTAATCATGTTTTATTTTATACATCTATCAAATAACAAAAATGGAAGTTGTTTCCAAAACAGTGGCTGCCATTCCCTGTTGAAGGGTTCATGATCTTATAAAAAATGTTTGTGATGGCTGAAAAGCCAAAATTCTGTTGTCAATATTTAGCATAACCAGAAACTTTTAACATCAATGACAATTAACTAAGAAAATGATGATTAACTTAGAAAAAAGTATAACACCTCAGAAATATTTGCAAAATTAAGCATTTTATACAGAGTATTTCAAATGGGAAGCAATGCTGTACCTAACTTCTAAATTTGCTATGCACATAAAGTATTAGCAAAAATAGAGATATTAATTTTAAGTACTTAATTGGAGTACTTTCACCTGGATTTAGAACTTTAACTTAATATTCCATTTCTCTGTTGGAAATTGTGTTTCTTGATTTGATAGCAATAACTTGATTAATAAATCATTTCACTGAATCTCTATGTACCGAAGTTACAAAAGTGTGATGAATGTAGATACAGTAGCTTATGTAATATCTTACTGCTATACAGGTGTGCAGTTTTCCCTACTAAATCATCTCTTACAAATGTGTGAGCATTACACAGAGGTATTTTATCATGTTAAAATTTATTGAGAAAGAAAACTTCAGATTGGGGTTAAACTAAAATTAGACCTCCCAACATGATGACAGGGTACAAAATATTCTGCACCTGAACTTTTTCTATTGCTGGTTTCTGTATTAACTTCTTTGATGAGAAGACTATTTTTATTTTAATATCATATATTATTATAAATAGTTCAGCACAAGTAACTACAATAGCATATTAAAGCTGCAATCCACATAGACCATGTTATAAAAACAGCATGTTTTCTACTTCAGGAACATGAAGCTATAATTTTTCCAGGATGTTTTCCTATAACTCTGCTGTCCATTTAGAAAACAATCTGTGTATCATATTTATTTTGCAGCCACTGCACAAAATCTCTCTCACTCATTGGTTTCTGTTATTCCCCACAGAGTGTAACTTGAGAGCCAGTCAGTCAATAACCTCCTCAGTTATCATGTGATAGCAGTTGAAGGAGGGGAGGATGGGCTTTCTTGCTGAAAAAATCAGCATTCCAAAGCCTCTGCTCACTACATCATGTCATGTGACTGAGGTTGCCATGGAAATCAGATGACAGTGAAAAACTTGGAATTGTTAATAGCAGCTTGTACCAGAACTAACTAACATGAACGAAACTATGTGCTTTATTTTAAATTACTTCAGGCAACTGCATCTTTTTAAGTCAGAAGTTCTGGGGCACTGCATTTTGTTACTGGGTGCCAGGACAATTGCTAACTGTGATTATTAGGATTACTAATACACCCATAAAATTGGATTCCGACAAAATAGACCCTAGTGTGTGTGTGTGTGTGTGTGTGTGTGCTAGAGAATATAGAATCTAAGCTCCAATTGGGTCTGTACAGTGCTGTGTAAAATGTTTGGAGCTATATAATAAAATGATAACAACTAAATTAATAAAAATAATAATAATAATAATAATAATAATAATAATAAGCAATACCTTTTCAATTGCTCTCTTTATGTAAAGAACTGCATCTCCCAACACCTATTTATCACGTTCACATTTTCATATATGTAGTTTTGAGATTAATGTTTTCAACCTTAAAGAACACTAAACAATACTAGCCATATTTTCAGGTTTCCCATCTTCACAAATGATTTTCTTTCAGACATAGATGACATTTCTTTCTACATCATGTAGCTAGCTATCCCTTATGTACATGCAGTCCGTTATCTCTTATTGCATTTTGCATACTGGCTATAATTTTACATTTGTTTATTATATCAAATGCTACATCTTTTAGGCATTTACTAAACATTTATGAGTATTAAGAGTAATATTCAGAGATGCTGGGTTAGTTGCCTGCTGCGTTGCCTTCACTATTTCATAATGTGAATGTAATGCACACTAGTGCCAATACAGCTCTTTGTAGTTTAGTAACAGGATAATAAAATTATATCATTAAACAGCAGGGAAAAAAACATTTGATCATTTTAGTCTGCTAATCGTGATTGCACATGTCACATACTCTTATTGAGTAAAACTTTCTTTGTGAAAGTATTACAGAATACGTGGGTGGCCCTCTACAAGAGCTGAGTAGTGGAGATGCATAGTAGTGACAGCAAGGCTTTTCCAGTGACAATAGAACTTTGCTGTGAAAAAATATGTCATTTAAAACCAGGCTATAGCTGCAAATCAGACATTCTTTAACATATCCAAAGCAATTTCAGCTTCCTACCATTATAATAATGAGAATTTACAAACCTAGCTGATTTATTCATTATTATACGTAATTGCATGTAGATACTTTTAATGACACTTAATTGCAACAAGTTTAGAAATCTTGCTAAAATGCACTATGTTTGTATTGTTTTTTTACCAATATACCATTGCTTATTTTAATATTTTTACTTTTAAGTGTTTAGCTTAGTTGCAGTATAATTTGATTGGAGGAAAAAAAAATCAGCAACTTGTCAGTCATCATTGGGGCTGCATTGAGGCTTCCTACTTCAAGGCTGTGTTCTGACTCATCCTAGAAGCTTGAAGCCTAACTGCATCTGCAAAACACATCAGAAAACAGATATTGATGGAAGACAAATGTACCTTACCAGCCTAAAGGTATACTGTAATATTTCTATGCCTTTCATAAATGTACTGAAATCAATTACAGGGAAACAAAATTACTATTGTGTCTGGTACTGTGAAAATTAATGTTCTTCATATTATATTATATTAAAATAATGTGCAAAGTATATTTGTTGATCTGTCCAACTCAATTGATTACTTGGATTTTTGAAGTTAGAATTCTTAACAGTAATTGTTGTTTTGAGATCAATTTAAAAGACTGAATAATGTATTTAACATTTTGCTCAGTTAATGTATTTAATGTTTTGCTCAAATAATATTGCCAAATATTCTAAATTGTTATTCTTTTGCACATCTGTAAATGCACATTTTCCATTTTTATTTTTAGTAAATTGGATGCATGAACTTATCTTGTAACATTGAGCAGTCATTGGATGTGTTTACACACATTTACATTGCACTTTGAACAGGTTTCATGTAGTAACAGCAATCAATACTATGTGTACTGACATATTCATTATTAGTGGAAAACATTTTATTACGGTTTCATAAACGTACCATACATATTACACACACATACTCCATAGGAGTGTATGGACTCATAATCTTCTAAGTGCATTGAAATATCTTGTAAAATATCAGTTACAATATAATCATGTAAGCTAAGTTTGTATCTATACAGGGGTTAAATAAAATATTGATTAAATGGAATATAACAGAGAAAGAGAGTGCATTGTTTTATTTGCAAAGGGAAATTGGTTTTTGAGACCTTTCACCTTTAAAATACAAATAATAGGATGCTTTAAACCTGCATCAGCAAAAGATAAATAGCCACAAACATAGCTCATTCATAGTGAAATTTATTACAAGATAATCAGAGTATAGGTTCACTGAGTGTTAATACGCTAGGCAACGATATTTGAATGTTTAGCTATAAACAATATGGAAATCATGCATTGAAACTCATATGATAAAAATGTAAAAATGGGCATAATTGTTAACTTATTCATGTTTTAGCGTATAGTAACTTCAGGTTAATTTCTCCCTTATTTTTTATTTTATTTGTCTATTCCTCATTATCATGCAAAAGAATGTTTTTAAATGCCTACATACCATCTGCAGTTGGCATGGCGCATTAAAACAGATTGGTTTTCTTATTGATAAAAACAGTTATTTGTATAGAATAAATTATCTTTAGATTAATGTAATCTTTAGATTTACTTAAAATGTTGTTGTCTATGGGTAAACTTATTGAGACTATAGCATAGCACAAGATTTCAAAACACTTGTCAATAAGCTTGTGAGTAGATATCACACAAATGTGCTGCTACAGTTCAGCATTTATATCCTAGGAACGCGTTGTGCGTTAGATGAAAAACCCAACGTAAACTCTTAGTCAATAAAGAATGGATCTCATAACATGTGTGTTGTTGACTATGGCTGTATTTTTACTCTATTACCCTGCTACGGCAGTGAAAAAATAATTATGTTTTGTTTAAAAAAAATACAACTCCCCCCCTCCCAAACAGATTAACCCTAGTGCTGCCAGCCTAGGCTGGTAGTTGCAAAATCGATGGGACAAAAAGCGTAGGTTCCACCCGATCTTTCTACAACCAGCAATAAGTTTAGCCAACCGGGGCTCAAGGGAACCCACAATGTGAGATCCCCCTGCCATAATAACAAACCAACCTCAGGCTGGTCAGCATGGAGCTGGATTTCCTATGGAGTTAGGGTCCACAGAAAAAACGCTGCCTACCCCCCTGTACAGGGGTACCCAACCCCATGCTAAAAGCACTAGGCATAGATGTGGGGTAATAAAATAATTTGCAATAATAAAGACACAATTTTGTGCTGGTGCACTACAGGTTCTAGCGAGCCCAGGCTGCCATTAACAGTTTGGGAATGCTGGTGTTTAAAACCAAGCTGGTACTTAGTGCCAACAGCCCGGGCGGTCTAAGCCTGGTTGTAGTAAAATTGGGGGATCCCACGCTTTTTGTCCCCCCAAATTTGCTACTACCAGCCTAGACTGGCAGCATGAGGGTTAATCTATTTGGGAGGTAGGGAGGTGGGACATGATGTTTTTAAAAAAATAATATTAATATATATATATATATATATATATATATATATATATATATATATATATTTATATTTATTTTTCTCACTGCATGGTGCTGCTGGGTCTGGTGCAAGCATTTAAACTGGACCCCTGGCTGGAGCAGGAGATACAGCTGAAATCCAGCACACTGAGGCTGACGTGGACATGCCACAGGAATGCCCTTACTGCACATTGCCTACGTCAATTCACACATTCCCCACCATGTTTGCTCCCCTAAATCGTAGACTGTAAGGGCCTTTATCATTCGTAGATCTTCCAGGTCTGAGCATGCGCAGACTGATTTTGTGAAGTATACGCAGAAAAGCTGCAGATATGCTCCTTAATGACTCAGTCTTTACATATGGCAGTGGCCTTGAAAACTGGAAATTTTACCAATGAAATCTATAGTCATAGACTAAATAAACAATGGATTCTACTTTCGGTGTTCTTAAACTACACAAATGTAGTGTATACCTAATTTTAGAGGAAACAATTAGAGCTTTTTCTCAATCATTTGCACACACATAAGCATCGAAAGCAGAAGAAAAAAATATTTCAACCTCAACATGGTTATGTCATTATGAATTAACATTTCCTCATTTCATATTACCTCAAACACCACTTATATAAAATAATCTGGAGAGTTTTTAGCCATTCTACTACCTGAGGCGCCAACTAACAGCTACTTGACAAACTGCAATAAACATTTGTATATGAGTTGAATGCACTGTAAAAAAAAATATTTTGAAAACATAAATAGAGCTATTAAAAGGTTAATACCACTAATTTGCATAAAAGGTCAATTCCACTAATTTGCATAAAAGGTCAATACCAATAATTTGCATAATACATGCATTAATTAAATTACCTTCATTTAGCTGTCCCCTAAAGCATTCTGCCTGAGACAGTTGCCACCACTTTCATACTGTTAAGTACATAATCTGCAAAAGCCCTTTTCCTGTATGCTACAGTATTTCCGTATGAAGAAAGTCAGGTTTTTCTCTTAGTCTGTGAATGCTGCCATTTCATTTCCCAGCTTACAATGCTTAAAGAGGTTGTCATGTTAACAGATGAAGTCAGAGCATCTTAAGGTGCCTAGAACAATGTAAATCCATGCACCTTCTGAAGGTTTTGACCCAGAAAAGAAACACATTAACCTTATGAACAAAGTGAGCATTATATATAAAAGTAATAAATATTAGACATTAGAAACACTCTGTTGGACCTTATCCTCACTGACAAACGGATAGTGGCTTTCTCGCTCCGTCTTATGAAAGAAACAAAAATGAAATTAAACGTAGAACGCTGAAAGACATACTACAGAAACCTTTCTATATTTGTTTGGGGAAAACATAACACCACAAGAAATGCATGGCCTGCCATTTTGTTTATCCCAAGAGGTGAAGCACTAGTAAATTAATAGCTACTAAAGTCTGCAGCTCTTGAACAGTGACCAGGAGGAAAAGGTTGCAAATACTTGTCAAGGGGTTGGGAAGTGTCTGCGAAAACATCTGAGGGGGTATTCTATAAAAGTGCTGTAAGCAGAAAGTGTAGTTACATTTTAGTTAAAATGGAGATACATAACCACTGTATTCAATTAAATAAAAACTTTATTTAATTGAATAAACTGGAGCAAATGTGGCGTTTTTCTTATAGAATATGGAGTTAATTTAGCACCATTTTAAGGAAAAATTACCTGCACTTTCTGCTAACTCCATCTTTATAAAATGTCTTCATTAGAGATTAGATTAGTTTAGATTATTGAAATGTCCTGCTCCTCTGGCATTTCTATGAAGTACATGATGCAAGTTAATTCTTCCATATGACATATTGGTCATACAATTAAGACTATCCTCAACATATTACCCTGCTTTCCAAATATTTTACTCCAGGATTGAAGTACAGGTATCTATTTTAATCATGTTGCACAAGGTGAACAATAATCTATCTCAGAGAGTTAATATTGTACTCTCAGAAGTTCTCAGGAATTTCAAAGACTCATAAGTCTTCATATTTTCAAAAGACTTTCAAAGACTCGTAATCCCATGACTGTGTTATTATGAAATAACAGATCTCTGTAGTTATATATTTATAATACAACAAAGGATCAAAGTATTTCCGCACAACAGACAAGGGAAAGTATTGGTGATTTGGAGGCAGTTGCCATGTTAGCATTTGGTGCAGCAGCTGAGTATGCATCTTCTTCCCCTGCTGTAGATATTATAATGTTTTTCCTTTTATTTCTGCCACATATCCACCAAGGGAGCAACCCATATAGATAATGAATTGCAATCACATGTTAACATCTAGGAAGCTGCTGAACGCTGGCATGGTGCATAGGCTTTCTGCACATGACTTATGCATACACAATATGATTCAGCGTTACTGGACATTTTATAGCAATATAAAAGGAAAACGAACATTATAAATACAATAAAGGTAATTTTAAAATTTGCATAGCAATTCAATTCTTAGTTCTTTGGTAAATGCAGCTATTAGGTACACACCCATATCTCAGTTTTAGGAACTACTATAGGGGAAAAAAACTACATTATGTTATTCCTTTCTATGTTTCATCTTAAAAATAGTACTGATTGATCATTTATGTCTTAAATTAATCATGGAACAAAGGAAACATTTGGATCGTCTTGCTTATATGTGGTATACTTGTGTGTTTTAAGTTTTTAATTGCATTGGCTGAAGTCCTTCAAAATAAAATCTGCTTTTTCAAGTACTAAACTACAAGCACTGATAGAGACACGTTGTGCACTTTCATATATTAACTTTTCTATATTTTCTACTTATGTGTTGTATTAAAAATAGAACACATTCTATCAGGTTTTTTTGAAGCACATGGTAATAATCCCATTGCTGTCTAACACTTCTTAATGTTCCAGAATCTTTACATTATTAAGTAGAGGTTCATCAATAAAATGTCAAACGTGCAATAATTTACAATGTACCAAATCTTTAACCTCGTGCTTTCTAATAAAATCAAGTGTAGTTATTTCTATATTTTTTTATACAATAATGGACGTAATCACTTGTTGAAGCTCTTGGATTAAAAATGATTAGATAATGACTGAAAATGAGATGGCAATCTAACACGATTAAATTGACTTTTGTCTTTAGAAAGATAAAACCAAATTAGAGTTTCTAGTGCCTCGGATGTTAATACACAGATACATTATGTGAAAAAATACTTATATATTCAGAGGTCCTCTATCCCTAATCCAGACCAATGAATTGCTGGCTCAAAATCAAAATATTTATTTTTATATAGTGCATGTGAAAAAAGATGAGGCAATATACATAGCATAATACTGTTATAAACCATCAACCTTAATAAATATTGTGAATCAATTGTTCAGTTGTGTTGGTAGTCTAGAATTTTCATCTAAGTGAATTTCTCATGATCCTGTTCTCCAATGGCAATCCACTTACTGGACTCAAATAAAATTTGCGCCTTAAGTGTCTTTATTTTTATTCTTTTATTTCAAATAGTTGGAAAAATTCTTCTTCCTTCACCCTATATCACCCTGTTGTTATTGCAATTACTAACTGCACAAAGAGATCAGGCGTTGTTTCTCAATATGTTTGCCAGTATTTTCTTGCAAATCCACTGATGTATTTTTTCCCATATATATCAATTTATCATATGTGGATGTCAAAGAATATTTCTAGTGTAATATTGTTTAAATATTACGCTATAACAAATCACACATATATAAAACATGAGAAAAAAATTCCAGGGTACAGTTAGGTGTAAATAACTTCCTAACAGATGGAGGATATAACAAACGTAGTATAAAACATTAAAGCCCCCAGGAATGTAGCAATGTTCCTCCTACAGAATTTATTTCTGGTATGTGTGTTCTTCTGTGCTCATGGAAAGAAAGGAGAGCCCTCTTCAACCAACGCGTTTCAACTCTTGAGTCTTTTTCAAGGATCTACAGTACAACTGTTACAGAACATTCCATACAGCACGTAGGCATTTTGTGCAATAACTAAACTGTTTTTAAGCAGATAATAAACAAAACCTATTTTTATATTAGGTTTTACAGTTGCCTAGCCATTACCTTGCCATTATGTGAAATGCATACAATAATATAAAAATTTCTTTTAATGGGAACCAGACACTAAGGAATTTGAAGGGAGAGCATGGGAGGTGTTTTATATACCTTTTTTTCAGGACAGACAGGGTTTTTTTCAGTAGCACATTAGAATAAATATACTTGTAATCTATGGGTATTATATAGGAACAAATGTGAAAAAAATGTTTTTCCATGTTTATCCCCATAACTAGACAATTATAAAACCCACAGATAATCACCCTGAAATGTAATTATCTAGCAGAATGTGTACATTACACAAGGTTTATCACAGTTATAGGGTCCAGTAACCTAAAGAGTATATTTTTGCTCTACAATTTACCTGTGCAAACAAATTTGGAGTTTGAGATAAAAGATGGGGTTAGGAAGACTCCTCTCTGCATATTAACACTATAAGATCCAGTGTTATTTGGATCTAATAGCAGCTTATATGTAAATACATTTCCCCAACACTAATAATGGTGCCCCCCATGACATAGGAAATATATATCATAAAGGGAGTGTGCAGTTGCCATATACATTGGTCTAGAGGAGTTGAGTTTCTATACCGATATAAATGTACTTTGGCTAATCAGAAGTGAGTTAAAGTATATACAAAATTGTGCTGCCTCCCTGCATTGTAGTGTATATTTACTTGATGATTGCTCCCATAAAATGCCATTATATTGTACCAATGTTCTCAATACTGCAGGCAATATTGAAATTGATGCAAAGCTCAGCAAGAGCCTGTCAGAAAAAGTGTGTGGCTGTACAGGTCCATTGTTAACCTTTTTTTTAGTGTGATTTAACAAAATGTATTGCTTGCATAATATCAATAACCACATATACGAGCCCTTTCTTTAACAGTTAAAAATTAGTTTTTTTGGAAAAAAAATTAAGGGAAACATTTTATGTGTATGCAATATATTATATATACTGCAGTGTTGTAAATAGTTTTAGGAATAGATTTGATATTTATTCCTATCTTTAAGAGGCATCACTTTATATTTGGCTCTCAGAGAGTGACAATTATAGTTCACAGTTGGTCATAGAGTGTGCTTAAAAATAACATCTTACCTGCTTCATTCCTCATTCTTTGCTATATTTCAGAAATTATACTGCCCACTGTTTTAAATACCCATCAGCTGATAAGACCCCTAGAACCTCTATGTTGGATCTTCACCTTTAGCAGCCCTCTGTCTTAGAATGCTATGTGTTCACTAATACTCTGTATTTGCAGTTGTGGGCAGATCACAGCAAGAGACCATCAGGAACAGGATAAAGACATGGACAGCGCAGAGATACTGAGGTTTCTGGTGCAGACTGTAGAAGCAAGGTCCAAAGGCAGTAATAATAGTCTTAGAACATGGGCTGGCAGTAATATAAGACAAGGCTGGGAAATACACTAGGGTCAAGGCTAACAGAAGACTAAGAAAAATCCAGTAAACAGGCGAAGGTCAAAAGGCAAGTGGCGAGGGAATTAAATATTCAGCTGGATTTTGCAGGAACAACACACACTAGGTCAGACAGAGCTATCACCACCAACCAAGAGGAGTCAGACTCCCATAGATTTAATTAGCCAGCACTTGTGCTGAATAGAGATGATAAGCAGCCTCTCTAGCTGCTGTAGCAACTAGCGAGACACAGGAAGTTCAGAGTGCATATTACCCAACGAGCTGCCACTCAGGAACCATGTAACAGAAGAAAATCAGTGAGCAGAGCTCACATTACCTTACACCCACACTATACAAAAAAGTGACTCAACTGCCCTACATTCAGCGTTTCTGGATACTGTGGGCCCGATTAATCAAGGCATGTATACTTAGCGCTACCATTGTTTATTGTATTATAGGCACGTATTTTGTCTTCGAATACTCCCGAATTCATCAAGTCACGGATTTCAAGATAAGTGCGCTGTTGAAATCGGGACAGGTCTGCTGTGCTCTACTACACAAGGTGCTGCAGGATATGTCTAATACCTATGTGGATTAGAAATTCACAAAAGAATGCTCAAGAAAACCCAAACATATATTGAACTAATGTCACCTGTTAATAGTATAGGCATTAGTGATAACACAGTTTAAAAACAATATTTGTTTAAATTATTTTTACTTGAAAGAGATTTATTAGGATGTTGTTAATGTCTACTGAGCATAAAATAAATGTTTACAGTTGATTGTGATTACAAACATGTTATAGCATGCATAACAAACTATCTTCCCCACTGCTCAGGACTTAGCGGACAGGGCTATGATTGTAGACCTATCTCTTGGTTCTGGGCATTCGCAAGTGATTTTATGTACAATACGATAAAAATTGGCAGATGTGTGTCTTGTTGAATCAGGCCCTGTTTGCTTGATCACAGACATGCACACTTGTCCATTTTGTTTCTCTTTGGCTATATATATTCATCCCTAACTGTAATGTATTAATGCCTCTGACTGGGTGCTTCTTTGTAACGTGTGCGTGTGCATCCAGGTAATCCTTTGGATTGTAACACAGTTTGTCTATATATAATATATATAATGGTTCAATCACACTGACTCCTGTCTGCTTGTGATCTGTACCTTTGGCCCCTTTCCTGACATTGAGCATTTGCTGCCATTCTGACTTTCGTCTGTTTCCAACTACATTTCTGTCTCACCCTTTGATTTCTATATAAAGCAGACTTCCAATCTAAGGGCTAGAAAGCAGACATATAGTTTGTAGGTTGATATTAGAGATGCTCAAGCTCGGTTCCCCGAGAACCGAATCTACCCGAACTTAGCATATATTCGAGTACGGCTCGATACTTTCGCGTGCCCTCGGAATTGAAAACGATGCAAAAATTCATTGCTACATCGTCGGATCTCATGAGTTTTGGATTCTATAAGTACCGCCCTCCACGGCGATCCAGTGCCATTTCACAGATAGGCAAAGAAGGGGTAGCACGGTTCTTGGCAGTCTATAGAGCAGTTGGGCAGTGTCATAGCTAGAAAGAGGAGGGGTAGCAGTGTTCTTCAAAGTCTCCAGTGACATTCTACTGAGTTATAGCTCACACAGAAGCAGGAGAGCTCCATTGCTAATTGTCATTGTTGAAATAGAAATAATAGGGCTGGCAGTCTTGTTCTAAATCTGCTGTCACATTTTACTATGTTATATAGCTAACACACAAACAGGACATCTCCATTGCTCCATTGCCAATTATCATTGCTGAAATAGAAATAATTGGGCTGGCAGTATTCTTCAAAATCTGCAGTCACATTGTTCTGTGCCATAGCTCACCCAGAGATAGGAGAGGTGCAGTGTTCAGTCTTAAAATCGAAATTCAAATAATAAGGCTGACAATGTTTTTAAAAGTCTACCATGACAATTTAGTGTGCCATAGCTTACTCAGAAATAGGAGAGGTGGCAGTGTTTAGTGCTGAAAGAGAAATTGAAACTGTCAGTGTTCTTAAAAGTCTTCAGTGACATTCTACTGTGCCATAGCTCATACAGAAACAGGAGGGGTGGCAGTGTCATCATTATCCAGTCTTCAGTCACATTGTTCTTGTCACTCTCCGGTCTCAGTCATGATTATACTAATCATCATCATCACCATTTATTTATATAGTGCCACTAATTCCGCAGCGCTGTATAGAGAACTCATTCACATGCCCCATTGGAGCTTACAGTCTAAATTCCCTAATATAGACACACACTCACACAAAGACAGACAGAGAGGGAGACAGACAGCGAGGGAGAGACCAGGGTCAATTTTGATAGCAGCCAATTAACCTACAAGTATGTTTTTGGAGTGTGGGAGGAAACCGGAGCACCCGGAGGAAACCCACGCAAACACAGGGAGAACATACAAACTCCAAACAGATTAGGCCATGGTTGGGAATCGAACTCATGACCCCAGTGCTGTGAGGCAGAAGTGCTAACCACTAGGCCACTGTGCTGCCCCTACTAATCCCTCTACCTCATGTGCTAAAGCCCATGTTCAAGTGTATAGTGGTTTTAAGTCAGGGAAACGAAAATGTAAATAAAAATCTTGTATCTTTTTAAAGAAAAAAACACCTGTCTAATAAAGGTGAAAGTTTACTGTAGAAAAACATAAAATTGCCAAGATGCCATTCTACCCAAAATACTACAAAGCATACCGGCATCAGCTAGCTCCCTTCTCTCAGCTAGATCTCTGCACCTGCAATCTACACTGTCATCATATTCATATTCACCCTCATCAGTGTGTACATCATCCTCAAACAATACTAATTTATCCCCGCTGGAATCCACCATCACAGAAGTCTGTGTACGTTGATGTAATTGCCGGTAATGGCCTTCCTCATGGAATTTGTAGTTCATTTTATGGCACAGCTGTCATGATTTTTGCCCAATTCTTTTAGACCAAACCAAATGTCAAAATGTTGTGCTGACTCATCTGCATCACCACTGGGTGTCTTGGGAAAGCTAAGCTTTTTCTGAGAAAAAGTTGCCGGAGAAACTGAAGGAGGAGACGTCGTTGTGACATGTACCACTTGAGCTGTCAGCTTGCTGACCAGGAGCTCATTGCATTTCTTGAGATCTGGGTCATTTGGAAAGAAAGAGAAGACATAGCTCTTAAACCTAGGATCAAGCACAGTTGCCAAAATGTAGTGATCCAATTTCAAGATGTTGATAACTCTTGGATCCTGGCGAAGCAAATAAAGTACTTAATCTACAAGTCCAGCATAGTTAGAGGAATTGCTTTGTTTCATTTCCTCCTTTAATTTCTCTTGCTGCTTTTCAAAAAGTCTTATTAGGGGAATCACTTGACTCAAGCTAACAGTGTGTGCACTCTCTTCACAGGTGACTACTTTCAGTAATTTCAGCACCTTGCACAACACGGAAAATATTCTCCACTGCTCTGGGCTAAAGTACATTCCCCCTCAAATGCAATTATTCTTGCAGCTGCCGCATTCTCCTACATGCTTTTGCAGAATGCCGAAAATGACCCTAAATATTTCGGGACACTGGCAGCATCTCCTGCATGTCATTGTCATTTTTTAAAAAGTTCTGTACCACCAAGCTGACTGTGTGAGCAAAACAGGAAATGTGATGGAATTCCCCCTGCTGTAATGCTCTAACAATATTGGGGGCATTATCAGAAATCACATATCCTCAGGAGAGTCAAAGCAGGATAAGCTATTTTGCAATGTCATCCCTTAGTTATTTAAACAGGTTGTCAGCGGTATGCGTCTTAGTGAAGCAGATGATACACAGAGTAGCCTGCCTTTGAAAGATCTGACATTGTTTGTTAGATGCCGCTGCTGTTCCTGACTCTGAAGGCGAATTACCAACCCAGTTGGCTGTCACAGTCATATAATGTTTAGTTTTCCCAGTTCTGCTTGTCCCCATATCTATGGTTAAGTGTACAGTGGGTAGAATGGCATTTAGTATCCCAATTATTTTCTTTTCTGTAACCTCCTGGTACAGGTGAGGAATTGCTTGTCTATTAAAATGGTGTTGTGATATAATTTGGTAACGAGGACACAGGACCTCAATTAACTGTCTTATTGCTGCTGCATTAATGGTGGATATTGGCCGCAGATCTAATATTAGTATAGTAGCAATGGCGCCTGTGATCCGCTGTGCGACTGGGTGACAGCTGCCCTACTTGCTTCCTCTTGCAAAGGATTGTTTAACAGTCGGTTGTTGTAAACTACTAGTAGTCTTCTTCTTGGTCTGCTTCTGGTTTGAAGATCCACCCCCAGCAGCAGGAGCAGCAGAGGTGGGCCTAACATTCAAGGATTCTTCTGAAGAGTCCTGGATAGGGGAGGAATCATCAGTTGTGAGGATATTGATGATGAAGGTGTTGGAGGTGTAGATTGCAGGTGTTGGGATCTAGCTGAGAGAAGGGAGGTAGCTGATGCTGGACTGCTTCTTGTTATTTTTTTTAGCTTAAATTTCTGATTTTAAGAGGTGGATTTTTTTGTCCAGGCATGACAATGGCCATCTTCTAATCACTGGCAAGAACTGCGTCCACTGGTGCATGACTTGCCACAGTAGAAAGTGGATGAAAATAATATTGTGACCTGTGAGGTGTTCAAAATTGACTGGAAATGACTGGAAATTAGTGTTATTGAGGTTAATAATAATGTAGGAATAAAAAAAAGTATAGGATTTTAGCATATATTTTCTTAGAAAAACAAATCCAAAACCAAAACCAAAGCCAAAATCAAAACCAAAACACGCAAGGGTGGCTTTGCCAAAACCAAAACACGAAGTTAATCCAGATCCAAAACCAGAACCAAAATATAGGGGTCAGTGAACATTTCTAGTTGATATCAAATCAGATGTAATCTGATGCTTTCTTTACAAATCAGACCAATATGGTGGCCATGGTAGAAAGCAGATTTCTACCTTGATCCCATGTTATTGTTGATAATACACATGGTCAGAGATTTTACTTTACTTACAGTTTTATTGCAAGTTTGAATGGTTGTGGTGAGATCATTGAAGAGTTAGGCATACACTTATGGATTTTTAAGCATGTCAGACTATAACAATAAAGATGGTATTAACCTTTCATCTTTCTTAATGTATGTTTCTTTTTCATTCACATATTCATAAAAACTGACCAACAGAGCTGCTATACTTGCTTCAAGTTTTCCCTGCATGAATACTGTAAATATTTCTGCAAAGGTGAACTATTGCACACAATAAATATTTTATGAATTTGTTTGAAAATTCAAAATAAGAAAAAATGCTCATCTCAACCTGGAAAGTGTACAAAGAAAATCAATAGAAGCTGCAAATCCACCTTGAATAATGGTCTGAAATCCAAAATGGAGGCTAGGTGGCTTGGTCATAGGCTAATGCTGATGCAGGCAGAAATTAACAGAAAATATTTAACCTTAAGAGACTCACAATAGCTGAGTAAGATTTTCTGTCTGGTCATCATATAGATGAGCTACACTTTTTTTATTAAGTAAAATGAACTTTCAAGAACTTTTCCAAATTGTGCATTTATATTTTGACAGTAGACTGCCTTTCATTTTTAACAATTTGTGACAATTTTCTCTTACTTTCCTACATTTTGTATAGCTAGAATTGTTGAACACTTCCTCTCATTCTGGTTTGACAGCTCAGAATAAAATGGACAATTTCAAAACTTGCTCTAGTACCGCTAAATAAAATGTAACAATGTACTCACTTTAGGGAAATAATATATATCCAAGTTTTTAAAACTGATCTTTGCATTGATACTTTGATTTTTAAAATCACTTCCTCTAAGAATTATTATCCTCCTACATATTATGATTGAATATATGTTATTTTACATAAACATTTGCTGTTACAATAGATCAGTTATAATTATATTAACTACAAGTTAACCCGTGCATGATACTCATGCATTCTAGTCAAATCAAGCTACTTAAGGTGTTAAAAAGGTTCTTGTCATGCATTTGGGCCTTGCCCAGGCCTCCTCAGGGGAAGAGTGTTACTTCCCGACGCAAGCGCCCTTTTTTAACGTGGTTTTGTCCACATGTCACCACCTCATCATTTTTCTCCATCACCTCATCCTTCATCTTCATCGCCACATCCTTCATCAAGCTACTTAAGGTGTTAAAAACTCCCCATTGTCACCCCCGGCAACCACCAACCACTCCCAACTGTCACTTCTCCTTCAAGAAATATATAGGTCAGTGTATAACTCTGCCCAGCAGGTGGCACTGCAGCTTGTTGTTTTTTTTTTCAGACACGCCACTAGGCATTTATATAGTAGATATTTTTAAGTGGAGATTTCTCTTTTATAGCTCTTGGTTTTTCTGTCATGCATACCGGTCCCTCATAGGAAGCTAATCCCACTTCAACTAATGAGTCTCATAAGACTCCTGTTTGATTGGTGGAACAATACGACAACTGAATAGGGATCTAATTACTATATTCTTATAATAAATACATTATTGGTAAATACAACGCTTTATTTAGTTCACTTTTCATGCCCAGAAATATACAGGGGAAGAGTAGACATCCACTATGATTGGAAGAAAGATGCATTAATCATCAACATGAAAAGAGTTTTTCACTATGAGGGTAGTCAATGACGACCCAGATGCATATTTGTACCCACCTATGAGGGTAAACTGGATGTAGTTTTGCTGTGCGTTTAGTTTTGTTAGAACTCTCTGGTTTAATAAAGGAGTGTGTCTAAATTGATCAAATAATTTTGGTATATTTCAATCCTGTTTTAATTTATTATTATATGGTGTATATTTGTTTTCTTATAATGGACAAGGTCATAAAAAGCCATGTCCATTGCATAGGTCCCTACACTGCTGTCTAGCCACCAGGGTTCTGAAAATGTACCTGGACCTTTCAAAGAGACTGGGTTCTGTTGGTATGACTTTATAGTGGCCAGGACTAACAGTATTCAATATTAAAGACTATTTCCATTTATTAAGTTTTAAGAAGGGAGGAAAATTACTAGAGCAGTCTTTGCAGGTTAATGGGCTAGTGGTTTAAACTACCAGACTAGACCAACCAGTTTCTCCTTTCTACATTCAAAATGTATAGTTCTCTAAAGTTTAAATCAGATGTGACATCAAACTGTTTTGAAGTTTTTTCCTTTTCTTCACTGTTTCCACCTTGCACATTTTCCTAAGCATTTGCCAACACACAGCGGGGAATGAATTTTGAGGGTGCTTCCAAAGACTATGAAGTGGGCTTGCACTTTTAAATGCATTTCGTAAAAGAAGGTACACTTCTACACATGAAGAATTGCAGGTTGGAAGATCTTGCAATTGGTAATCACCCTTGTTCGGTATTTTCAGCTACACATTATTTTTTATTTTTTTATTTTTTTATAATAAGCTGTGCCTAAGAAATCAACTTCACTGTCAAAAGCCAAGTGAACATCTATTGTGTGAGCCATCAATGACTGAATTTACAGAGTTCCAAGATACCATTTTACCACTTGTGAATAAATAAGGTATTATATTGAAGATAAAATAAATGCTCTTTTGTTCGTGAAATTTGAAGGAAGGAAAATAAGGCATGGTAAACAAGATAAATGTGTTTGTGTAATTGTCTTTTATCAAAGGATGATAAAAACTGAGGGCAATGGGTGGTAATATTCCTAGGAAAAACACCCTCCTATCTATTGAAATACAAGTAATTAGCCTCCTACATGCTGGAGAAAAACACAATCGTTTAAAGCCCTCATTCTTTCAGAAAATGTTTTGGACTTACTATAAAGATTGTTCAATATTTTTTTTCACAGGCATTTTATATTGTATTTATTGTTTTTGTTTACTTTTATTTCTTTAAATGATTTTGAAATTGTTTGCTGGTATATTCTGCCTTTGTTTTATCTGTCAATCTGGAGCAATATGTCACCCTGTTTAATGGAGAGAGGTCTGTGTATATTGCCCCGTTTGTATTTGTATTAACCCAACATCAGAGGATTACCGTATGTGATGATACTTATATATAAACTGGTGTTAATGTGACAAAACATTGCATAAGCATATCATATTATTAGGTACAGTACAACATTAAAGTATGCTGCACATTGTTTCAACAGTACCTGTAGCAAGATGTGCATGCATGTAGACATGATGTAATCTAGCACATGCACGGTCATAATGGCAGTCCGCCAGCACATGTGCAATAAACACTTTATGGATCACTGGTGGACTCCATGAGACTAAATAAACTGTTATTACATATATATATATATGTGTAATACAGATAAGCCCTATTTTACTATTGCACTCAGATAATTTATCACCCGTTGAAATAGTTATTTTTTTTAATATATTCCAATCCCATTTTATAATATCTTTGGAGCTAGAAAAAAAAATATTATTCAGCAACATATTTTAAACAACTATTAATTGTATTAGCATAGTTAAATGAGATTTTATTTTTACACATGTGTTTATCGCTCCAGTCTCAAACCTACACATTCCATGATGCAATGTTGATGCCAAGAACATTTCTGTGCTTTAATAAGGGATGTATATTTAGATCCATTCTGGAAGAACCATATAAGTTCAAGAACTGAGTTTAAACCCTCTGGATATAATGTATTTAAATTAAATCCATTTCATTTTCAGATCTAGTAAGTATTGAGCCTACATCTTTAGATCTTCAGTTGTCTGTAACCTGTTCAATCGCTAGAAAACTTTCTATATAATGTTTATATATGTTCTTACAATGTTGGGAAACTGTATGGTTTAAAAAACTATTTTCAATATTTATCAAATGTTCTACCATGCGTATCTTAAGTGGGACGGGAAGTTCTCTCAACATATTGTTTCCCACATTGGCACTCCAATGGATAGATTACATGTTTGCTATTACAGCTGACAAATTGTTTAATAGCATATTTTTTACAGCTAACTTTGGAGTAAAATGCTACCATTTTCTACCAATGTTTATTTGTACAAATGGTACAAGCCTCGCATGTGCCACATTTATGAAATGTACTCTTCACTAAATAATATTTAAGTTTTGAGCCCTTTTCTCTCTCTCTCTCTCTCTCTCTCTCTCTCTCTCTCTCTCTCTCTCTCTCTCTCTCTCTCTCTCTCTCTCTCTCTCTCTCTCTCTCTCTCTCTCTCTCGCTCTCTCTCTCTCTCTCTCTCACACACACACACACACACACACACACTATACCTTTGATTTGTAAGAATATTAGACAAGATAGAGTCTTTAATTTATACTTTCCTATGCTCTCTGATTATTTTTTCAATCCCTTTGTACTGTGCATTGTACTGAGTATCAAAAGCTAAATAGAAAGACTGTGAATCTGTTTCTTTTTTCTTAGGTATTACTAAAGTTTCCCTATCTGTAGTTTCTGCTTCCTAAAAGGCTTTATTTACTATATCAGGTGTTTAACACTTACTCAGAAATTGTTCTTTCATTACATTTGCCTGTTCCGAAAATAATTCTTGCTTGTACAATTTCTTTTATTCCTTTTGAATTGGCGTCTGAGAAAATTGAAACACTTCACTGTCCCTACATATAAAGAAAACATAATATCTATTGACACCAGGTTAGCCCCCATATTATGGTCACCCTGATTGCTGTTAATAAATCACCCGTAGACCTTCCATGTTAGGTGTGCCATCTTGTTCTTCAAAAGACTATAACACCTAATGAGGAAGCAACACAGAGAAGATCCCTGGAATTACAACATCTTTATTGTGAGACAGGGCATATAGTAGAACCCCAGAATAAAACATTATATTAAATGTTTTTAACATTTTAATGATTTTGAAAATGCATCCATATTTTATCATTTTGGTTAAAAAAAAAGGATAATACTCGTATGCTGAGATTGCTGTCCCTTTGTTTTCTTTTCTAATTCCCGAGTGCATGTGTAGAAATATAATTGCAGAAGGAATCCCTTCACAAGGGATTCATAAGCAGAAGAGAAATCCAGATAAACTTCAGGATTCCACCTATAGAGAAGAACAAAGAACAGTTGGAAAGGAATGCTGATATCACAGCAAAAACCAGAGGAGAAGTATATTTTCATGGCATATTTTCAAGTGTGGACACAAGAGAGGAAATAGACAACACGGATCCACATACAAGGACAATTTACTCAGAGCAATAGCAAAAATATATGAACAGATTCAGTTCAAGAGATTACTACATGAATATCTCAGATAAAGATTATTTTAGAAATGTGGGTATACATATTTAAAAAGCACCAATACATGAATTCCCATATAGTTGTATATTTTATTTGGAGTGTGGTGGCATTGTGGATTATTTGTAGGCATATTTTTATATTTTCAAGCCCCAGTGGAGTTTAATGGTTACTCTTGAAAATCCTTGTATTGACCTCAGATATATCTATATATAATTAATAGGTCACATTTAAAGCTTATTTAAAAAACAAAACACAATACTAGATTTTCAATCTCTATAATTTTACTCTGCATTCTCTTTTTTAATGAGGGTACCGCTTATGAGTTCTGCTATGTCCTTCTTATTGTGTGGTGCAAAATATTGTATGTCATTTTCAACAGTAAATAATGACTTATAAGATGAATTATGTGAATGTATCCCACACCACATCACTAATTTAGCTCCCACCACCCCCACCAACATTATATTAAGAGTCCGCCAAGACTTACATTTTTGCAGGTGCTGTGAACATTGAACAAGGTGACATTGAAGCATGTGGGGCCAGAATTAGGATCTTTTTGCAACTGTATTCAAACAATAGTTGATTCTACGGCCGGTGCATTGGTTCTCAGCGCCCTAGGCAAACACACCAAATACCCGCCTCACAGACAATTACATACTTGACTTTATGCTTTTGTGTTTAAAAAAAAGAGAAGCCTTACCTCCACCAACGGTACAGAGGCAGTGAGTGATGTTTGATGCAGAACGCTGTCCAGACTCCACTGCAGACACAGGATTTCTAGAGGGGACGCATCCAGGTGTTAGATTTCTTAACAAAAAAACTCGACACAATAAGCCTATGAATTATGCACTTGTTAAAGGCAATGGACGACCCTAACATGTCCCTTCATCACATATATGTTCGTTCATCACACCACTGCACCCCCCTCTGCATCACACCACTGAAGACCCCTCTGCATCACACCACTGCAGCCCCCTCTTCATCACACCACTGCATCCCCCTCTGCATCACACCAGTGCACCCCCCTCTGCATCACATCACTGCAGTCCCCTCTGCATCACGCCACTGCACCCCTCTCTGCACCACACCACTGCATTCCACTCTGCATCACACCACTGCAGCCCCCTCTGCATCACGCCACTGCACCACTCTCTGCACAACACCACTGCATTCCCCTCTGCATCACACCACTGCAGCCCCCTCTGCATCCCACCACTGCACTCCTCTCTCCACCACACCACTGCATTCCCCTCTGCATCACACCACTGCACCCCTCTGCATCACACCACTGCACCCCTCTGCATCACTTGCAAACTATGGTGTAGAAAATCTACTCCATAGTTTTAAAATCAAATATAGAGCATGAGGTGCCAAATAGTCATTTTTCTATGGTATAAAAATGACTATTTGCCACGTCATACATATTTGATTTGCAAACTATGCGGAAGAAAAATGACTATTATTTGGCACTTCATGCTCTATATTTGATTTTCAAACTATGGTGGAGAAAATTACTATTTTATTGGCACCTCACGCTCTATATTTGACTTGCAAAATATGGAGTAGAAATTCTACCCCATAGTTTGCAAGTCAAATATAGAGCTTGAGGTGCTAATAAAATAATAATTTTCCCCACCATAGTTTTAAAATCAAATATAGAGCATGAGGTGTCAAATAATAATCAACCCTCCCCCATTTTTTCCCTCCCCACTTCCTGGATTGGGGTTTGGGCACCCCTTTTAAAAAAATAATAATAATAATAATAATAAAAAAAACCTGAAAAAACTCACTGTTTTTTCTCATGAAGACTGGTCAGCAGATGCAGGGGGGTTCTTCAAACTTCTATGTTCTCCAATGACTGCCCAACGCTCCTTGGCTTCTTCACACAGAAGAGGGGGGGTGGAGCAGAGCGGTGCATGCTGGAAGGGGAGGGGGCCTCGGGAAATAACTTTACTCACACTGTCTGTCAGTGACAGACAGAGTGAGAACATTGCTGGATGGAGGCGCCGCCGGAGAGTGATATTATCACTGACGTCAGTGATCATGTGTGAGTGCTGTGGGCTGCCCGGGCGCATCAAATTAAGAAGAGGACGGCCACTACAAAACAGTAGGCGCCACTCCGCCGCTGAATTTTAAAACAAGAAAGAACTGCGCACTAACCCATTACTGGTATCTATGAAGCAGCTAGGTAAAATGGCAAGGTGATCCTAACCTGGCCAAAAAAGCATAACATAAAAAAAGCGAAAAAACAGCGCTAAACACAGATTGATGGCTCATAGAGTGTTGGAAAAAAGAGAATGACGATATGTCCTAAATGGCTAAAATGGGCAAATTAGCATGTTAGAAGTGGCAATAAGCAAATAAATAATTCATATCTATATGCATGAAGACAATGCTAACAAATGAATGATAATAATACCTATTTAAATAAAGACTTAAAGGGAACAACACAATTTATTCTAAAATCCAAATTTAAAATGAGTACTTATCACATATTCCAAATGACCAATAAGCATAGGTTACAAAAAGTGCAAATGCGATATTTCCACTATTAACAGCAAAGGACACAAATGAATATAAAATCCAAGGTCTCCTTTGAGCAATGTCTTGTGGATAAAAGTCCAGATTAAAATGTGCCTGCGCATGTCAGGTATATGAAAAAAGGAGGAAAAAACTGAAAAAAATAAAGGAGTATGTATGGGGTATCTGATATGCATTTAAGGAGCTGGACGCACTGTCCATCAATATACTTGCGATATAAGATGCTGAAGTCCTCTTTGATAATAGCGATAATGGGATGAAACAGTGGTGGTGAGCAGTGTACGAGGGAGCAGCTTGTCCAGCGTGGCGGTGGCGTGCGTTCCACTGTGGACTGCACGCTACTTCCTGTTTCCTATTTCCTGCTGAGAATAGTACGCTGAGTTCCCGACCGGTTTCGTCATAAATTGACTTAATCAAGGGATTTAATCAAGCAAATGTAGTCAGCGGCCTAAGGTTGCCTAATGGAAGCGCCGGGCCTGGTTGATTCAACTAGGCTTGGAGATGTTACAGTAGAGAGAGACAGATACAATTTGGTACTGCCTACCAGGGCTGCAAAGATAAATTTTGGGCTCCAGTGCAGCTGTGCGGCAGTGCCTCCAAAGGGGCGTGGTCACATAATGTTGGGGGCGTGGTCAACATGGGCATGGCTGCACTTCTTTAGACATGACATATTGGTGGAAATTCAATTGCCGTTGATGTGACACGCAGACATCGCACAACGCACATTGCCGGCAATTACGGTACAAATGTCTGCTCATTTTCCCTTGCACCCGATCCACAGAGGTGCAAGGAAAAATGGGAGGAGATTTCTGTCAAATCTCCGTCGCAAAGTGTCTCGTGGACTTTCCGGAGACCTATGTGTCTAATTGAATTCCCCCATTATGTATTAAAATGGTGTTACTCTCACCTACCTGTTATTGCAGCTTTCACAACCTGGTACTGGATTCTTGCATGGATCCTGAAATGTTGGGAGCTGTTGGAAAATGTAAATATGGAAAAGCAAGCAATAAGTGAACACCATACATAACACAGATCATGCAGTATATAATAGATACATTATAATAAAATATTACAATTATCACACCCTCCCCAACCAGATCACGTCACCCCTCAACTGCATCATGCATCATGCCACCCCCTGCCACATCACCCATCAAGTCACCTCCCAGACACACCACGTCATCCCCAAGACACATCACGCCACCTTGTCAATCAATGTGGTTACTAACGCCGCTTCCGAGATTACATCAGAAGGGGCGTGGACTCTTACCTTAAATAGCGCTCTGAAAGGCTGCTTCAGGCCTTTCTGTATCACTGCCTCTTCATTATCATATTATAAAAACTTCACTCCACTGTTAGTTTTTGACCATTATCGATCAGGAAATACCTTCACAATACTTATGATACGTGAGGGCTGTTTTTCCTCTACTACCGCAGTGTATCTCCCCACTAATATATAGGACATCTGTGGGGTTAATTCAAACTGCAGTGCGGTCAATGAATTATTTCCATTTAACATTGGTAGTAATGATCTGTAATCCGCCCCGCTGCAACTATGCTACTAAGGATATTCTACATATATTCGGCCATTGAGTCCTATTTCTAGGATTAGTAATAAACGGCCAAGCATTTAGGAAGATTAACTCAATACAGTACCAGGCATACTCACCCATTTAGAGTGCATCCGTTTATCTGAGATTATGGATGGTGTATCATTTATCACATTTATATCCATCTTGTTGTGAATCAGATTCTCCTCGATTGGTCAATGTATCCCCATGTGGATGTACATACATTGTATCTAATAGGGAATATATAGTCAATGATACAGAATAGCATTTATTGCTATTTTACAACACTTTTATTTTTATTTTTTCTTATTTTCATTTATTGTCACTTTATTAAGTCTCTTTTAACATTTCGCTGCCAAGTATTATCCTCATAATAGGACGTTACTAATAACATGAATCACACATGATTCTTTTAATAAAGTAATTAAAAGTTATATTTTAATCAAGTTTGACAGCAAAGCCTCAAGAGTGCCTCATAACTCAGTTTTCTCTCTTTCCACTTTGATATTTATCCTTAACCCTGTGAGAGTTCACCAGTTCTGTTGACCATGAATAATTAGTACAATAACATGGTAACACGTATTATTATTCTATATACCAATGAGATGTGTCAGCAGTTTTTTTTTTGAGGACTGAACTAGTGCGGTTCACATTTGTTCAAATACACGTTCTTTTGTAGTTTCTACATTACTTTGTGTACCAGCACAGTGATTACTGCTATTATACAGGCTATTAATAAATAATATTATCATTAACATCATGGTATCTTTCAGTATAGCTAATGATTTACAAAAAAGAAAAGAGAAATGGCAGGGGTATGTGGATATGGACTTTCTCTCAGATACTTTAGATACAAACACCACTCCTAAAGGGTGATCCCAACATCTGTATGATCTAAAAAATCTTATGTTCAGACAAACAAAAACATTTTGGAACAAAAATATGTTTAACAATTATCTTAAACAAAACATGATTCCGAGGGGTTTACGACCCAAACTCTATCTAGCATTTGAATTGGCAAACGACGATTTAAAAAAGAATTGGGAATTAACCCTTACTAAATGTTCCAATTATCTTATTATAATTCTAATTGAACATGATAGTTTAATATTGGAAAAGCTTTCTGAGGAAATTAACACTCTCAGTATGAAACTTAAACAATATGAAGCACTAGACCTGTTTAGAAAGTCTTATGATAAACTTCAGCAAGATTTAGATCATTTTGAAAAAATGATTATTGAGAAAAAAAGAAATAAATTTACTAGGGACAAAAATGACTACACTAACAATAGAGTTTTCAAGTGGGATGCATGGAGAAATAAAAAGCCCACATCAGGCTACAGTACATCAGAAGTTGAATCATCAGGTGGAGATATCTCTAGTTATTCTCCAGTACAACAAAGTACATGATCCAACAAGAAAGATTTTTTAGACTTCAGTCACAGGAACAGATATGGGGGAGTCAACATAGACCAACACGAAGGGGGGGCAAGAAAAGAAAGAGAAAGAAAGAGAAACATCATGGAAGAACAGGAGTCCCTTGTACAGCAACCTCACAGGAGGAACAACAGAAGGGTACGGTACTAGAGGACCATTTGAGAATCACTAACTTGTCAGACAAAACTCTTAGCCCCCACCATATGTCTTTATTAAGTAGGGGTCTTTCATTTTCACCAGACCAAAATTTTGATCGTTTTGAGTGGGAAAAAGATCTTGCATTATTTTCCAGAACACTGTTGATAAAGAAATTTTTTTTCAATAAATATAGGGACCATGTCACTACATATGGGGAACATTCTGTTTCTGATACCCCTCTTTTTAACACTACAACAGAAATACAGGCTTTACAAATTTTGGAAGAGCTAGACTCTACCCCTACCTGTGAGAATGACGAAACAAATCAATCTGAGACAAAAATACACAATCTCAAGAAGAAATCAACATTCTCTCCCGATATCTCCATATGCCCCCAGGTTAAATCATTTAAGGACATGGTTTCCAAAGACCTGAATGTACTTTTTTTACAACCGAAATATCACAACAAGTGTATTAACAATTTATCTAAGGAAGAAAGGTTGGCATTAAAGGAGATCAAGAATTGGAATGACATCATAATTAAACCCTCAGATAAAGGGGGCAATGTTGTGCTTTGGCCTCAGGAATTATATCTGAAGGAACTCTATCATCAACTCAATAATATAAAATGCTATAAACGCTTAATTTTTAATCCCACAGCAAACTTTTTGAGTCAGTACAACAAACTGATTGAAGACACATATTTAAGGGGGATTATAACACAATCTGACTTTCAATAACTTTCAGTTGAGAACCCTAAAACACCTTTAATCTATTTACTCCCCAAGATTCATAAAAATGAACGTACTCCACCGGGGAGGCCTATAATTTCTGGAGTAGGTTGTCTTACTGAAAAATCCAGTAGATATGTGGATAAGCATTTACAAGACCATGTAACTAGTCTGGATTCTTATGTGAGGGACACGTTAGATATGCTGTCAAGAATAGATAACATCACTGTCAACAACAGCACCTTTCTAGCGTCTTATGACGTTGAATACCTCTATTCGAACATCCCACATAATTAAGGGATTGAAGTAGTCAGATA
This sequence comes from Mixophyes fleayi, assembly GCF_038048845.1. Taxonomy (NCBI): domain Eukaryota; kingdom Metazoa; phylum Chordata; class Amphibia; order Anura; family Limnodynastidae; genus Mixophyes; species Mixophyes fleayi. The sequence goes on along the minus strand of NC_134404.1, from coordinate 159,088,314 downwards.
CTTTCTAAACATGGACACTGAGAGTCATTTTAATGAATTCCTGATTGCATTGTTGGAATTCATTTTAACTAAAAATAATTTTCTCTTTCAGGAATTTTTTTTCCTTCAGATACAAGGAACAGCAATGGGCACAGTTTGTGCCCCCACTTATTCCAATTTGTTCTTGGGGTGGTGGGAGAGGGAACATGTATTAATCGACGATAACGAGTTATACACCAGCCACATCAATGTATGGCTGAGGTACATTGATGACATTTTCATCTTATTGGATGGTGACGTTAAGTTATTCAATGAATTTACTCTTTTACTCAATAACAACGTATTAAATCTGAAATTGACCTCAGAAATACATGATACCCACTTAAACTTTTTAGATCTGACTATTTTTAAATCAATGGATGGGAAATTAAGTACTGATATTCATCGTAAACGTACAGCTACCAATAGCCTGCTACATGCAACAAGTTCACATCATCCTGCAGTTATAAGAGGGATTCCCAAAGGGGAAATGCTCCGTACCCGTAGAAACTGCTCAGTTGAGGATCTATATGGTTTAACTATAAATGAACTTAAAACAAGACTTAAAAATAGAGGCTACAGCAATAGAAGCATCAACAAAGCCGAAAAAACAGTCAATTTGAAAAATCGGGATACTCTTTTATATCCCTCCTCCAAAAATAAAAATGAAAAAAGATCTAGTGACACCCAAGTTTGCATGATTGGGACATTTTGCCCTGAGTGGAAGCAAATCACCATTATCTTTCAGAAACATCTTAATATTTTATTAACGGATGACGATCTGAAACAGGTAATAGGTGAGAGGATCTCCATGACCTGGAGAAGGTCTAAGAATTTAAAAGATCACCTGGTTCACAGTGTACTTGCCCCAGACAACTTAAATACCAACAAACCTATTGGTTTTTTCAAGTGCGGACTTTGCACTGCATGTCAGTATATGGAACAAACCAAAGAATATAAAGATCGGTACTTGAAAATATGGACAATAAAACAATTTATGAACTGTAAATCACCTAATGTCATCTATTGCTTAACTTGTCCCTGTAATTTACATTATATAGAAATGACAAGTAGACCTTTCAAGGTCAGAGTTTTGGAACATGTGGGTTATATAAGAAGAGCAGTAAAGGACAGGGAAAATTACAAACAATTGACAACAGTTGCAAAACATTTTTTAAGACACCATAACTCTGATCCCAAACTACTTAAAGCAATTGCCATGGAACAGGTCAATCTAGGTCTTAGAGGAGGTGACCTCCAGAATGAATTATTTAGAAGAGAAACTAAAAAGATCTTCTTAATGAACAGCGTAGTTCCGAATGGCCTTAATGACTATAATAACTTCATGGTGTATTTATGAGTTATGATAGTAAACATTATTTCAAATATTGATGGGTATCCGTAATCCACATAATTGAGTATAATTATAATTAACAGGGAATAGGAGTATTACTTATATCTAAATCCCTTACATTATGTTTTTCTGTTCACACACTTTTTAGCACTTTAGACTCGTTCATCGTTTGAATAAATTACTGTCATTATGATTTTTATTCCTAAGTTTCACTTTATTTTCACATTTATCTGCACCCACATTTCACAGATAAGCACTTACTTATTAAGTATAACATTACTGTACCTTGTTACTGAATATATACTCAGCTTCCCACAAGTCCAACTTTTATAGTAATACTACAGGTCATAGAATGTGGCTTTCACTATATTTCACATTAATACTTCACAATTTACACATTAAAGAAGTCAGCAGACTTTTAACACTTATGATATTATTACTTACCTGTTCAGTTCACGTAGATAAGGCATACTTGCCAACTCTCCCAGAATGTCCGGGAGACTCCCGCATTTTGCGAGAGTCTCCCGGACTCCCGGGCGAGTGTGGCAATCTCCCGAATTCTGCCCACTTCACTAGGAAGTGCCCACTTCCTAGTGAAGTGGGCAGAATTAGATCCCAAACGCCGCGATTCCCAATGAATTGCGGCGTTTAGCCCCGCCCCCTTCTGTCAAATGATGCAATTTGCGTCATGACGTCACAGGGGGCGCATCCGAAATGACGCGATTTTGGCCACCCCGCCCCCTCACGCCCCCCTCCACTGGCTGGCTCCCGGAAGGCAGCTGAAGAAAGTAGGTAAGTATGAGATAAGGTATTCATATTATATTATTTCATCTGTATCAATAGCATGATTATACTTACCCTTGTTTTTTTATATAGAAGCTAATAATTGTCTAATATAACCTTTAATTCTGTAAGGTTATGCATATTATGTCATATTGTGGACAACTTGTTTACTACCCATAACCTACCTTCTGTTGTTCATCTACTGTACTTATTACTATTTTCAATACAATGTCATATTACCATAATGTGCACATGTTCCTAGATCGCATATAGTAAATTGTGTATATGTCACAAGACCGTATACTGAATTAAACCGGGCCATTTCACAGTCTGTTCCCATAGCAACGTTGTTACTATAAACGTTGCTAAAGCTGTCATCATAGGGGGCGTGTTCCAGATATACAATGAGAAGAACTTAATCCATGTCAATCAATGTGGTTACTAATGCTGCTTCCGAAATTACGTCAGAAGGGGCGTGGAATCTTTACCTTAAATAGCGCTCTGAAAGGCTGCTTCTGCTTGCCTTTGATTAAGCTTCTCAGCGAAACCCGCGTCAGGTGTTTCTGTATCACTGCCTCTCCATTATCATATTATAAAAACTTCACTCCACTGTTAGGGTTTGACCATTATCGATCAGGAAATACCGTCACAATACTCATGATATGTGAGGGCTGTTTTTCCTCTACTACCGCAGTGTATCTCCCCACTAATATATAGGACATCTGTGGGGTTAATTCAAACTGCAGTGCGGTCAATAAATTATTATCATTTAACATTGGTAGTAATGATCTGTGATCCGCCCCGCTGCAACTATTCTACTAAGGATATTCTACATATATTCGGCCATTGAGTCCTATTTCTAGGATTAGTAATAAACGGTCAAGCACTTAGGAAGATTAACTCAATACAGTACTAGGCATACTCATCCATTTAGAGTGCATCCGTTTATCTGAATTAGATTATGGATGGTGTATCATTTATCACATTTATATCCATCTTGTTGTGAATCAGATTCTCCTTGATTGGTCTTTTATTTTTATTTTTCCTTATTTTCATTTATTGTCACTTTATTTAGTCTCTTTTAACATTTCGCTGCCAAGTATTATCCTCATAATAGGACGTTACTAATAACATGAATCACACATGATTCTTTTAATAAAGTAATTAAAAGTTATATTTTAATCAAGTTTGACAACAAAGCCTCAAGAGTGCCTCATAACACAGTTTTCTCTCTTTCCACTTTGATATTTATCCTTAACCCTGTGAGAGTGCACCAGTTTTGTTGACCATGAATAATTAGTACAATAACATGGTAACACGTATTATTATTCTATATACCAATGAGATGTGTCAGCAGTTCCTTTTTTGAGGACTGAACTAGTGCGGTTCACATTTGTCCAAACATCACGCCACCCCTCAGCTACATCACGCCATCCCTCCGATACATCACGCATTACGCCACTCACTGCCACATCAGTCATCACATCACCCCCCAGACACACCACGTCATCCTCCCAGACACATCACACACGCGCACAATGCCATATACATACACATGCACACAATGCCATATACCTACATGTACAATGCCATATACATAAACACAATGCCATATACATACACACACATTGCCATATACATACACATAATTCCATATACACATACAAAATGTCGCACATACATAATGCCATGCGCATACATACTGCCATATACATACACACGCAATTCCACATGTATACACAAAGCCAGGCTATAACACCCCCACCCACACCGCCCAGTCCCTTGCGCTCACCGCATATCCAGAGGTTGATAGCTCCGCTGCCTTGCTCTGAAATGTCAGGCAGCCTGGCAGCAGTCTGATTTGTTGCCTGGCTGTCTGTCTCCATTAGTTCAGTGACAGCCTGTCACTGACAGGGCCATTCCAATTAGCCCCTCTCCCTGCCGATTAGCCCCGCCCCCTCCCGGCCGGGTGAATTGGGAAAAAATGATGCGATTGACCACAAATCACGTCATTGAGGCACCCATCCTGCCCACTTCATGAGGAAGCAGGCAGGATGCGGGAGAACTGCCTGCTCTCCTGTGAGACCTCAGAATTTGGAAGTCTCCTGGACATTCCGAGAGAGTTGGCAAGTGTGACATACAATGAATAATGGGTGACGTAATTTACTACCCAATTAATGCATACATTGCTTTGATGTCATTGTAGGTTGCTTTTAACCCACAAAGAATACTTGACTGAAATCATACCAGAAAAGTTACCAAGCTAGAAATCTGTTACTAGGCTAGATGGTTATAGCAATTCTGTGAAGGCATGGGTTAATGAAATTTCCTATTACAGCTGGCTGCGTCATAACATTGTTGAGATGCATGTACAAGTGCATGCTATTTGCAAATAGTGTTTAATGTGCAAAGTTCATTATCATTAAGTATATGTATTTTTTTATTACACAATTAAATGTAATTGGTGAACACCTATAAACAGATAAAGACAGGGCAGGAAGTGCTCCATAAAGTCTCATCCTGGACAAATTTGCGTCCGGTGTGTCATCATGTCCCTCACTTCCTCTGTAGTCAAGTAATGAACTGCTCGCCCCTCCCTCCAGAGTTATAGAGGTAGGTCTGCAATGGGTTTGAACCAAATATAACTGAAAAAGGTTTCTCAACATTCATTAGTGAGTTATTTTTATGTGTGACAAGAACATTTGCATAAGAAAATATTCACAAAAACAATAGAAATCACAAAAGCTTCTTTAAAAGGTATTTTTGGAGCACAAAACTAAAACAAACACACAAACACACACACATTGGCTTTATTACAGCTTTATTGTAGATATAGTTTTAAGATGGAATTGCACTTTAAGAACTGGTCTCTCTATTAATACAAAACATTGCAGTTAATTACCCCACATACATCTGTACTTTGAGATAGGCTTGCTTACTTCAGTATTCGCCACTGTTTGAACAATAAATGGCTATTTTACACTGAAAAATGTAATGTTGCTGTCTTCTTTCTGACTATTGTTCACAGGATTCGATGACGATGTCTTTGAACTACAGTGAGTGTACACTGAGTCCAAAGAGTCTGTCTGTTGGAGATCTCTGCATTAAATACATTATGCTTGTTTAAATAACTTTGCTATCTTAATTGTATTTGTACTTATTATCTGGTGAGGGTTATATATGTAGTTTGAATGCATAACAGAGTACCTTTATTCCTTTAGGTGTATGTGGATCAGTTCTGTTGCATTTACATCGGAACTCACCAGCACCGATGACAGCAGCAAGTGTAGTAACCTGCTGGTGACTCTCATTGTGCGTAAGATGGAGTGGAGGAGGACTTATGTTGATATATAAAATACTTTATTTTTTAAATGTTATAATAGATATCATTTAAGGTGTGCAGATGTATTGTGTCACAAATGTTTCTCATAGAATCACTGCATACAGTAAGCAGGTTTGTAACAAACAAATCACAAAATGTGAACTATAACTATCTATCTTTGAAGTATATTAAACTAATCACACACGGACTCAGTAACTTTACCCAGCCTTCCATTAAGTTGACCTGATATTGCAAGGTTGGTTGAAAATGAATATGACACCCAAGGATTAACCATGTAAGACCAATGAAGTCATTATCATGCATTAAATAATTAAGGGTAAATTAATTTGAAGATTACTGCTAATGATTATTGTGCTGTCATCTTCTAGCTAACAGGACCCTATGTGGACTGAAAGTGGTCGGGGCAGCTCGACATAAGTGACAAATGTTTGGATCTCATTCAATTTGTACACCCACATGTGTAGACTAAATTAGAAAGTGCTCAACTACTTGGCAGGATTATTCTGTATGGGCAGCGTTCCAAACACCAATTGCTTGGCTAGTTCATAGCATACAGGAACAAATCAAAAATATATGTTTTTCAACAACCTGATGTATTTTTAACTGATGTCCAAACAGCAGTCTGCATTCTATATACAAAATGGACTAGACACAAAGCGTTCCAAAAAACAATGACAGCCGGCCAAACCCCAAGTCACACCCACATGACCCACAAACAATAATATGAAACAATAAAAATGGAGACAACCAATGGAGCTAATGTCCAAAGTAAAGAATTAAGTCCAAAGAAAGAGTGCTTTTGTTAATCTCAATAAATCACAAATATTTCTCACAGAAGAAAGAAGCAAAGTTAGCAGAAAAAAATGTAAAATATCATAAATCTTACTTTAACACCTCTTTCAAGTGCATAGTTGTCAGGATGTGCCTTCGTTTCCACTGCAGCATTGCATCAGCATGCTGCTTTGCATCGGCTGCTCCTGCATCTGGGACCATATTGGACTTTAGGTTATTGTAATTATCCTGCAGTACCTCTATCCGCCTGAGGCGCTGCTATTGTGCCTTGCCATGTCTCTTCTCACTACCAAGAGTTAACCTGCTGCTTTAGCTAATCATCTGCACCTGTTCTCTCATTATTTATACCTGCCACTCCCAGTTACCTTTGCTGGTCATTTATGTAGCTGTGCCTGACATTGTTGTGCTCACGTTTCTCCTGTTCCCTGGGACTACTACAAGCTGCTTGCTGTCATCTCTGTACCTGGTTTCTCTCCACTGAGCCTGTTCACCTGCACCAGCTGTATTTCTTGTTAATACCTGCTTTCAACCTCACTCAGATTTCCTTGTTCAGTGTCTGAGATACTCGGTTTATACCATTTTCTGCATTATCTGGATCATATTTGTTCAATACAAATCATATGCTTTCACCATATTCCGGGCTCCATAGCTGTCATTTCCAGCTTTCAGCATTGAAGTGTGACAATAGTGTGAACAACCAATCTGTAGCTAAATAAATATGCACATGCAATGTGAGCTTACACTGACAATTAGGCAAGTATTTGTCTTCTTTGCTGTCCTCCTCAATAAAGAAAGGACAAAATAAATAGTGTGATCTTGCAAAAAATAACTTGCAAACCATATACGTTTCTGCCAAGTTTTCACTCACGTGCTTGAAATGCAATATAGAGCGTGTAGGCAATCCCACACGTAATCCTATATAGCTGTCACAGATTAGGTATTTGCTTACTGATTTTTGCACTACTCACCCAAGAGGTGCGGAGTCTAACGTGTTCCTGGTTTTCACCAGGGACCTCCGCAAGGAAGTGTGGTCTTAGCTGCGGGAACACGCAGGTCGCGGTCCTCCAAGGGAGTAATCAGTGAAGCAGTAGATGAAAGCGGTGTCGTACAGGCCCAGTCCAAACCGTGAATTCAGGAGATGTCCAAGGGTAAGTTCAAAGCCGTAGTCAGGGTAGCCGGGTCGAGGTCAGAAGCACAGGAGGAAGAATCAAATATCAAGCCGAGGTCAAGTTCACAGGGAGCACAGAACAGGGGTAGTAAGTAACAAGCCGGGTAATACACAGGAAGCGCTGGAAACGGTACACAGGAACGCTGGAGCTAGGATGAGACCTAATACTCTGGCACTCTCCATGTGCCAGAGTGAGGCTTTTATACAGGTGCAGTCCAATCACTGGCAGTGGTGACGCTAAACACCACCGCCGGAGTTACTAGGAAGCGTTCCGTTGCCTAGCAACGGAACGCGCGACCGCTGACCCGGAAGTACGCTCGGTTGCCTGGCAACCGAGCGCTCTGTCACAGAAGCAGACGTCCGTCTCTGTGCGGCAGGCATAGCACGGAGACGGCGTCTGACAGTACCTCCTCCCCTACTTTGTTGGATAGATCTTTGTTCGAGGAACTGTTTCAATAACCGTGGGGCATGGAGATCTTCTTTTTGCACCCAGGATCTCTCTTCTGGCCCAAAGCCTTTCCAATGTACTAAGAATTGGTGTCGTCCATGGAGGATACGGAAATCCAGGATACGACTAACTTCAAATTCTTCACCTTCCGTAGTACTTACAGGAGCTGGACGATGAGGCGACTGATGAAATTTATTGAGTACAAGTGGTTTGAGAAGAGAAACATGAAAGACATTGTGGATCTTCAGGGAAGGAGGTAACCGGAGTCTGTAGGTTACTGCATTGATCACATGTGTTATGGAGAAGGGACCAATATAATGGGGAGCCAATTTTTGAGAAGGTACTCTTAACTTAAGGTTATGTGTGGATAACCATACTTTGTCGTGAACCTGTAAAAGAGGGACCAGTCTCTGATGGCGGTCTGCTGCTTGCTTATAGCGTTGGGAAGTCTCTTGGAGTCTAGCTTTCGTGTTAGACCAAATCTGAGAAAAGTTCCGCATGACATCCTCCACTGCGCAACTGACGAGGAACCTTGGCTGGAAAAATCTGGGAGGGTGGAACCATAAACAATAAAAAATGGAGAGGCACCAGTAGACTCGTGATGATGAATATTGTGAGAAAACTCCGCCCAGGGTAAGAGATTAGCCCATTCTGTTTGATTATCTGAAAAAAACATCGTAAGAAGACTTCGAGATCTTGGTTAACCCGCTCCGTTTGACCATTGGTTTGTGGATGATAACCTGATGAAAACTTGAGGTCAGACCCAAGTATTTTACAAAAGGCCCTCCAGAATTTGGAAACGAATTGCACTCCACGGTCAGAGATGATCTCACGAGGGCATCCATGAAGTCTAAATATTTCTTTAATGAAGATAGAAGCTAACTGAGAAGCAGATGGTAGAGCAGACAAGGGTACAAAGTGGGCCATTTTAGAAAATCTGTCCACAACAACACAAATAGTGGTGCATCCATTGCTGGGGGGAAGATCTGTGATGAAATCCATGGATATGCTTTGCCAAGGGAAATCTGGAATGGGAAGTGGTTGAAGGAGTCCAGAAGGGGCCATTCTGGGGTTCTTACAACGGGCACATGTATCACAAGAAGCCACAAAACTTCGTACATCTGAATGTAGTGTCGGCCACCAATATCTCCGACGAAGAAAGTCAAGAGTTTTCTTAACACCAGCGTGTCCTGCCAATTTAGAGGAATGCGCCCATCGGAGAGCTTTAATTCGTAAATTAGGCTCTAAAAAGGAACAGCCCCTTGGGGGTGTCTTGGCCGTGGTTTTGGTAAGGGCGATAACCCTGGTAGGATTTAGAATGGGTAGGGGTTCCGGGGAAGTACAGAGATCCGTGTTGTCAAAAGATCGAGATAGAGCATCAGCTCGGATGTTCTTGGATCCTGGGTGGTAGGTCAGGATGATATTAAAACGTGCGAAGAACGATGCCCATCGAGCTTGACCTGGATTGAGGCATCGAGCCTCGCTGATATAAAGCAGGTTTTTATGATCAGTAAGAACCGTTACTGGATGACGTGAACCTTCAAGTAAGTGTCGCCACTCCTCTAAGGCAGCCTTGATAGCTAGTAACTCTTTATCACCAATTCCATAATTCTTCTCGTGGGATAAAAAATTTTTGGAAAAGAACCCGCAAGGTAAATGAGAACCGTTTTTGGATTTTTGGAAGAGTACTGCCCCCACACCTATAGCAGAGGCGTCAACTTCTAGAAAAAAGGGTTCAGATTGATCCGGTTGAGAAAGGGCTGGAGCGGATGAAAAGGCCTGTTTCAGGAGATTAAATGCCTTTAGGGCTTCTGGAGACCAATTCCTGGGGGTGACTGATTTTCGTGTCAGCGCTGTTATAGGTGCAATAATGGAGGAGAACCCTTTAACAAATTGTCTGTAATAATTGGCGAATCCAATAAACCTTTGGATGGCCTTGGTGCCCTGGGGAAGAGGCCAGTTGGTAATGGCAGACACCTTTAGTGGGTCCATGCTTAATTCTGCTCCGGAAACAATGTACCCAAGGAAAGAGATTTGTTCCACTTCAAAGATACACTTTTCTAATTTGCAGAAGAGTTGATTAACTCGTAATCGGAGTAAGACTTCCTTGACATGGTGTCGATGGGAGGCAATGTCTTGGGAAAAGATTAGAATGTCGTCCAAATAGACAACGACGAAGTGATATAAACAGTCTTGGAAGATTTCATTAACGAAGGATTGAAATACTGCGGGGGCGTTACTAAGCCCGAATGGCATGACTAGGTATTCGAAATGTCCGTCCCGCGTGTTAAACGCTGTCTTCCACTCGTCTCCTTGACGGATCTGTACTAAATTGTATGCCCCTCTGAGATCTAGTTTGGTAAAGATGCGGGCTCCACTAATCTTGTCGAAAAGGTCCATAATAAGGGGTAATGGATAACGGTTCTTGATAGTAATTTTATTTAGTTGCCGATAATCAATACACGGACGTAGGGATCCGTCTTTCTTTTTAACAAAGAAGAATCCTGCTCCGGCTGGTGAAGATGATTTTCTAATGAACCCTCGGGCTAGGTTTTCAGATATGTATTGTGACATAGCTTGGGTCTCTGGTAAGGACAGGAGATACATCCTACCACAAGGAATCTGTTTTCCCGGAATTAATTCAATCGGACAGTGCCACGGGCGATGGGGTGGAAGAATCTCTGATCTTTGTTTGGAGAAGACGTCCTTAAAGGCTAGATAGACCGAAGGTAATGTACAGGTTTTAGAATTCGTCTGAGTATGACAGACTTGAAAGCGGTGTGAGGGAATACATTGCTTATGACACTGCGGGCCCCAGGAAATAACCTCCGCACGAACCCAGTCAAATTGAGGAGAATGGTTCCGGAGCCAAGGAAGACCCAGTATCAGTGGGTTAATAGACTGTGGTAATACTAGGAATTGGATCCACTCTTGATGTAAGGCTCCTACCAACAATTGAACCGCACTCGTAATGCTGGAGATGACACCGTTGCTGACACGGTTACCATCCACGGCAGTGAGGGTAAGCGGTTGGGGCAGATCTTGAATGGTTAACTGGAGCTCTGAAGCAAGAGAGGCCGAAATAAAATTTCCTGCGGCACCGGAGTCCACGAAGGCAGAGATTTGTTGGGGTCCTTTAGTGGTCAAAAGCTGGACAGGCATGAGAAACTCGAGATTGGAGGTGGAGTAGGGAGTGGAAACGGTGACTCCTAAGGCGGCCTCCCTCTTACCGTCTAGGAGGAGGCGTTTCCCGGTCTCTTGGGACAGAGACTTAGAACGTGACCAGGCTCCCCACAATATAGACATAATCTCTGCTTGAACCGTCTCTCGCGTTCTTCAGACGTTAGTTTAGAGCGGCCAAGCTGCATAGGTTCTTCTGTGAAAGATATTGGATTTTGAAATTGGGGAGCCAAACGGGGAGTCCGTCTTGTAGAGGACCTTTCTGAAATTCTCTCTCTGAAACGAAGATCGATCCTGATACATAATGAAACGAGGGCGTCCAACTCCGAGGGGAGTTCTCTGGTAGCCAATTCGTCCTTAATTCGATCGGTAAGACCCTGCCAGAAGGAAGCAATGAGGGCTTCATTGTTCCATCGAAGCTCAGAGGAGAGGGTCCGAAATTGTACGGCATACTGCCCAACAGACATAGAACCTTGTCGCAGGTTTAAGAGGCTAGATGCAGCAGAAGAGACTCTGCCCGGTTCGTCGAAAACCTTCCGGAACATGTCAATAAAAGCCGCGGAGTCCTCCAGCAAAGGGTCATTGTGCTCCCATAACAGGGATGCCCAGGCCAGGGCTTGCCCACTAAGTAGCGAAACTATGAAGGCTACCTTGGTACGTTCCGAGGAGAATGCTGAAGAGTTACACTCAAAGTGAATGGCACACTGGTTAAGGAACCCTCTACATCTTTTTGGATCCCCGTCAAACTTATCTGGGGAAGGTATTCTTAGTCCAGTAGTGGTGGCTGGAGGGGCAGCAGGAGCCGCAGGGGCCACTGCAGAGCGAGAAGGAGCCGCAGATGGTTCCGTAGGGGGGGTTTGTCCTGCCCGTAGAGAGTCCAGGCGAGATAGTATTCCCTGCACACACTGGAGTAAACGAGCCTGGTCCGCCTCCTGCTGTTCCACTCGGCAACCCAGGTGGATAATGAGGTCCCGAGTTGTAGGTTCACCTTTTCCATCTGACGTCATGGCCAGAGTATACTGTCACAGATTAGGTATTTGCTTACTGATTTTTGCACTACTCACCCAAGAGGTGCGGAGTCTAACGTGTTCCTGGTTTTCACCAGGGACCCCCGCAAGGAAGTGTGGTCTTAGCTGCGGGAACACGCAGGTCGCGGTCCTCCAAGGGAGTAATCAGTGAAGCAGTAGATGAAAGCGGTGTCGTACAGGCCCAGTCCAAACCGTGAATTCAGGAGATGTCCAAGGGAAAGTTCAAAGCCGTAGTCAGGGTAGCCGGGTCGAGGTCAGAAACACAGGAGGAAGAATCAAATATCAAGCCGAGGTCAAGTTCACAGGGAGCACAGAACAGGGGTAGTAAGTAACAAGCCGGGTAATACACAGGAAGCGCTGGAAACGGTACACAGGAACGCTGGAGCTAGGATGAGACCTAATACTCTGGCACTCTCCATGTGCCAGAGTGAGGCTTTTATACAGGTGCAGTCCAATCACTGGCGGTGGTGACGCTAAACACCACCGCTGGAGTTACTAGGAAGCGTTCCATTGCCTAGCAACGGAACGCGCGACCGCTGACCCGGAAGTACGCTCGGTTGCCTGGCAACCGAGCGCTCTGTCACAGAAGCAGACGTCCGTCTCTGTGCGGCAGGCATAGCACGGAGACGGCGTCTGACAATAGCCTTTATTTTCCTACTTCAAACTTGTAAAATGTTATTTGAGATGAAACGATCAAAATGGGAAAACATTTAAATGGCTTATATCTCCTTGTTTTACCCTCCTGCGGTCTTTATAAAAAGGAAATACTCTCCAATGATGTATTTAGAGAAAGAGAGCAAAGTAAAAACTCTGCATGTGATAAATTTAACAAAATGAAAACAGTATATTTAATATGTTACACTTACAATGTAACTATTATAACAAATCCCTTTTCTTAGTAGTCTATTACCAGACATTAGTTGTAAAACAACATATCAATCTTTCTCTCCATGGATGTTAAGACCCAGGTTATCAGGACAGCATAAAAGATGGTGTTATGAAAACAGTTGTCCAGCTGGCAGGAATTAGTCTAATAGCTCTTTCACTGATTCATTTCAGTACATAAATATCTTTATCAAGCAACAAAAGAGTTTTTAGTACTTTTTAAAGCATTCAAATTTTCAGAGCAAGGAACTACAACAACAAACTCTTTTTCTTTGGACTTTATTCTTTATTTTGGACTTTCGCGCCTTTGGCTTTTGTATACCTAACTGTCTTTTAAGCCTATTGATAGCATATTAAAAATCTATTATTCACTAGTGAGGTCCCATTTCCAAATCAATCGCACAAATTCCTCACAGGTAGCCACACTGTACACCACACCATACCCCCATTATGGCCACATTTTAATTGAGCCTTTATCCCTCCACAGTGTGATCTTCACAGAAAAAAAGCAAAAAAAACCACACTATTACTGAGCTTCAAATAGCTTTCCATACTTCAGTGGATATGCTTGTCCAATGAAGTATGACAAACTGTCAACAAAAATGTGTAGCTGATTCATGTCAGGGGCTCATTAGCAATGTGGGCATGCTAAAAGCTTGCTGTATTAGTATGTGGGGAAATTTCAGATAGCTGCTTTTTATTGGTAGTGCTGAGACCTTAACCCCAGGTGTGTTGATGTGGTCCTGACAAATGTATGGGGAGGGGAGTTGAATTGCATTGCCAGATGTTTGAACAGGTATCAAGAGTGTAGTTGTTGGTGTGTGCCAGGTGGCAGAGTCATGAGTCATAGTTTTTGATCCACTGGCGGCCAGATGATGTCAGAGGCTGTTGCGGACATAGGAAGATCTTCAGGCCTGGGGTACCGGTAGGGCTTGTCTAGCATTTCAGCCTGAGTTCTGTATAGTCCTGAAAATTAATGAAGGTGGTATCAGGAGAGTGAGTGGTGCATTTGGTTATAGATGGTATGTTGTCCATGTTGTTGCCTCTGACAGTGGTGTAGCTACTTTAATGCTATGTATCTACTACTTTTCTTGAAAGATATATACAGTTACTTATGTGATGCAAAACAATGATCTTAATTGTCTTACCTCATGTATATGTAGTTTTCCCAGAGCACTTATGTAAATCCCGTCACATTGATTACTTCACTTGCTTTAGTCAGCTAACTGGCTCCAGGCATTCTAAAATGTGCAGGAATACATTATACACAGGCAAACACTTAGGGGGTGTTTACTATTGCTCAGAAACTTCTCCTCTGTGCTTCAACGTCACTTTACCTTAATTCAAACTAGTTGTAGCATTGCAGCATTCTCTCCTTGGAGCCCTTTCTGAGCTCTCAGAGAAGACAGCGCAGCTGCAGCACTGCTACTTTAATCAAATTGAAGCCCCAGAATGCAGTTTGTGTGGATGTTTAGAAATAGAAGCTATACTGTTTGTTTGATCCTTCATCTGTGAAATTACTGCTAATATGTGTAGGATCATTCTTGCAGTTCACTGATTCAGCTGGTTGCTAGGCAAATAGTTACAAGCTTCATTCAGCTCTCAGTCTGACAGTCTCAAGTGTGCAATCACCTAACATACTCATGCAGCTAATCATTCTGCATTTCTGATTGCTGCTGCTGCCTTTATAAACTTCTTCCTGGCAGCATACCAATGCTGGTGATAGTTCCTGCTTGACCTAGTGTGCCTTGTATCCTAACCAATTTGGTTATCAATATTTGACCAGGATTGTTTATAGAATTGCTGTCTACTCCACTACTGACAATTGGCTTTGTTAAGCGGATTTGCTCTCATATCTCTACCTGCCTTGACCCCTGGCTTGTTTAAAGGATTCCGTTGTCTTCTCTACTTCTAATCCCCACTAAGTTCTGCCAAATACTTTCTGGTTGCTCACTAATCGTTACCATGAGCTGTCCACTCCATCAGATAAATGCCAGACTACACTGCATTAACTCTTGACTTTCTGGCTCAGAGTTCTGCTATTTACAGTCTGGTTTTGCACTACCTGCTGCCATATGCTGTTCACTCCATCAGACAACTGCCAGACTACTCCACATTAACCCTTGCCAGTCTGGCTCATAGCAATGCTAATATATTCTGGTGTCTCATTAGCACCTATTGTGTTCTGTCCTCTCCACCGGTCAGGTGCTAGATCAACAACTGCAACTACCTGAACCTAAGTCCTGGGGCCAACCGTGTACTGTACAATATAACAAGTTCTTCGGAAAGGGGGCTGCTAAAGGTGAACATCTCGCAAAGTGGTTCTAGCAGTTGAGGATCTCATGCTACTCTTCCCTTAACAGTGGAATGGTACACTAGAGCAATAATTGTAATGATGCTCAAAAAGGATATGTGTTTAATCACAATTGCTCTCTAAGAATAGTGGGAGGGGCACATTGCGGAAATACAGCAGCAGGTGAAGGGTGTCCGAGATCGGGATTGGATCTCGGTATGACAAGGCAAGAAGTCAGTGTGGGGGGAGGCATTCAAGCATTATATGGGGGGCTGAACTTAAAGGATTTAGAGAAGCATGAAAGGAAGCAATGAGGATAGCAATGGCAGACATGACTGATGGCGATAAGAGAGTGACAGATGGCAATCTGTGTCACTATAACATGAGGGAGTCTGTAATAAGAAGACTGATATTGTGTATATTACATGGGATATATTATAATTGCAACGTAAAGTCCAGTTAAAGTATGTCCCATATTGTGGCACTCTGCAGGCGAGCCACATGGAATAAACAGTGTTGTGCATGGCATTACAGGAGAAAATGTAGAGGCTGTAGGCGTACTAGCACTTTAAGAACTAGGCACATCCCTTCCATTTGAGAGTAACGTAGTCTCCATGGGATGATCACACCCACTCCGCAATCAAGCATTTGGAAATCCCTATAGAAATCTTGCATTAGCTCTGCTCTTGAAACAGTAAAGGTGAACTAATTGCAATCCAACCACTCACTTGGATCTAGATTTGCATGGCTGATCTCATAAACAAAGTTATGTGCAAATATGTAAAGCATTTTTACAGACCACTCATGAGAGGAATTCTCATGTTACATGATTCTGAAAATAATCAGGTAAAATGAACTAGTTATAATGCAGCATAGAGATTAGCAAAGTTCCAGCAGTATAATCTTTGAGTTCTCCTTTTGCTTTGTAATTCATAGCATGCCATTCTGCACTGTATTTATAAACTCACATTTAACAGCATTTACACTGTATAAAGTTTAAGGGCAGATTCTGTCAGCAAAATGTGCACTGTTTTGGGTCAAAGCAGGTGAATTTTACGAGGAGCAATTATGAAAATTTCACTCTCATGCAGTGTCATGTACATTGCTGAAAGCAGAAGTCATCTGGTGCAGAGCAGCCGTGATACTTTTAAGGGCTTTTCTTTGAAGACAGGGATTTTGGAATACATGCAAAGTAGTAATGCATTTTGACTAGAAAAATATGAAAGAATACATACTACTATAATATTGCTATTGTAAGAGCAACAGCCTGATTTAATTTAGGTAAATTAAAATTCACAGTCATGTGGAACATGTTTTATGATCAGCAGGAATGAGTGTAACAATGTTGTTCATTGATGACTTCAATTTGCTCACAGACACATTTTAGTTGTTCATATTGAAATAATTTGTTGCTGTCACAATGTTCTTTTGCGATAATGTCGAGTCATTTGCAATATAGTATATTTTTATTGTCATGCCATTGAAACAATCTTAAAACTGAGTTATTGGGAATGCAATTGTGCATTCTTTTCAGTGCAGTATTTTGCATAATTATCCTCTATTAAATACCATAAACTCAGTAGCATTTTCATAAAATACACATATCCATCTAATATGTTATTCTTAGAATAAGACAACTAAAGTATGTCCCATTACAAACAGAACTGGAGATTAAAATAAAATCTTGCTGTATTTCACTTTATAAAACTTATACCAATTTTTGATTTAAAGTAGATGTTATGACAACATAAAAACATTTATGTGTCTAATAGGTTTATTAGTGTTAATTTTTACAGAAAAGTTTACCTGCATAGCTGTGTGCCCAGAACTTTTAATTTGCATTGAAAAGTGAACCAACTTTAGGATTCTGTATTTCCTAAGTTAAAAACTTGCTCTTTTCTCATTTCTCTGCAGAGAAATGGGCTATAACGTGTGTTTGCTCACATCTTATTGGATTATGTGTTGTCTCACAGAAGACCAACAGGAGCCCTTACATTTATTTTATATTCAATTCAGGGATCATCGATCACTAAAACTAGAAAAGCTTAAACAGTAAGTACAGGTAGCTCTTAATTAGAGATGCTCACTGACCCCTGTGTTTTGGTTTGGTTTTGGTTTTGGATCTGGATTAGCTTCCGGTTTTGGTTTTGCCAAAACCGCCCTTGCTTGTTTTGGTTATGGTTTTGTTTAGCCTTATTTTATAAAATTTCATTTTTTGGAGCAAAATCACATAATTTCGTTATTATTTTGTACCTACATTATTATTAACCTCACTAGTACTAAATTCCAATGATTTCCATTCAATTTTTACCACCTCACAGGTCACAATATGCTTTTCATACACTTTCAGCCAAATACTGCAGCGATCTGGCTGGATGGTAAGGGACAGAGCAATGACTCAAACGCATGGCAGTTCCTACCACATCTAGGAAACATTGCAACGAGCGCTTCACCTGTTTCTTGGATAAGTGAGGTCATTCTACAGCTAATACATGGCAACAATCGATTGCTCCACCTGTTTCTTGGATAAATGAGGTACTTCTACAGCTATTATATGGTAACGAGCGCTCCACCTGCTTCTTGGACAAATTAGGTAATTCTACAGCTAATACATGGCAATGAGCGCTGACCCCCCCGGGATACGTGCTTTTATCAGACACACACCAATCCAGGGTGCCATACAATGCACTAAAAAGAGGTATTAAAATTCACAGTAAAAAGCCAGTTCATCAGTGAGCTTAAAATCAGCCCCAACGAACTGCTTTAAGGACACTATTAATCAAAATGACCAAAGCACATTTTCTCTTTGGGTGTATATTACACCCTACACTTATTAGTGTAAATTGCGGGAAAAAAAAGCCTGCAAAGACTTGTAGATAAATAAAAATTACCAAAACAGCTCTTCTATAAGGGTGTATATTACACCCTACACTTATTAGTGAAAATTCAGAAAAATACAGTTTAATCCCAGCTATGCCCTCCCTAATGCAAGCTATCAATGGCCTAAAGGCATGTTAGACCAACAGTGCAGTGAAGTGAATTCTACACTGTCAAGATGATGTCATCGTCATCATCTTCAGCATCATCCTCGCCCTCATCAGTGTGTACATCATCATCATCAGACTATTAATTCATCTCCGCTGGAATCCGCCATTAGAGAAGTGCCAGTACTTGGATGTATTTGCCGGTAAAGGCCTTCCTCGTGGAAGATGTAGTTCATTTTGATGAACATCATATTTTCCACATTTTTAGGAAGTAACCTCCTACATCGATTACTGACAAGGTTCCCAGCTGTGCTGAATACTCTTTCTGAGCACACACTGGAGGGTGGGCAGCTTAGGTATTGCAAAGCAAGTTTGTACATGGGTTTCCAAATGGCTTGTTTTTCCTGCCAGTATGGAAAGGGACTGTCTGACATTTCGATTTCAATTAACTCTTGAAAATAATCCTCCACCATCCTTTGCAGAAAATACAGCTTTTTTAGAAGGGGGGATATGACACCCCAAACACTTTGTAGTGCAAATTCAGAAATATACAGTGCTGCTATATTACAATTTCAGCACTCAGAAAATACAGCTTTTTTAGAAGGGGTGATATGAGACCCCATATACTTTGTAGTGCAAATTCTAAAAAAATGCCTACTCTATACTGCTCTATTCCTGCGCTATTCTGTGACCTAACCCTTCTCTGTCCCTCTCTCAAATGGTGCTAGATCTCCATGGAGGCGGGTATTTATTAATTCTAAAATTTGCGAGATCCGATGACGTCACAATGACATTTTGCCCCGTTTTGGAATCAGAATAGGCGCAAGAGTACCGAGCTGTCAGCTCGGTACTCGGATCCCCGAAGTTCGGGTGGGTTTGGTTTCAAGGAAACGGAGCCCGCCCATCTCTACTCTTAACAGATTAAACAAAGTTTGAAAAACTGTAAGTTTTTACTTTACAATATTGAAAAACTATAAATACATCCATATCACTCAGACATCTACTTCCTATCTGTGCAGTGTAGTAGCAAGTATGGATGGGATGGTTGACTTTGTATGGTAGGTGAGTGGATAGGAGGGATTGACGGGCCTATGGTGATATTGGGGACTGCTTGGTGATATGGAGAAATTATGTGGGACATGATTATGTGGGGTACTTTGAGAAATGATGATATATGGGAAAAATAAAGGATATGCTATATGGGACTGATGAGAGCATGATGATATAGAAGATAGATGGATGATGATATGGAGGATTGATGGGAGACATGGTTACATGTGGAATTGATGGAGTAATGATGATATTCCATCTTCCATATTGACACTGCAATAATTATATAGGCGATTGATGGAGCTACGATTACATGGAGTATTGATGGGGGACATTGTGTTATGGTGGACTGATAGAGACATAATGATATGGAGAATTGATTGGAGACATGGTTACATGTGAAAAAGATGGAGAAATGATGATATTCCATCTTCCATATTGACATTGCAATAATTATATAGGAGATGGTTGGAGCTATGATTATATAGAGTATTGATGGTGGACATTGTGTTATGGTGGACAGATGGGGACATAATGATATGGGGGATTAACGAATGACATGATATGGAGGAATTATTAAGAACATTTTAAAATTGATGATGAAATGAGGTTGCTTATTGTTGATATTGGGTACTGATGACGTGAAAATGATGATGGGACCCAAGACACTCCCCATTTGTATAGCAAGATATGCCGCTCTGCCTAAAGCCATGGCGCAAGGTCTCCTTCCATAGAAATTTATGGGCACCTTCAAAATATTGCTATGGACCCCAAATTTCTAGTTAAGTGCCTGTTTCTTTATTATTATCTCAATATTTTTTATCTTCATACTGGATTGTCAATTTAATATTTGTGCATCACATGCTAACGGATAGATGAGCCAAACGATTCATCAAAGCTTAAAATCAGTATTTATTGAAAACATTTACATAGTATACCTAAAGTAATTTCCTTTTTCTTTTTTGTATAGTATTAATAGAGTCACTGACTTTTGAGAAACAATGAAAAATAAAGTATACAATATACAGTAGGTGATTTATTTACATTCTGGAGATGCAATGGTAATTCAACGCATAGTGCTATATACAAATAAAGGTATATAACAGAGCCATCGATTATATGCTTTTAATGTATCCCACCAATAAATAAACAATGTGTCAATTTAAAATATTATAGCTTTGTTTAAATGTGACTGGTGAAAAACCAATTCCTACAGAGAGTGATTGGCATGTCAAAAAGGTAATTTCATCTTGAAGTTCTCTTTCTCTTTCAGTTGCCTACACATTGATTTTATATCAGAGATGTTATGCAGTGTAAGAAAACATTCTTATCTGCCATGAGGTATCTTTATTTTGAGAATAAAAAAAAACAAACTACAGATGAAAGAGAAATAATCTTTTTTTCATTTCCTTTACTTCACTCACAAGGAACTAAGTTTGTTGCTTATAATGGTTACACTGCCTTATATCCTGCACACGTGATAATTGCATATAGAGAATAACAGTCCTTCCTAAATGTTCTCTCATATTGGATTTTATTTCCCACCAAGGCAAACCATCTAACTCACAATAACTTGCTTACAAGAGATAATTTTATGATAATTTAATCATTATTATTCAGCTTACGTTGACTTGTTCCTTCATTAACTTTCTTCTATTTCCACTACTCTATTCTCTTTTTATTTCCATTCACAGCTTTTGACCTACCCAAAACCTGTAACACTGCTACTTTACATATAAATTCAGATGGTACAGTGATCTGGAGTAACTAATCTCTTGCAACTTGAAGTAGGACTGCAGAACAATTTCCATAATGTCAAGAACTGCATAAGTAGATAGATACAAACTTTAACATAAGCAAGACTGCAATCGAGCAGTCTTATAAAACGACCTAATCCAGAAATACCAATTAAAACCAACTTCCAATCTAAGTCTTGATGATTTTCTATTCCTCTTGCGCTTTGTCTTGTTAACCAAATTCTATTCCAAATTAAGTGCTCTCAGCAGATATAAGTCTTGCGTAATTCTGTGGTTTTGAAAATATATTGCTCATCAGATGCTACTATCTGTATCTGTAGTGTATGTTGTTGGCCTTTGCCAACATGCTGAAACAAGAATCAACTACTGAATCACAGCATGGTTATAGAAGTTTGTCTATAATTCCTTTATATATAATTATGTTTAGAAATGTCACATCTGCTGGTGCCATACCACCGAGAGACATTTTTAATTGAGGGGATCTCGCTCCTGCTTGCTAGTTAGAATGCAGCAATGGTCCAGGACCTGTTTCATTTGGTTTTTGGCCCAACGATCTTTAGAAATAGTATTCCAAGCTGGACACTGTTGGGCTGATGCAGAGTTTGAATGTTTTGCATGTAAAAATACAGAAGTAAAAAGGGTTAAATAAAAAAATACAGTTGCACGAATATGCAAAGTTGGAGTAATGGTAAGATAAACGCAGTACTTCACCAGTAGCATTTACATCTAAATATATGCATGCAGCTAGGTTTGTGGCATGCACAGTATACATTTTTTGCTGCAGAAGCAGGCGTATATCCAACTCAGCATCAGGCCCTGTGTGCACAATGTAATAGCACCATTGTATTGTCATAGGATAACCTTAAGAAGTCATGTGATAAGAAAAGTAGCCATAGGTCAGTATGGGTGCTCAAATACAAGCTATGTTGGTAGCATAAATTAAGAGTGAGAATCAGAGAACAAGCATGGAGATAGACAAGAATAGTAACTTTAATTCATCTTCATCATCTGCTATTTATAGTGTGGATTGTTTTTCTCTTTTTGAAAAATATATTTAACAATAAGCCAGGTCAGTAAAAGGGAGTCAATATACAAGCAAGATGGTCAGAGAAGCACAGAATACCTATTGCTGAAGCACCACAGTGTGCATTGAACTGTCAGAAGGCATAGTCCTGACATGTGACCACACATCTGAGCATAGAATAACATGTAGGAAGCTCAAGCATATGTCTAGTAGTAGATGTAACAAGGATGAGCCTGCTGACCTTGCAATTAACACCGCTCAACGTAGCAAGTTACAGCAGTGTGTTCAGTTTATTATTTAGCCTGTGTCGACCTGTTGGATCAGTAATCCACTACTTTGAGAACTAAACACATAACTACGTAAACTTGACTATGGGCATGTGGAGTAGGCTTCAGATGTAAACACAAAACTACATAAACTCTGTGTTTTGTGTAAATCAATCTGTCAGTTTGTCCTTCAAAAAAATAAACTCACAGCCCACAACTATGATATGGCTAGTCCTGTTATCTTGCTGTACATTTCTACTCTCTTTATCTCCCCCGCTACCTGAGTGACTTCAAATCCATTCTGGAAACTGCAACAAGAACGTCTGTACTTCTACCAAGAAGCAAATAATTTAATGATATAAGAGAGAAACTGTCCTAATTTTCCTGTAATTATCAGGGTCTTGAAAAAGCTACCCGGTGACCCCAAATCTTGTGTTTTCCTAAACACTATTAAAATGTCTGTAATTTCTCACAAGTGACATGCCTGTAATTGTCATCAATTATACATAAAGCAGTTACTATGTACTATTACTTTTCTCTGAGCTGTAAAAAATATAACTGTAACACATAATCTATTTAATAAATTGTATCTTTAGTAGCCATGACATACGGTACTTGATGAGGAGAACAATTATATAATAATATATATAAAAAATCTAAACACCAGAACAGAACAGAAAGCAGTTTGCATGCAATAATGGAGACATTATTGGGCCTGTGTCATTAAGGTAAGCAAAGCATAAAAAAGAAGGAATACATTTGCACATTGACAAAACCATGTTGCATTGGAGGAGGAGGTAAATTAAAATGTGGGGGCACATTAATAGTTGGGATAGAGCATGTTTTAGATAAACTTTAATTGCAATGCAAACATAACGCTATGAAGTATTTGTGTCCTACATAAAAACAGCAAGTATTTAACTTATGCGCAAAATAATAAACAAATTTGCACTCTTTACATTGCTTTGCTCTCCTTAATGATTCAGGCCCATTGTGTGTAACATTTTTGTAAATACCTTCTTTCCCTACAATTGCCATTGCACCAATTTCCCTTCAAGGCTGTGTTGAATTGTTATGTACTCCTGCATAACAACATGAGCTGAAGAGCCACTGATAATAAATTATTTTTGTTTTAATGAATGACACACATGACGAGTAATTGTGTGGAGAACTATTTTAAAATTCTTATTTAAACCACTTTTCAACAATGTTTATTTTTGTGCAGCAAAAAAACTTTTTAAACTATGTCTGTCTTATATGTGAACAGCAGGCCTGAAGTACACATTGTAGTCTTGTGCTCTATTCAGGGCTGCCAAGAGGAATTCAGGGCCCCAGTACAAAAACTTCATGGAGCCCCCCTTATAGCGGAGAATGAAAAATGTTTGTGCTGCCGCAGTTTGTACAACCAAAATTTTTTTGTGCGGCACGGAAAATTTGTACGACCACACGCACAATTGTACGACCACGCCTGCAAAAATCTGGGTGTAGTCGTACAATTGGTGGAGTGACTATGAATCACTTGGCGTACCCAGGAAACCCTCTTACAGAAAAAAAACTTGCATTGTTTTGTACACCATTGAACGGTCACCAAAAATTGGGATTGCCCCAATAGAATCACAGCATTTCACACACTCTCCTGCTCTCTCCTATCTGTTCTTCTCACTTTCACCACCTGTTGCTGCAGGTTTCCTTAGTTGCGGCTTGTCTGGATCCTGGAATGTTGGGGGCCCTATTTGGAAAAAAAAAATGGGTACATTTAGAAAATTACAGCCAGCCCCGGCGTTAAATCAATAGCACCCATGATTAATAATTAGGCCTTCCTTCAGCCCCAACATTAAAATAATAGTATTCACATTTAATAAATAGGTTTATTTCCCTCCCTACAAACAGCCCCAGCAATAAATTAATAGTATTTACATTTCAGAATTATACCTATTTCCCGCAACCATCAATATTAATAGGCACATTTAATAAAGAGACCTCATTCCCCCCCACATTCAGTAGCCCCCAACATCTTAAATTAATAGTCCGCACTATAAAATTGCCCAACCATTACCCCACATACAAAATTGCACCCATTAATTAGCCACCACCCACCTCACACTACATAGCCACAAGCCCCCTGTGCCATCACACACTAATTACTGTGCCCCTTCATCACCATGTTGTGCCCCCTTATGATCACACGGCGCCCTCCATGCTGCTTTTCCCCTTCACACTGTGCCATCCTGCTCCCCCTCTCCTTCATCACTGTGCCATGCTGCCCCCCCTCTCCATCACTGTGCCATCCTGTCCCCCCTCTCCATCACCTTGCCATCCTGCCCCCCTCTCCATCACTGTGCCATCCTGCCCCCCTCTCCATCACTGTGCCATGCTGCCCCCTTCTCCATCACTGTGCCATTCTGCCCCCCCTCTCCATCACTTTGCGATCCTGCCCCCCTCTCCATCACTGTGCCTACCTGCCCCCCTCTCTATCACTCAGTGCCTTTCTGCTGCCCCCCCTTTTTCTCCTCATACTGTGCCTCTCTCTCCCCCCTTTTTCCTCATACTGTGCCTCTCTCTCTCCCCCCTTTTTCCTCATACTGTGCTTCTATCTCTCCCCTTTTTCCTCATACTGTGCCTCTATCTCTCCCCCCTTTTTCCTCATACTGTGTCTCTCTCTCCCCCTCTTTTTCCTCATGGCGTGCCTCTCTCTCCCCCTTTTTTCCTCATGGTGTGCCTCTCTCTCCCCCCTTTTTCCTCATGGTGTGCCTCTCTCTCCCCCCTTTTTCCTCATACTGTGCCTCTCTCTCCCCCCTTTTTCCTCATACTGTGCCTCTCTCTCTCCCCCCTTTTTCCTCATACTGTGCTTCTATCTCTCCCCTTTTTCCTCATACTGTGCCTCTATCTCTCCCCCCTTTTTCCTCATACTGTGTCTCTCTCTCCCCCTCTTTTTCCTCATGGCGTGCCTCTCTCTCCCCCTTTTTTCCTCATGGTGTGCCTCTCTCTCCCCCCTTTTTCCTCATGGTGTGCCTCTCTCTCCCCCCTTTTTCCTCAAACCCCCCCTCCAAAAAAAACCTGTGAATATTGAGGGCCCAGGGCCCGGGTAATTAGTAACTACCCCTCCCCCCCCTCCACCTCCCGTTCGGCTGCTCTGGCTCTATTCACATAGGATCTAATATATTGAACAACTTTACAGATATAAATTAAAAATGCATTATTTCATTGATGGTGAGCAAAGGTTTATTTTATCATTTTTTGTTTTAGTCTGTTCAGATAAGCGCTTTGATAAAATTTGCTCATGCCGCGCTCAAAAATGAAACATGAAGCAAGTCAACAGCTCCAAAAATAATGCAGGCATTAGGATCACCGATCTCAATGCCTGAACACTTCTGCTGTTTACACAGTCAACACTGTAATATGCAGGTCAAACCACAAATGCTAGAACATTGCCCATGCACCATTATACCAAAGTGCTTATCTAAAAAAGAACCCTTAATGTATGTTCTCTTTACACAGACAGATATAAAATGGACCAAAATGTTCTACATCATTCAATTTCAGTCGAACATTCAACTATGTGTTACAAAGTGCCCTACTTTCCACATTTAAATCACTGTTATGCCTACAGTCTTATTAAAACTTGCAGAGTTTCACTAACAGCAGCCATTTATAAGATCACTTGAAATATTCTGAAAGCAACCGCAGCTCATAATTTTATATGTCATCAGTTTATGAAATGTTGATTGCCTATTATAAGTAGAAGTTGAAAGCATATTTTTTTGTTTACTAGTAAGCTTACAGAAAACAAAGCAGCCTTGATTACCTCCAATGCCGAAAACATTGTATGACATCTTCACAGCAGGGGAAAAACAGTAATTAAGGTACGATTTCTGAAACTATTTAAGTGTTTTAGGTCTTATTTTTTCACTTCAGGCAGTAACTATTACTGTATGTCACCAGAGAAATTATTTCAGAAAGTTTTTAAAGCAATTGATATTGAAATGTATAACCCTTACATCCACAAGTGATTTGTAAAGGAAGACATGTAGGACTGATAAAAAAAATGTCAGCTTTAAAATGCCATTCAGGTTTGCTAGGTAATTATTAGTGAAGTGTACTGCTTCCATTACATATCAGAAATTCACCCCTGCTTACACCATGTATACAATTAAGGAACAGTAGCTAAAGGGGGAATTTTAATATGAGTGATAAGCGTTGTCAGAAAATGGAGGAAAACATAAAATATAATATTATTAATTTATATAATTTATTTTAAAGTAAGAATTAAACTGATTTTTATGAAAAGTAGTTTTTGCTAACTTAGATTCTATTATGTTTTGGTGTTAGGAAATATCTTTATAAGTCAAATTATTTGGCAAAAAAAAATGTTATGGTGACTTACATAAAAATATTTTTTACAATTGTATCTTAATAATAAAAAATGTTTTGTTTTTTTTAAATGATAAAATAATGCTACTTAATTATACTTAAAGATTATCTAGAATTGTCAAAAAGGTTGTCAAACCACAACACAGCGCCTGGGTGAGGTGCTATGAAATAACATGATAAAAAAGGTATAATGCCAAACCAAAATCATGAATATATAAATAAATAGCTAATTCCAGCAAATCCCTACACTGCTTCCCAGTTCACTCCTGAATCTAATATAAAGTACTAACTCTGCCCTTCATGTTTTTAACTAATACAGAGTCATCTTGGCATCCCTCAAGGATGATGGGGCTAATATGAATGTAAACTAGGAAAGATTATGTTTAGTTTTCAATATTTTTTATTTTCATATTTTTTATTTAAACTTCATGTTTGTTATTAATAAGTTAGTTGGTTAGTCGTATTTTTTTAGTTATTTTACAAGTTAGAGTTGCTTGTGAGGGTGAAGTCATCTAGTTAGACAAGAAGTTCCAGTAGTAAATAAGAGTTCTTAACAATCAATCTGCCAGATTGATTTGGTTAATAGAAGATTTTCTGATTGTCTTAAATCTACTCGCCTAATACCTTGTCTGCTATAAGGGTATGAGGCTACAAAGAAAGTAAAAATCAATGTATATTACTTAGCAGTAAAACGTCCTTAATTATATATGATTCCAATTAAAATACTTAAATCATAGTTAAACCGTATTCAAGATAAACATATCTCATTACTCAGTCCACTTTAATAGCCTACTAGATTGTTTACTCACTGAAATATCCAACTACACACCCAATGTGACCTTGTCTGCTCAATTTACACAAATGCCAATTTCCTTAGGCTTAGTCATGCATGTTGAAATAATTTCCCAGTAGTAAAAGGCTTGTAAAACAAAATTAAAATTATAAAGTTAATTAATGATGATGAATGCTTAGGGCTATAACATCCTTGATCTAATCTTCTGTAATACCCTTAAAAAAAAGGTCATTATAATATTATTATTACATTCTAGTTGTTGGTGCTAACTTGAACTACCATTTGAAATGTAATACATCTCTGGACTTAATTGTATCAATGTATTTTTCAGGAATCAGTTGATTAATAAATAAGAAATTGAGCCATACAATGTATAAATCAGATTTGTCTAAAATGGCAACTGGTTGGACCAGAGGCGGAAGTAGCAAGCTGTTGACACAAAACTATATTATGTAAACTAGCAGTGGGCAACTTTTTTTTAACTTGTATACCAAGGTCCTGATTCAAAGTGAAAAGCAAATGCAACCATAACTTGACAAGAGCCACAACCCTCAGACACTTACATCCAAGCTCCGAACATGTTATGTATGTAAGTGCTATGAAGCATTATTTAAACTTGAATAACCTAGATAACACCAACAACCAGATATAAAGGCATAAACTTGATCTGAAATCTGTTCCTTTACTCCTTTAAATTGCATTACTGTAGAAGTAGCAGCTTTGAATAAATTTGCAGTTGATTAACAGAAGACTAATGGCCTACACTAAATATTATAGTTTAAAGCTGAAAACAATCCCATAATCTCACACCTCTTTAAGCAATATAGGTTGAGCAAACTCCAATGCACATTCTATGCTACACATGTCACAGCTACAAGCAATTAATTTTAATTGAAAGGTATAATAACAATTGTTCTAATTGTTATTTGGTTTGTCTGGAGAGCTAAATGGTACAAAAAAGCCTGCTCTCTGTGTATATTCTGTTATGTGCTACCATTTTCTACTTTGTGTTATAATCTTTCGCTGTATGCTGCTGTGTTATACTGCACAATACTTGACAAAGGATCTAGTTACACATTTTTCAGACCTCACAGGTGCAAAAATTGGGCCTTTGCTGCAATCCATAATGTATTTCTATTCTACATACGCACGCATGTATTGGATAATATACATTCACAATGGTAAAAGAGCATTCAGATGATTTTCATAAGAAATAAACTGCAATTTATCCATAATCGAAGGTGAAATTACAATAATAATAATAATAATAATAATAATAATAATAATAATACCATTGTGATGGACACTACCTTGTCCCTGTCTTCTCCTGCTACTGTTCTATTTCTAGTTTCTACAAATTAGCCTTCCCACTTTCCAACAACAACCTCATTTCCTTCAGCCTCACCTTATCTTTTGCCCTCCCCCTGCACCCAAATCAACATGTACACAACGACACCCAAGTACTCTTAACCAAATCCACTTCTCATTTTCACTAAACCATTTTCTCCTATGCATTGTTCTGGCCTAATTAGGCTGTTTATTTCTACAACAAAAACTCACCAGCCCTAAATAATGCAGCTCCAGCTACCACATACAGTCTCTGATGACCCAAACACCAACCATGGCATATACCAAATAGACCTGCTACATGTAAAAGTGCTCCTGAACTGCAGAACATCACTGGAGGAAGTCTTGTTTCTAATCCGATTTCTTCCACTATAAATTCATCCTTTCAACTTTCAACACTGCCTCAAGTGCCAAACAAGCATAGTTCAAATCTCTACACTATCACCTACACCTGTCAATCCACCCTTAATTCATTCTCTCCAGTAACTGAAGACAAAGTCTCTGCATTCATCTCATCATCTCAACATACAACCTGTCCCCTAGACCTTATTCCATTCCAACTTCTCCGCTCCCTCTATCCCCCTGCATGCCCACCTCTAGCTCACCTCTTCAACCTCTCTCCTCCCCTTTGCCTCCAAACTACTTGAGCAATTGATGCGCAAAATGTGTGTCTCACTTTTTCTCCTTTTACTCCATTCTCGACTCTCTGCAATAAGGCTTCTCCCCAACATTCCGCTGAAACTGATCTGACGTGCAAAGTGCTGGCTCTTTTAAAGGACCATTACCTAATGGTATTATGTTTGCATAAAAAAAAGTGCAAACAGCATGTGAAGACAACATATATAAACACTATGCGTTTGCAAATGCGTTTGATATATGATTCATCTGACGTTGATATGCACTGGACTCATTCACATACTGTTACGGTGCTGGTAGTTACAGGTCTGAGCTCAGCTATGTAATCCAATGGTTTTTGAGTAAATAGTATTATTGCAGTCCATATTTAAAAGACTACCAAATGAGCAGCTGCCATGATTGACTCTTTCTGTGTCTCCCTCTCTCTTTCTCTGGAAAGTTTCAGTGTTGGTCTCTCTAAAGGGAATCCCCTTCTCATCAGTTTGTTTGTCTCATTTCCTGTATGGGAGGTTTATCCCATTGACTCAGTTTAGTTCACTTTTTTGGTATGGTTTTTAACAATGTGTAAATTATGTATGCTGTACAGCAGTAATCGAGCATCAACTTCATTATTTTTTTACTCCACTATGAAACAGAGTACGCGGCTGATTTTTTTTGTGGTAGTAATGTATACCATTTTAAAACACCCCCCCCCCCCCCCCAAAAAAATGGGATCCCTAATGTCAATTGAATCTAGCGTTTTTAATGATATTCAAAAACCGTGCGTTTTTGCCGTAACGCAAAACATGAGGCAGATACAGTAATTTGGTTTGGATTTTTGGATTCGGGAGTAAGAGTTACCTTAGGGGTCTAAATTTTGTGTCGATTCCTTAATAAACACCCGTAATACTTCAAATAAACTGGATAAAGAAACCGCGATTAGTAAATTATTTAATAATCTGAAAAATCAATATATAATCAAGTAATTGTCAGACAGTCAAGATATTTGGCAGAAATAGTTGTTTTGACATCCTCTCTCAATTAAAAAAAATTCTTAGAAATCTGAGATGGGTGGTGGACAACCCTGGTTGAACTGACATGGAATGACCCAGGGTCAGAATACACAAGAGTTCAAGGAATCAGGCTAGCAACAAGTTGCACTGACAGTGAGCTGATGTCAGTGCTGAGTTTAAATAGAGCAGGTTACAGTGACCCACCCTGAGTCATGTGATCCACAGAAAAACAGAGCAGACAGGGGAAGTAACAAAACCTGGTCAGGATTGTTACACATACATTTGTGAAAGCATACAGAACACAAGTGTCTTGAAGCATTTCCCATTCACTACAATTGTCCATTCATTTCAAAGGTGTTTACAGCATGTGTGCTATATGTAGAAACCCCATTGAAATATTTATATAATGGAAATGAAGATGAATAATGCCATAATTAACAAATAAAATTGAGCAGTATTCCCCCAGTTTTAATCAGCTCCAGTGATAGACAGCCTAATAGTTATTGAATGTGGGTTATGACACATTTATGTTATTAGAATGATGTTATTAAAAAAACTGTTAACTTTTGTAATTATTTAATATATGCAGGGCCGGATTAACCTGAGGTCTAACTGGGCTATAGCCCAGGGGCCTCAGGCATCCAGGGGGCCCTTCAAAGTCCTCAGCAGCATTATTGATCGGTCTGGGGGCGGGGGCGCCCCCAGCCCGATCTATGCTGCTGAGCACTGTCAGTGCAGTCATCCGTCCCCGGCGCTCAGTAATCTGCTTACTGAGGAGATCTCGTGAGTGTTCAGTAAGGAGTTTACAGCGCACCGCGGAAGGAGGACTGCACTGACAGGTAAGCGCTTGGGGGGCCTCACGGGGACGGGGGGCGGCGCGCGGCTCACATTGGGGGCCTCACGGGGGAATGGAGGCCCCCTTAGCCCAGGGGCCTCTATTCCCTTAATCCGACCCTGAATATATGGAGACAAGCTGTACTTGAACAATTCATTTATTGCTGACAAAAATAAAAAAGCATATAAATATGTGATGATGCCTGAATAGCAATGCAGTATAAAAACTTAAAATATAAGAGAACACATTAGCACTAATCAAATGCTAAACAATATTTATATAAAAGCAAGATACAGGTATAATATGAGTTAGCATTAAATAAATAGAGCCCAATCCATCAAGGCACGTATGGTATCTGCCTATTTTTAGCATATCGTACGCAAAATCACCCATGCCCAGAGCCGACAGATACGGATGAGAAACAGAGGCATACGGCTGTGTATGCAATCAATGTCTGTGCGAAAGAGAGCGTAAGAGGAACTTACGGCTGCATACGACTTTGGTGACTGAAGTGGGTGGGAAAGGAGTGTGTTGCCATATTCGCTGCAAAATAGGGCAGTGCCAAACTCATGTTCACTTATCCACAGCTCTACGGTCGTGAAAGTAACTAGTCTTTCTGCAGTATCTCTTACACCAGCTCTGGGGCCAGTCTAAGTCCCGATCAGTAATGATAACAGTCTTGTATGCATGCTGTAAGGTAAGTTTGCAATCACGAGCAACTGTAATATTTATTTTTATGTTTAGTAGACATTAACAACATAATAATACATGCATTTCATGGGGGTGGGTTTAAACTGTTTTATCATTAATGCCTTTATTATTATACAATATGACATTAATGTGCTATTTCTTTTTCCCCTATGCACTCTTTTTATAATTTTTAATCCACATGCTTCAGTACATTCTGTACTTTTTTTTGTGTTCATGTATCCAAGGATTGCAACATAGATATATCTTTATTTTTTTTCCACAGATCTTTAATGAGCTAAATGAGGCCATTTGTACCTTTGAACAAGTATGTTTTAACTCTTGAGTACACACGTATACTACAAAGGTTAAAGTCGGCTTCAGGCAGTGTGTGCTATCCACCTACTTTTAAGTGTATTACAATTAATAGCAAACAAATACCATAAACCACACATCATACATAATAATAAAAAAACCAAACCGGCTGAAACTACTTTAGTGCTGGCAGCCTAAACAGTAATTCGGAAAAACAAAACAAAAAATACAGTACTAATATAGCGCTATCTCCGAGCTGCTAATTACCTACAAACAGATGGTTGACCACTAACAGGTCTTCAGTTTGATCTTGGGATAACTCTGGGACTTTCACTGAATGTTGATATATTCATTTTGAATTTATTACACTATATATTGTTTCTCATTTTACATGTTTTCTGATGTACCTGTGATATTATGAGCGAGGACATCCATACATCTCTATGTAATCTATTTTGAGTGCTTTATGTACGTACAAATTTTTCTATTAGGAACTAGGAAAAAATGGTGGACAAAACAGCATGGGTTGATCCTGATTTCACTATTACCGGCACTAGGCTTTGCCTCCTACAGGATAGGACCCCCCTGCCATAATGGCAACCAACCCCAGTTTTACAGTAATTTTTCTGGCTGTCAAAAGTCATATTTGTCAGCAGTATCTTAAACAATATTTTGCACTCCAAGTGCTTTTGGGGTCTCCCATATTCCCCAGTGTGAAACACTAATTCTTCTGGCTGTCAAAAGTCATATTTGTCAGCAGTATCTATCTAATACAATTTTGGTACTACAAGTGCTTTGGCCTCATTAAAATGGATTCAAAGCAGTCCACATATGAGCAGAATCAGCAACCCGGTTCTGTCACTAGTCCTGATGGTAGTGTTCCCACTACGTCATCTGGGAAAGGCGATGTCAAAGTACATAGTGTTGAAGCGAAAAAGAAGTGTAACTGAGGAAAAGTTAACTGCCGATAAAAAAAAAATGCCAACATGCCATTCTACACACGCAGTGGCAA
Organism: Mixophyes fleayi; assembly: GCF_038048845.1. Taxonomy (NCBI): domain Eukaryota; kingdom Metazoa; phylum Chordata; class Amphibia; order Anura; family Limnodynastidae; genus Mixophyes; species Mixophyes fleayi. Next base: position 159,054,953 of record NC_134404.1, on the reverse strand, counting down.
GGAAAGAATGAGGCCTTTGCCTTCCTCTATTAGTGGCAGATCCAAAAATGTTACTGAGCTTTCTTCTTGTACGGTCTTTCGTGACCAAGCAAGACCAAGTAATTTGGAGTCTAAAAGTGGTGCACAACTACTGTTACGCATCAAAGCCGAGCTGCAAGAAAACAGTAAGGCAGTAGAGGATAATGTATGCTCTGGTTCAGAAATTACAACAATCCCTGTGGAGAGTCCATGCAACAGTGATATGTCTAATCGTGAGCATTCTGTTAGTGTACCCATAAAGAAGGGCCCTTTCAGCAGTTCTGCTGATGTGTGCCTGAACAGCCCGAGTGTAGACGGTGATACACAAATTGAGGATGCCACTTTAGAATTAGAAGAGGATGAGGGGGAGATTTGTGTAGGCGACGAGGGCGCTAATGAAGATGTGGATGAGGTTGTTTGTGTAAGTCCTGCACCAGTGGCAGCAGTTCTGGCACGTGACAAGAAAAAGGCCATTGTCATGCCTGGCCATAAAACAAAAAATGCACTTCTTATGTGTGGAATTATTTCTAACCCAATCCAGTCAACAATTGTATAGCCATTTGTAGTGTATGTCAAGCCACAGTCAGTCGAGGGAGGGACCTTAACCATCTTGGAACCTCGTCTATATTACGCCATTTGACGAGAGTTCATGGCAAAGGGTTGGGAAAAGCTGAAAGTTCTTTCAAAAAAATTACAAGCACTCCATCATCAGCTAGGACCCTCCGGTCACCGACATCCCGACGACTACAAAATACACCCACCACACCATCCTCATCAATATCCTCAGTAGCGCTCGGAGTTAGCTCTGCATCCCACTTATTAAGGCTGGATGACTTCTGCTCTATTATTGATCCCTCTGAAGAAAGCGAAAGTCCCACTGCTACTGCTGTTGCTGCTGCTGGGGGTGAATCGTCAGCCCAGAGGTGGCCAAGAAAAAGAGCAGTCCTACATTTCAACAATTAACTGTGAAACAATCATTTGCTAGGGGAAGCAAATATGACAGCAGTCAGCCAGTCGCCAAGCAAATCACAGACGCCATGGCTGCCATGTTAGTGTTAGATCTGTGTCCAATATCCACAATAAACGCAGCTGGTTTTTCACAGTTAATTTGAGGTTTTGTGTCTGCGTTACAGAATTCCATCGTAACACCATTTATCCCGTAAAGCAATTCCACACCTATACCAAAAAGTATGTACAAATGTAGAGATTGCGCTGAAAAATGCCATTCTGCCCACTGTCCACTTAACCACAGATATGTGGACAAGTGGAAGTGGTTATACCAAAGACTATATGACAGTGACAGCCCACTGGGTTGGTCATTCACCTTCACCAGCAGGAACAGCAGCAGCATGTACACCACTACGTAACATTTGTCAAAGGCAGCCCACTCTTTGTATCACCAGCTTTACTAACAGGCATACAGCTGACAATTTGTTACGCAAACTAAGAGATGTGATTGATACATGGCTTATATCACTTGGACTCTCCCCAGGATATGTCATTTCTGATAAGGCCAACAATATAGTGCGAGCATTACAGCTGGGTGAATTCCATCACATTCCCTGTTTTGCTTACACCAACAATTTGGTGGTGCAGAGCTTCCTACAAAATAACCGTGAGGTGCAGGAGATGCTTTCGGTGGCCCAGAAACTGAAGGAGGAGATGAAAGAAAGCAATTCCGCAAAGTATGTTGGCCTTGTCGATCAAGTACTTAATTCGCTTCACAATGATCCTCGAGTTAGTAAGATCTTGAACTCGGATCAGTATCTTTTGGCCACTGTGCTTGATCCAATGTTTAAGACCTAAATTGAGTCTTTGCTTCAAAATGAACGAGATGTGAACTGTTGCAAGGAGCTATTGCTCAGCAAGTTGTCCGCTGAACTGGGCCTTGGCTTGACAACGTGTCCTCCATCAGTTTCTCAAGCAGCTGCTGCTCGTAAAAAATTGAATTTTCAAAAAAGAAGCAGGGAAGATGTAGAGGGCAGACCAGAACAGTTTAACATCTGGGCTGGTTTGAAGGATTTTTCAAAAAAATGTGTGACCTTGCCCATAACTCCATCCAATATGAGTATTAATATGCAAAGGATGGTGGAGGATTATTTTCAAGAGGTAATTGATATGGAAATGTCAGACAGTCCCTTTCCTTATTGGGAAGAAAAGCAGACAATTTGGAGACCCATGTACAAACTTGCTTTGTAATACTTAAGCTGCCCACCCTCCAGTGTGTACTCTGAATGGGTGTTCAGCACAGCAGGGAACTTAGTCAGTTATCGCCGTAGAAGGTTACTTCCCAAAAATGTGGAGAAAATGATGTTTATGAAAATGAACTACATCTTCCACGAGGAAGGCCTTCACCATCCAAGACATCCAAGCACTGACTGTTCTCTAATGGCGGATTTAAGGGGCGATGAATTGATAGTCTGTGATGATGACGTACACACTGATAAGGGTGAGGATGAAGCTGAAGATGATGACGATAACATCTTTTTAAAACTTTCTATTTAAGTGTAGGGTGCAATCTACCCCCAAAGAAGAAAGGGACTTGGGGCATTTCCATATCACGTACCATCTTGAAAGACTGCTGTTTGGGCAATTTCTCCTTAAGGGTAAGGTGTCATACACAGAGCACCCCAAACTGGCTTTCTCCATTTCAATTAATATTGTACAGTCTATAATGGCTGAATTTTTGAGTATTTTCTACAAGTGGAGGGGAGCCTATAGAGACAGAAACCAAACTGCCTTTGTCCATTTCTACACATATTTAACTATAAGTGTAGGGTATAATATACATCCAAAGACGATGGCTGCATTGCCAATATGCATAGATGGAGAGGAAGACAATCTGGTTTGTGTGCAGAATTAATGAAGGCCTACCAGGAATGAAACTGTTTTTTTGATAATTTATTAGCTTTACAACTACATTACTTATCCAAGAAACAGGTGGAGCACTAAATTTGGTTCTTTTATGATCAAAAACATTGATTTTTGAACAAAATAGCAAAACAAAACCAAACAAAACCAAAACACACAATGGCGGTTTTGCAAAAACCAAAACCAAAACACGACGGTAATCCAGATCCAAAACCAAAAACCAAAACACGGAGGTTAGTGAGCACCCTCAACATTTGCATACAATCAATGAGTAGAAAATAATAGTACATTGCATACTGTATGTCCAGAGATATACAACAATTATGACAGTTAATAAAATGTGATACTTATATGTAATATGTCGCATCCAGGTATGTTACACCTTTAAAAATGCGTTTAGTACAATCATACAACCACAGTCAAATTAGTGTCATGGACAGCTTGTCAAAATGACATTTACTGCACTAAATGGAGACAATCTCCCACAAACTCCCAGAACTGACCTCCATCTAGTAGAAAATTGCTCATCACTTTCTGGTTACAATAACAACATATGTTTTGTCTCAAGCTGACTTTATCTTGCTGACATAATGTCATATACAGCGGCATTAACCCTTTCCACTGTGCACAGCTCCTTTGCTTACACTACTGTATCATCCGAGACACGGACTGGCTGGCAGAATTTAGCCCGGGTGTCAAGCATGCAGCACTGGCCCATAAGTACCGGCCCATTCTTAATGGATGGTTTTTGTTACAATATATATTTATCAATATAAAAATAGTCTATTTCCGTGTTGCTTAACCAAGCAAAACTTTATTATTATAAATGATAAATCTTAAATTATAAAAATAAATAATGCAACAAAAAACAAACCACACTTTATATTGCATTTTATTTTATATGCTCCTTCTTCCTACAGCGTATTTTATTTTTACATACCTGGCTGATTATAATGGGATTTATCATAATGCAAAAAGTCTGTTTGCTTTAAAAACCTGATGGGTTAACTTAAAACAAATATTAGGGCTGATACTGGGAGCAGTAGGTGTCAATCTGACATCCAGGACCAGAGCTGAATTAAGGCTCTGAGGGCCTGGGGCACTTTAAACAGGGGGTCGCCTATGATGTTATCATTTTAGACAAACTTTAGACAAATTTGCAGGCAATGTATACACTACTGTTAAGTGCATGCAGCTCTGCTTTCACGAGCAGTACACTGTGAAGCAGGACATACCTCTCAACTGTCCTTGCAGCCAGACCAAATCCTGACTAAGCACGACAGATAGGACTGCCCCACTGTTGGCAGACTGTCTTGCTCTCTCCTACCTGTTCATGACACTTTTACTGCCTGTGCCTGCTGGTTTGTTTAGCTCACTTGCTGCTTGTCTGGATCCTGGAATCTTGGATGCCCTTTTTGGAGAAAAAAATGGGTACACGAAACTTAGAACACTTAGAACACTCATACCAGCCTCAGTGTTAAATTAGTAGCACCCACTTTTTAAAATTAGGCCTCTCCCCAGCCCCAACATTAAAATAATAATATTCATATTGGGGCCAACCATGTAGCAATAGAGACTTGGACCGCTCCATTCACCGGCTCAAAATAGACTTTCTTCTTTCTGACCTGGGGGGCATATGCCCCCGGCCCAGCTCATCCCTAATCTGAGGAATATATCTGACTAATATTACACATCCAACAGTAATCTTCTAGACACGCGCTTAGATCAATGTTAGTATATATCTAACCAAAAAGGGATCAATTGAAAGAGTTATGTTATTTATGATCTGCAGAATATTAATTGTATACAGAAAGATTATTTCACACATATGGTCTTATATCAGACATTGTTCGAGTGTTATTTATGAAGCTATAGAAACTTGATCTGGAATGATGCTGGTAAGAGTCTGTAGTGTCTCTATACACATATCCATTCCTCGGCAAATTAGATTCTTTTGTGTCATGTAGCTTTATCAATTTCTAATTGCAGCACCAGTTGCAGAGGTCCTTTATAAAATGTTAAAATGTTACTTCACCTTTCTATGTAACTATGTCATAGTGTATTTTTTATATATACCTGTCACACTGTTGACCTGTCAAGAAGAATAAAACCAACTAGACTGGAATAAAGCTACCAGAAAATGACCTGCCACAGCCCAGGAGGAAACAGGATGAAGAGTCAGATCTAAGAAGGGATCAGCATTCACAGCCAATATCAAAACTGGTAAAAGGAATAAAAAAAGAATGGGGTAGCAGTTTAGATGAAGCTAGAATACCAACACTTCAACATAACAGAATAGGACATCTCAAGAGTGGGGAATTAAATTGGGAAAATATGAAAATGGTATTACTTACTCAGATTTCTGAATGAATATTGCAAAATGGTTACTGCAAAATTCAGACTAAAAAATGTGTTTGGTAGAAGCAAACAACCACAGCCAATCTAGAGCTACCACTCTTCTGAAATGAAAAACTTTGACACCCATATGACATAAAGGGGGAATTCAATTCCCCCCAGAATACCACTGCGGTAAAATTATTACCGTTAATACGGTAATTTCTGCCACAAGCAAAAAAACAGTGTTGAAATTACCGTATTAACAGTAATTATGTGCACCATTACCATAATATTGGTAATAATGCGCAGCCGTGTTGCTTTTTATAGTAACGCGTCCAATTGAATTCTACCCAAAGATTGTTGAGACTTTACATAACACTCCATACTTCCTTTGGATTCCAAATAAAAAAGTACAGTTATAGAAACTTGTTCAACTAGTTCTGTAAACCATGAACCATCAGTGTTAGCAGTTTTCTTGACTCATCTAGAGTGATCTGAATAATGTACTGCTACACCTTATTAGCGTAGTTGAGCAGTATTTAATAGATATATTTTAGTTTAGATTCAAATTTGTTTTTTGGGTTTCAGAATCCTCCCCTAACAGGGAACTGCATACTTTGAAAATGTAGATTCAGGGAGGTTTTAAATGGGACACCCTGAGGTATACTTTTTGCTAAACTAGCTAAGGACTCACCTACAGGAGACGCCTTGATGTTGTCATGTGATCCCAATATAGCTATAAAATGTGCCTACTTATGTATACGCTGTCACATAGTGATTTATATATTGTTTGTTTTAAAGATCCAAACCACATTATCCAATTGAAAATTTTATCCAAATTTCAGCGATTATTCATGAATTGGTCCAGATTAGCACAATAATTTGCGTCCCTAGAGAATAAAGCTAATCACAATGCATGGACCGTACAGAAACACTGAAAGTACTGAGAAATGTCACATGTCTGTAGACTTTTAAAATTAGCTTTCAGCCCCTCTGGAACTCATTCTACTTGAATTATTTAAGAAAAATGTCTGTGAATGCTTCTGTTTGTGGTTATGTCTGGTGACAGGAGCTGCAACCTATCAATTGCCTTGACTCTAATTAGTATAATCTACATATTTGCCTTTTTTCTGTGCATGTTTGTTAGTTAGCAGCATTACCTAACTTGTCGACTTTGTGTTTTACACATTGCTGTCCAATAGATTTGTGTAGGTGTCTTATCCATTGTTCAAATTGCCAAAATCCTCACCCCCTTTCTTTATGTCATTCAGTGCTATAATGTCCTTCTTATTACTGAAATTGTTGTTAAAATACCCATTTAATATATTATTTGCTGTCTCAATTTGTGAAGAGTGATGCTATCTACACTAACAGGTGCAAAATAAACATCTTTCCTCCAGTTGCCATTGAGTCATAAAAGTATTCCATTTTATGACACATGGCCTGTTTCAGATTTAACCATTTTGGGTTATCTCAAACCATATGATTGAATCATTAATTTTGCCTGTGTTACACATTAGTAGACAAAACAGTTTTTAGTTTGAAAAGGTTTGAGACATAAACACACTTTCTATTTAAATATCAGTTTAAAGGGCTCAGTCCACAAACACAATGAAGAACATGGTTTGGTAGTGTAAAGGGCTCACTTCACACAAGCAAAGAAGCACAGAATGAGAGCCACCTTACACAGATCTAAGGTTTATATACAACCCTTCAAGGGTTCAAGGTCTCTTTACACACCTGGAGAACCAAGGACATGCAAGTATCAGCCTCTTTCGCTGTCCTACCTCCCCTCCCTTTCTTCCCTTCCTTTTTTCTCTACTATTGATTGATAGTGTCATTTCGACTAAGAGTTGTTATAGTTGAGTAGTTGATGCATAAAAATTAATAGAGTGTGAGGCAACAAGGAGGACAGTGTATGTGCATAGGTGAGACTACAGAATTACATGTGGCTAAAATGTGAGACAGTAAGAAATGGAGTTTCTAGTGTACAGTACTGTTTGAATGGAATATGTATAGTTTGGGATGTATGAAAAATGGTGAGTGTGACTTGTGTTTGTGATTGTATGTGAAATGACTGTGGTTTTATGCATTGATATAGGACTATGTGTACTAAATGGCAGCAAAGGATTAAGGCTACTGTCTGTGCATACAACAAATCTATAAGTGTTGTTATCAGGTCCGGAGTTGTGGACACAGCACCAGCTAAGAGTCAGAGAGTTTGATGCAGAGTCTAAGTTGTTACCAGTATTTCTCATTGCCCGAGGAAAAGCAGGGTGGATTTGGCTGCATGTAGTAACTAAGTAGCATTCCACCGAAGTGGCCCTTAGCGTGGTGAGTGGAGCACTACAGCAAAGTACTTCAGAAGACAGGATAGTCATACTACATGAGGCCAGTAGGATGCAGATTAAATGAATAGAATCAGCAAGCAGATGAATAGTCTGGAAAAGCCAAAGGTCAAAAACAATTTGGCAGTACAGTACACAGTCAGGATCCAGGTATCATGAGGTCAGGAACAAGCTGAATTGATAATCGGGAAACAATCAGTAAATGGGATAAGATGCTCAGGAGCTTAAAACAGCAGACCTGTTACTTTGGCAGGGAATGACAGGCAAAGCAGGTTTATATACTGCATGGCAGTTCAATTCCCTGCCTCTATGATGTCAGCAATCACCAGATTGCAACTCAGTAACTTGTATTAGCTGTGATTGCCCTGCTCAGCAGTGAGAGCTGAATACTGAGTCCTGCATCTAAATACAGGATTCCTCACAGTTGTAAGGACTGTGGTTTATAACTGGAGGATTATGTAGTTATATATATATATATATATATATATATATATATATATATATATGTTAACCCGTGCATGATACTCATGCATTCTAGTCAAATCAAGCTACTTAAGGTGTTCTTGTCATGCATTTGGGCCATAGCCCAGGCCTCAACCACCAAACACTCCCCACTGTCACCCCCGGCAACCACCAACCACTCCCAACTGTCACTTCTCCTTCAAGAAATATATATATATTTTTTTAAAATCTTTATAAACACTTTTAACAATTAACAAATTAAATTAACAAATTAAAAACATCTTACTATACCAAATTTCAGCCCTTTCTGAATTTTTTTTTCCACACACACTAAGAATTTAGTAGGTCAGTGTATAACTCCGCCCAGCAGGTGGCACTGCAGCTTGGTTTTATTTTTTCCACACACACACAGACAGACTAACACACGCCACTAGACATTTATATTAATATATATATATATATATATATATATATATATATATCAGAATAATGTGGATAGTGATGACTGATGCAATGTATTATGGAGATTATACTGTGCACATTATGGAGTTGTGTTATATAAAAATTATAAAAAAATGATGTAAAATAATTATAAGATTCCCATTTAACGGGATAATCTTCATAAGCAATGGGACAATCTTCTTAAGTAATCAACATTTCACTTTTATACAATGTCAGTGCTGTTGATTAAGCATCTCTTTGAATGCACAATGAAGTTTTGTGGATCAGTTCACAAAAAGGTTAAAGCTAAAACAAATTAATATAGATCATTCTCTTTTATGGCTACCCTTAGATTTCACAACTTACAAGTAATTTAAAAAATCAAATACAAATAGAGATGGGGGAATAATTTTTTTTAACAAAAATGTTTATTTGTCCTTCCAATTTTCCAGGTTCTTTTACTGCCATTGAACACCTGCCCCCCAATTATGTCTACATAGGAAATAGAAAAACGTTCCCTTATACTTTCAACTATAATTCAATATGTAAAAAATGCTTAATGTTTTCACTTTGCCAGCTTTGAAAGAAATTTCTGTTACTGTTTAATCTATTTTATGCATTCATTTTGGGCATCACACTAGAAAATAATTGACGATCCAATTAAGACCTTTGTCAGGAAAGAAGACTATACTAATCATAGAGACAACCTTGTAATTGTTGCAATATCTGACTGCAGGAGAATATAAAATACAAAAGACACCGATGTACAACTGGAATCTCTATAATTATATTTTCCATAAGCTATAGAATATTTCTCAAGGAAACAGCTAAGTGTTTAATTTTATTTATCAGTCTATACTGCTTTGCAAACACAGAAGAATAAAAAAAACTGTTTCAAACATTGCAGCAAATTTTAAACACATTTACTTCGATCATTTTAGTTTATGAGTATTATTGTACTAGAAACGAGGTCAGTATTCTGGGAAATCCTGAGTTTCTACAAATTTCAATGTGCCGCTGTCAGCTAATCAGTTCACAAATGCTGGGTAAACAAGTCTTGAATGTAAAAACGAAATTCAATAAGAATGCAGGGATTCAGATGGTGTCACGGTGATGGCAGCTTTCAGGAAAGAACCCCTTGGCTGCCGTAGCTATCAGAGACTCACCAAGTCCGGCCAAGCCACTTAGTCCTGGGAGAACTGGTTGTTAGGTGCAAGCTGAAGTCAAAGGAGTGTGGAAGATATAATAGTGATGGACAAAGCGAAATTCAAGGGATTGGAGAAGGTAGAATAATGGGGGATGAAGCCAAGGTAGAAGGATTGGAGAAGGTAGAATAGTGGAGGATGAAGCCAAGGTAGAAGGATTGGAGAAGATAGCATTGTGATGTACAGTCAAACAAAACAAGTCTTCTTCAAAGTACAAGCAGAGAAATCCAAATCAAAACTTTTCTCCTAAAAATGTTTGATAGACTTTATAAAGGCTACAAACAGGTGACATAATGTTCTGATTGACTTAAACTTTACACTGAAGGGCTGACTGCAGAGTAATGAAAGCTGTCCAGTAATCCAGGTGAAGAGACTAGCTAGATTACTGTTCTTAGCGCTGATTACAGGAAATGAGAGAATATGATTGTGTCTGTCATTGTGAACTGTTTTATGACAGCTGTCATCTGGAGCTAGTGTTGAAAATTTTCAAAAATAGTTACTAAGAGATGTAGCAGAGCTTTCTCTATATAAACTAGCAACTAAATTTTAGTGAAAAGGTGAGGTCTGAAGAAAAAAGGGACTGGCCCAAGTGCAGTCAAGCCAGCCTTTAACCATGTGTCAGAGGTAACTTACTAACATTGAACTGTGGTTCAATACCCATTTTATGGGCAAAATAGGTATTGAACCACAGAAACCAATAGGCAATTAGCTTTTATTTGACTAGTGCAAATTAGACAAAGGCAGCAAGTGCTTGATTGGTAGCTATGGTTTAGTGCATAGGTCGTACCTAAATGCAATAACAGCAAATTAATCCTAATATATTTTTAATCTGGTTGCTGATGCATATATTGGTTTATACATACTGGACCTATGTTATCCTGTCTGTCAGTGTGTAACTTACCATGAAATACAAACTATAGTCATAAATCTATAGCAAATAGCTACTTTGCTGTTACAAATACAAGTGTACAGGGTCTGGCACAGGCAAACATTTTACTGTAACATTTTGTGAATTGGAAACAAGATGCAGCACAATGACACAGCATATAGTTATCTATCTCAACATGTGCATGTAATTCTGTTCTCAATAAGTGCCACTATAGTTGTCTATACCACCTACACAATCTGGAAATTGAGTATGTCACACTAGAAACTGCACAAGCCAAGGATTTGATGGGAAAAAAAATAGTTTACCCAACATCTGCATGAAAACTAAATTTTCTGATATCATCTCTTTACTTTACTAAATATGTTTTGTATATTATCATTACCAGACATGTTACAACTGAGATTTATATCTACACCAATGTTTTTCTCTTGGTTCTTAATCTTCAGTGCCTCCATGCTCATAGTACTTGTTTTAATTGACATCAGCTCAGGTTGTCTAAGGCTAGGATTTATTTAACATTTCTTTTTTCAAAAGATTTAAATATTTATTTTAACAATGAAGACATGGCTGTCATTATTACTAAACTCTTCACTAAACCATTCAAAGAGGTTGGCATGAGGAAGAAGTTGCTGATGGTGACCGTCATGTGTTTTGCTCCAGGCTCAACTATATGTTAGACATAAGTTGATAATGATGGCTGGTGTATCTTTGCTCCAGATGCATCTGTATGCTGCCTTTTAAGTTAAATATTTTAAGATATGTGCAAATCAAAATACCAACTCTTTTAGACCTCAGCAGATAATTAGGTTGATCATTGATGGTCAATAGAATGGTATTGGTATATTTCAAAAAGAATTCCCCATTATTATTACTAAGAGATGGGCTTCTTCATTCATTGTATGTCAAATAAGAGGATTATGCTTTTTGACCTGTTAACTATCATCTGTCAATGAAATGATGAAAGATGACTTTACGCCTCCATTTATTAACTGAAGATGACTTTCCTTACCTTTAAACTGTGGTAGTCTATCTCTCCACTCCAGTTACTAGCGCAAAGTGGATCGGAAGATCCCTCTACCACAATGCTCTCCCCATAGGGCATAGGGCAGAATGGCTAATGCCAGTTTCAGATGGCGTTAGCCAACGGGCTCAGCTCCAAAAAGCTAGTCTTTTTGGCTATTCATAAACTGCCCCAGACCGCAGTCCCCATTAAAAATTATGGTGACTGCGGTTTAATGTGAAACTTAGCCTATTGCAGGATAGTGTGATATGTAGGATATATCCTGCGCTAGGCTTTTGTTAGACAGCTAATTAACTTAAAAATGCTTCAGCCATGTATAAACAGCTGTTTCTGCATTGCTTATGGCTTAAATAGGCCCCTCAGTCTGAAGTTTTTTTTAATATAGCATAAACATATTCTGCACAGTGTACAATGTGGTAATGGAAATATTAATATACTGATAGCCAAATGTTTAAAAACGTTTTTAAAATATTATATTTTGGTCCCTCTTTCCGTCAGGACCCTTCTGAGCCTTGCATATATTTCTGTGAGCATGTGACATATTTTGCATAAATGTCACATGCTCATGCAAAAATGTGTGACTATCATGCAAAATGTATCTGATTCCAAATCTAAAAAAAAAAAAGCATGCACACCAATTTTTGTCCACCCATTTCTGGCTCCATACCCACTCACTCCTACACTAAGGATTATTGCACATGGATGTTCTACATAGCTTCTGGGTAGATTTTATGTCCACTAGACAGCTACCACCCCACCCCACCACCACCACCACCACAAAACCTTATTGAATTTTCTAATATTTGTAACCACCTTGTAATATACAGTTAAGCTTTCCGGTACACAGCAACTGAATGGTCATCTATGGCTACTCTAGAGAGAAACAGTTGATATGGCACTGTAAACACTAAAGGAATTAGCAATACATAAGTCAAATAGACCAGATCAATGACAAAGCTGTGGACTAAATAGTCATTAGCCAGAGGCAAGTCAATAAACAGAGCAATGTTCAGGACAGCGAGCATGAGTCAAAGCTCAGGACAAGAAAAGTTCAGCAACTGGTATTCAATGTAAGCAGTTACCAGTCTCAATAACCCCTCTTATTGCAAGTTTATACTTAGAGATAAGGGAAGTGATGTAAGGTGAATCTGAAAAGTATTGTTTTACACAGAAAAAAAATTTCTCATTAAATCTAGAGTTGATTGTTGTAGAATTTCTATTTCATTAGAAGTTTTTGTGGTCTTTGAACACATTGAAGTTGTGCTATAAGTACTGTCAGTTGCACAATACAAAAGTACTATTATTGTCGGTATACCTGGTACAGTAAGGGAGCCATGTTTTTATTCCTCTCTACCCTGATAACAAGCAAGTCATCAACAGTGCCATAACTTCATATGTCTACTGACCACAAGTGATGAGAATGGTGAGACTATTTTTTTTAACTGTATATCATCTATCTTCCTAGTGTCCACAATTGTGTTGTTGCTGGTTTAATAACAAATGAGTTTATTTTTCATAGTCAAAACAAATGTATAGTGTTTATATAGATTAAAATACATAATTGACAGATCTGTATAGATGTTCTAATGAATTTTGTTAATGTTATTGATAACTACAAACACAAATTGAACTATATGTGACAGTGTATATACTATATATAAAAAACAATATATCAAATTGTGGAGCATATTCTCCCTTCATTTTTACAAACTAATGACAAAATAATGACAGTCTATTATCTTTGCTATTTAAACCATGTATTGTCTTATCCTTAAATGTAATGAAGGCAAGTGTCACTCACCGGACTGTTAGTTCCTCTGGTTCAAGACCTAGGTCTCTCTCTGTCTTCCCGGTGCCTGTCTTGCGCCGCGGCCGCCCGCCATCTTGACCAGGGGTCTGCGCATCTGCAGACCTACAGACTGTTAAAACCTTGTTCCTCTTCTCATTGGATGATTAATTACTTCTCACCTGCGGTCCTACTACCTTTGCCTGTTCTTGGTCCTCATTCTGCTGAGGTACTAAGGAGTTCCCTGTTCCTGTTTATGGTACCTGTTTGCTATGAACACTGGCGCGTATCTTACCTGCACCTGAACAAGTCTCTATTACACGCCAGTGGTAATACCTGTCAGCCGCAGACCGCTCGATGCTACCTCGTATCTTACCTGCATCTGGACAAGTCTCTACTCCATGCCAGTGGTAATACGTCAGCCGCAGCCTACTCCATGCTACCTCGTATCCTACCTGCACCTGGACAAGTTTCTACTCCACGCCAGTGGTAATACCTGTCAGCCGCAGACCGCTCCATGCTACCTCGTATCTTACCTGCTCCTGGACAAATCTCTACTCCATGCCAGTGGTAATACCTGTCAGCCGCAGCCTACTCCAAGCTACATTGTATGTTATCTATTATCGGGACTAAGTTTCTACTGTGCATCTGTAGTGATAGCTGCTAGTCGCTGACTTCTCTTCTACACTGTTGTCACTCACCGGACTGTGAGTGCCATTTCTCATGTGTTCAGGAACCGTGGCCGTCCACCATCCTGAGGGTCTGCGCATATGTAGCCCTTATCAAGCCTTCAATACCTGTTGCTTTTAATTGATTGGATGATCAGGCAACCCTCCCTATTTAAACCACCTGTGATCATTACCTGGTTGCCTGATCTTGGAGTCTCATTCCCCATGAGCCTCTGAAGGTGTTCCTGTGTTCCTCGTGTATTCAGCTTCTGCTGATTCCTGTTTACTGCTATTGTGGTTGCCAGACCACTTCAACTCTCCTGTGTTATCGTGCCTGCACTCAGCTGATTCCTATCCGCTGCCTCCGTTACTACTACAGAGTTCCTGCTCACTTCAACTCTCCTGTGTTCATCGTGCCTGCACTCAGCTGATTCCTATCCGCTGCCTCCGTTACTACTACAGAGTTCCTGCTCACTTCAACTCTCCTGTGTTCATGGTGCCTGCACTCAGCTGATTCCTATCCGCTGCCTCCGTTACTACTTCAGAGTTCCTGATTGTCTCAACTCTCCTGTGTTTATCGTGTCAGCTCTCCGCTGCCTCCGTTACCACTACTACTGGATACCAGACCGCCTCAACTCTCCCGTGTTCATCATGTTTCCAGTTTCACTTACTACTGCTTCCTGAGTATTGCTTCTTTGATTCTGGATTACCTGCCGTGCGCTGCACCAACCTGATTACCGCTTCCACCCTCCAGTGGTCTCTCCTCCTGCCGGCCTTCAGCCTTCAGGTATCCCTGCACGTTGCTCTGACAGCCTGCTCTCCTGAACCGCGGTATGCATACTTTCCATTGACTTTGCTTTTGTATTGCATATCCATCTGGACTGAGTTGTGTTCTTCTCCGGAGCCTCCTATCCACTGAAGCTATTGTTACCATTGACTTTGTTTTCTATTGCCTGGATTGCTATTTGAGACTTTGTATACTTCAAGCAGCGCTGGTCAGTTATTGTTGTATTGTGGATATCATCGTTGGATCAAGTTCTGTGTGCTCCGTGTATACTCTGCTTTACATTCATCTCCTCGTGCCCCTCCTCACATATATATAGCAGTGGTACAACTTGCTGACGCAGACCACTGACTCCTGTTCCCTGTGACACCAGTTTCAAGTATCCTCTCACATAGCAGTGGTACAACTTGCTACACGCAGACCACTGACTTCCCCGTTACCTACCTTCACCTGGATTCCATTCCTTCACTATAGACAGCGGTACAACTTGCTATACGCAGACCGCTGACTCTCACTACCTCCTCGCTACCCCTGGACATTCCTTCTCACTATAGCAGTGGTACAACTTGCTATACGCAGACCACTGACTCTCCTCACGTTTCCCTGTCCATCTGGATCCTCGTGTATTTTAATCTACTCATTACCAGTTGCTGCTAGTCATAGACTTTCCTTGAGCATTCTCTCACCATTTGCTGTTTCTCCTGTTCCATTGTCACCCTGCTACCAGAGAACCATAATACCAGCTATATTACTCTGGTAAGTCCATCATCTGGTGATATCCTGGGCAAAGACTCCTAGTGCCCGTGACAACTGTATTATTGGCTGCTCGTATAGACTTTCCTTCAGTTGTCAAGCATCTATCTGTTTCAAGTTTACCTGCATGCTAGGCACTTCAGAACTTCTCATTTCCAGTTACTACTGGTCATCATACTCGCTGTGTCATTACTGTTTCTACTACTCAGAGACTATATATCTTCTGGCATCCCTTCTCCTATCCAGCTCAAGGAGATCCGTGTTTTCATTGTGTATAGCTGTATCCGCATATTTACCATACTCCCCAGAGGGCCGCGACTCACTCAGTGGAAGCCGCTAAAACCCATACTTCCTTGCGGGAGTTCCTGGAGAAGACCAGCCACTGTGTTAGACTCCGCGCCTCTGGTGAGTAAAGCTACATCTGGTAAATTCTGGGTCAAAACTCCAAGTGCCCGTGACAGCAAGACAGAGGTTTCAGTCGATTTCATATCTATTTTTATTAAATATCTACAGTATATTTCCATGTCTCTAATCGCTGTCAACTGAGGACAAAGAACTAAAAGATAAAGTGCCAGTCACTGTGTCTTGTATACCAGAGTTCCACCAAGGGAAAGGGTATGTAGCAACTGGCAGTGAGAGACAGCAGACAAAATGTGGCAGAAAAGAAAAATAAGGTGGGCAGCAGCATTCAGGATAAACTCACCCTCACCCGGATGCGGATGACAGGAGGAGAGGGGGAGCGGATGACAGGAGGAGAGGGGGAGCAGATGAAAGGGGGAGAGGGGGAGCGGAGGAGAGTGGAAGCGGGTGACAGGAGGAGATGAGGAGCAGAGTTAGGTTGGTAATTGGGATTTTTATCTTAGCCCTAATATCTGTAAACATTAGACTGTAATATATTAAGGGTGTACATGAGTGTTAGATTTTAAATCTTCACAGATATTAGTTAGCTTAGTTAGCTTAGACAATGATGCTGTATGGACTGAGCTGCTGTTTTGCAGATAAAAATTAGTATCTGCAAGTGATTTTGTCCTTTGAGAATTTTTAGAAAACATGGTATACTATTATAGCTGTTATGAGTTAAATCGCTTGGACAGTTTGCAGGTTAGTATCAGAGATTAATTCCTTTTGGGGGGGGAGGGGAAAGTGTTGTCTCTCGCCCAGGGCACTAAAATGTCTAGTTATGGCACTGCCTTAAGCTAGTGGGGTAAGGGACAGATGATGTGGTAACCTTGCCTGGAATTTATTTACTCTGTGTATATAATATTCTAGTGATTGTTTTTGTTACAATAAATGCACTGTTGTACTTTTCTAACTGCATTTTCTTGAGTGGCTAATAAGAGCCCTAGAAGATACTGGGTAGGCTTTCCTGGCATAGGAAGGCATTCCTGGGTGGCCTGCCTGAGTGAAGTAGGTAGAATTGGGCCAGAAAACCCGGTATATTCACAATAATAATAATAATAATAATAATAATAATAATAATAATAATAATTAAAATTACAGATAAAAGTCTTAATTAACTATATCTTTTTTTGCTGGTTACTTGGTTACTAACAATTTTAAGAGAGTCAAATATTTTTAACAATTGTACAATAATCAACTAATATCACTGTTGGTTACAGTAATCCTTGTTTCTATAAAAACTATCCTCTACAAGTTCTATTCAAACAACTTAGTACAATATAAGTTTTAAACTTCAGTTCAGCCTACTAGTATAGTTCATCAGTGATGGATCCCTAATTGGATCATAGTATCACTCAGGTAGATGTTTAGGTTCAATCTTCAACTTTATTTTATTTTTGACTATCTGTATCTAGACATCCTGGCTCCTCCATCTCTTCCATTCATTTTTAATCTACCTATCCATTTTTTTGCTCTGAGTGACTTCAACTACCTGGCTGACATCCTATCTCATCCACTGACTGACTTACTGACTAGCTGCTAATTGACTGACTGATTAACGACCGACTGAGTCACTGACAACTGTAAATTTACTCACTGCCTAACTGACAAATTATTAATTGACTGTCTGACTAACTGACAGACAGATTGACAGACTTGCTTAACTGACTAATTCACAGAAATGACGATGACGTGCAAAGACAAGTATTTTTTTATATTATCTTATTCTTTCTTTTATAAATTATTTCTTGTCTTTCTGTCTGTCATTGACTGTTTTCAATACTTGTCTCACTTTTGTTAAGTTTTGTTTCCATATCTCTTCCCCTTATATCACACTTCACATTATTCAGCTTGTGAAGGTGGAGCTGTGTTTTCTCCTAACATTAGTGTTTGCAACATTGGCAGTGTATTTTTGTAGTGGATGGGAAGGTATTGGAGAGCTGCCTATTACTCACTTAAATGACAGCCATGACCCTTGCATGATGGTCATGCCCAATCTGATGATGTGGCATGGAAACCCTACCTCTAGAGAAGAACTTCTGTACATTTATTACATTTATAAATCTCATTCATAGCACTGTAATCTGTATAACTTTATGTACATTTACTTCATTATTGTACATACATGGGTACAACTATAGTAATTTCAGGCAGAGCTGCAAACAGAATTTGTGGGGCCCAGTATAGATGAAACTGGCAGCCATTCTGCACTCTCCTACCTGTTTTTTCAGCTTTGACTACCTGGTGCTACTGATGGTGTCTTCAGATCAGTTGCCACTTGACTGGGTCCTGGAGTGGTGGGAAAGAGTTAGTTACGGTTCACCTCCTGGACAGCGGAGCAATGACTAAACACTAGGCAACCATAGCCCTAACCAGACAGGCATTAAATTAATTAGGCCTCCTTCCACCCAACCATCCCAACATTGAATTAATAGTATTTACATTTAATAAATAAGCCTTTGTCTCCTAAATCAGCCCCAACAATAAAAGCATGCCTTGTTAATATGTACAAGTACCCCCTCCAGATCTAATTCGCACAACAACCCTGATATTTTTAACAGATTAGTCACCATAAAAGTCATGTCAACCTCCCATGCTATATGTTAGAGTGGGTGGCAGAATAGTCTCGTTAAATCCACCCACATGTATTGTTATAGATTTGGCACCAGAATAGTTATCCCCCACCCCCTGCTATTTTTTTTTTTATTGGCACCAAAATAGCCAAGAAACTCCTCTCCCTATATTTTTGCCACCAGACTAGTCATGTCAAATCATTTTTTTATAGATTGAGTACAAGAATATTTATATCAAAATCCCCCCCCCTCCATATTATTTGTAGATTACAAATCTGAATAGTCATATAATCCCCCCCTTAACCCATTATACTTTAGGATCCAGAATAGTCATGTGAACCCCCTGCGCCTATATTATGTTTAGATAAGGAGCCACAATAGTCATGTCAAACTCCCCTATATTTTTAATAGACTGGGTGCTAGGATAGTCATACCAAACCTTCCTGCTATATTATTAATATATAAAGAGATAAAATAACAATGTAACTCCAACCTCCCCTGCCATCCTTCCTCTCTGCCTCCCTTCCTTCCATCTCTCCCTTTCCCTCTCCATTTCTCCTGCCCTGTACTTTCTTTTTACAGCCTCCACTCTTTCTTTTTCACTCTTCTTCCAGTTCTTCCTCTTTTCTATGCTGGTTCTGGCAGCTCCTGTCAGCTCCTCTCCACAGAGTCACTACGTCATAACATCACGTGGGTGGCACTTTAGAGCAGGCGGCTGGGAACCGGAGACAGGTGGTGCATTTGTTATGGCCCTGCATCTGAGAAAAGTGGAGCTCGGAGCATGGCTTAAGCTGCAATGTATGCCATTCCCCCTCTGAGCCTTGCTGAGTCTCTGAGGCTCATTGTGTGATCACCACCCACTTTAGCATGATCTTTCAGTACAAAAAAAAAGACCCCTTTAAGACCCCTTTAAATGACCTAACCATTTTTCAGCCAATCAAAGCTCCTCTTGTGATGACTCACACTTATTGCCAGGGCAGACCCGGGATCAGTATAAAAACATACTAGTAGGTTAATTGACTGCTATCAAAATTGACCCTAGTCTCTTTTTCTATGTCTGTCTGTGTGTGTGAGTGTGTATGTTAGGGAATTTAGACTGTAAGCTCCAACGGGGCAGGGACTGATGTGAATGAGTTCTCTGTACAGCGCTGCGGAATCAGTGGCGCTATATTACATCACTAAATGGTGATGATGATGTGAAGTGGTATGAGATGCTTTTGTTGACGTTTGCTTATTGACTTGTTTACATTCCAAGCACTGTAATTGATCTGATTATTCAGCAGATTTTTTTTTCAAATTAAGAGCAATTCACCAATAAAATTGCCAAAAGGGAATAAATGAAATGTTACAGAATGTCATAATTGGAACAAATTACTCATCTCTACAAATAAAAAAATATTAAGAATTACATAGAAACTGCTGGGGGTAAATGTATCAATCTCCGGTTTTGTCAACTCGCTGGAGTATTTTATATAATTTGAGGCAGAGAGAACAAGTATGGAACACACCAATCAGATAAGAATTTTAAACACACATTAAACAGAATTTGAGTTTAAAATATGTCATCTGTAAATATTCTGTATTGACTGACAGCACATTATTGTCCCTATTGTCCCATGTCTGTCTACTGTCCCTCATATGTCCTGTCACATCTTTTGCTGCTCTCTGTGTGAGTCCCCATAACATTACTCACACTCATCCATGCTACTTATGTGTATTACAGCATCTATTTGTTACTTACTTCTGTATTCGGTGCTACGGAATCTGTGGCACCTTATAAATAAATAATAATAATCATCTCATAAGTTTTTTTATTAATATTTTAATGATCATATATAACTTTACATGACTTGTAAGTAACTGCAGCATGATGCGGTGAAGAAAGGTTTCAATTCTATTCCCATAGGTGGCTACCTTTATCTATGTAGTTAATGGTTTTGCTGTCTATTTTGTGTCTTCTTGGGAAATAAGTAGGAACCTTTCAGCAGCAGGAACCCAACAGATACTGATAATACTGGAGCACTAGTTGCCTTATTTTATTTGTTAATATGAACCTGCCTGTACCTGCCAGCTTCTGAATCAGTCCTACAATAGCCATTGGTTGGTACTCAAGCCATGAACACTCAATATACATATATTCATGTCTGATTACAAACTGAAAAATGTATTTAATATTCCATGCTACAATATACAGCATGTCTATTACTAAAGGCCAAGGTTTCCCAAACCCAGTCCTCAGGGCTCCCTAACAGTGCAGGTTTTCCGGATCACATGTGACATAATTAGGACCACCTGTGGATCTGTTACAATGTGTCAGTCAGTAATGAATACACCTGTGCTCCAGCAAGGAGATATGGAAAACCTGCACTGTTAGGGAGGCCTGAGGACTGGGTTTGGGAAACCCTACTATAGGCGATTAAATATATGCACCAAGTTTTATGTTCCAAATATTATTCAGTAAATAGGAATATCATCTTTCAAGTGAATTGAAATATCATGTTTGCAGTCATGGGTTTGGATAGGGAAGAATTAGGCTCCCCAGAGCTGGCATGTGTGCACTGAGCATTTCTGACTCCCCCTCCGGGTGCCACTCTTCCCTGCTTCTAACCTTGTGTGGAGTGGGGTCGGGCAGGGGCAGGCTGGGCTGGGGACAGGGAGGTCTCAGGCCAGACCCATAGTGGACTACCTTGGGCTGGGTCACTGGGCCACTTGCATTTTTATCCCTTTGAAATATTACTGAGGTTGCTGAGTCTAGTCTTGCTAAAATTTGTCAGCCCTCCCCTGGTGGCGGGACAACATTTTTTCTGCTTAGGAGGGTGGCTTGGGCTGTGACATCATAGACCCTGACACACTCCCTGCACATTACCAACATGGTGGAGCAGCAGTCAAGCAGATTCACAGCTAAGAAGCTGCCAGTTGCAGCCCTTCTACATCAGCAGCCAACGCTCAGTGTAAGGGCTTCACAAGGTAACTAGAATCAATGGGTGATTTCAACATCCCCATTGATAACCCACCTTCCAAAGCTGCTTCCAAACTACTCTCTCTAACCTCCTCATTTGACCTCTCCCAGTGGATTGAATCATCTACTCATAAGTATGGCCACTGCCTTGATCTTGTTTTCTCTAGACTATGCTCAGTTTCTAATTTTCTTAACACACCCTTCCCCCTCTCGGATCATCACCTTATCAGCTACTCACTCACCCCCACTGCTCTAACCTCTCTACTGTCTAACTCTACCAAACCTCCTCATACCTGCAGAAATCTGAATTCTATTAATCTTCAACAATTTTCCACCTCTCTCCAACACCTTCTCTCCCCTATCTCTACATTCTCATCCCCTGAGATGGCAGTACCCCATTTTCACCAAACCTTAGCAATGGCCCTTGATCAAGTGGCTCCAGCGACACTACATACTACACGTCGACTTCGATGTCAACCGTGGCACACTAAAGCAACACGAAATCTTCAAAAACTGTCCCGTAAAGCAGAACGTCACTGGCGTAAATCTCGCACCTCTAATGATTTCTTCACATATACTTCTGTCTACCACTCCTATCGAAATGCTCTGGACACTGCAAAACAAACATACTTCCAATCTCTTATCTATGCTCAGGCTTCTAACCCCAAACGCCTTTTCAATACATTTAAATATCTTCTCAATCCTCCCACCCTGAACCCTCCATCTACTATCAGTGCTCAGAATCTTGCTTCCTACTTCAAGGACAAGATTGACAAGATCAGACTAGAAATGGTATCCTCTTCCTCGACAAGCATTCAGCTCAATTCCTTCCCACTACCCTCTGACACCCTCTCTTCATTTGACCCCACAAATGAAGAGGAAATTTCTATGCTCTTCTTATCTTCCTACTCTACCTCCTGTCCTCTTGATCCTATTCCCTCGCAAATTGGTAGATCCTTGTCTTCTGTGCTCATTTCACCTCTAACTCAAATCTGTAATCTCTCGCTCTCTACTGGCATCTTTCCATCACTATACAAGCATGCAGTGATTACTCCTATTCTAAAAAAAACAAGATTCCGACCCAAACTCTCTATCAAATTACCGTCCCATCTCTCAGCTGCCGTGCCCCTCCAAGCTTATAGAGATACTTGCCTACACTCGCCTCACACGCTTCCTTTCCGCTAACAACCTGTTGGATCCTCTTCA
Source organism: Mixophyes fleayi (assembly GCF_038048845.1). Classification (NCBI taxonomy): domain Eukaryota; kingdom Metazoa; phylum Chordata; class Amphibia; order Anura; family Limnodynastidae; genus Mixophyes; species Mixophyes fleayi. The sequence continues at coordinate 159,032,233 of NC_134404.1, read as the reverse complement.
GTTTGGCTTTCGTTCTTAACACTCCACAGAGACTGCGTTGACCAAGGTTGTCAATGATCTGATCACTGCTAAAACTGAACGCCATTACTCTCTCCTAATTCTCCTGGATCTCTCGGCTGCATTTGACACCATTGACCACTCTCTTCTCCTACAAACACTGCAATCCCTAGGTCTTCAAGACACTGTTCTATCCTGGTTCTCATCCTACCTTTCTAATCGCTCTTTCACTGTTAATTTCTCTGGAGCCACCTCTGCTCTGCTTTCCCTATCCGTTGGAGTACCACAAGGCTCAGTGCTAGGTCCTCTGCTGTTCTCTATCTATACCGCTTCTCTTGGAAATCTAATAAGTTCCTTTGGCTTTCAGTATCATCTCTATGTGGATGATACCCAAATCTATCTATCCTCTCCTGATCTCTCGACATCTGTGTTGTCCCGTGTATCTGACTGCCTTTCTGCCATTTCATCTTGGATGTCCTCTCGCCAACTCAAACTTAATCTTTCCAAAACAGAGTTAATAATATTCCCACCCACCAACAAGAGCATACCTGACATTTCTATCTCTGTTGATAACATGACCATAAATCCCACTCCACAAGCTTGCTGCCTAGGTGTAATCCTTGACTCACACCTATCCTTTGTTCCCCACATTGACTCTATATCTAAATCCTGCTACATACATCTAAAGAACATTTCCAGAATTCGCACATATCTCACGCAAGACACTGCAAAAACCTTAATTCATGCACTCATCATCTCCCGCATTGACTTATGCAATTCCCTCCTTACTGGTCTTCCCAAAAACAGACTCAAACCTCTACAATCTATTTTGCACGCTGCGGCAAGACTGATTTTCCTTGCAAATCGTTCTTCCTCTGTTGAATCACTCTGTATGTCTCTACACTGGCTGCCTGTTTTATACCGAATCCAATATAAAATACTTTTACTAACCTACAAGGCCATCAACAAAGCTGCACCAACATACATCTCCTCTCTTGTCTCAAAATATCTCCCAACTCGGCAACTCCGTTCTACACAAGATCTGCGTCTCTCATCCACCCTCACTACATCCTACCATTCCCGGTTACAGGACTTTTTTCGGGCTGCACCCACTCTATGGAATTCTCTCTCTCTCAGTAAGACTCTCCTCTGGTCCTCAAGTTTTCAAGCGTTCTCTGAAAACCTACCTCTTCAGACAAGCTTATAATATTCCTCAGCCACCCTCTTAACCTCGCTACCTTTAGCCTGTTACACAATTTCACACAAGACAACTACCCCCTGACCAACATTGTTGTGTGACGGGTTCATTTAGCTTATGAGTCACTTTTACCTTTGCAGTCTGGCTGGGCCAAAATGCAAAATGTAGACTTAACCTCATGTGTCAATCTCCCATTGTCCCATAGATTGTAAGCTTGCGAGCAGGGCCTTCTCACCTCTTTGTCTGTTTTACCCAGTTTGTTTATTAGTTTATTATGTTTGTCCCCAATTATAAAGCGCTACGGAATATGTTGGCGCTATATAAATAAATGATGATGATGATGATCAATGAGTGAGTAAGGGTAGGTACACACTGGAGAATTTTCCGACCAATTTGTTATCTACAACGATTGTACTTACAATTGAAGGTCCAACTGGTTGGGCAGATTCATGCATACACACTGCACACGATTTACCTTCAGATATGTGCTCTTCATTTGGTCTTATAGTGACTTGGAAAATGACAGCACAATATGCATTCATTCATTCCTGTCAGACTGATTAACCACCTTGTTATAGCTCTCCACATGTCATAACAAATTCCGTTAGCTTCTGTGACTCTGAAACAAAATATTAAGTCTCAGAATTAACAAATTATTCCATCTACAGCACTCTCAAAATTTAGTCACCGGGACATGTTCATTGCTGGCATCGGCTAAAAAGACCATGACTATGTAAACTCTATGGAGATCGAAAGCACGAGTGCATACACACACTCCCCAAAAAATATACTGATAGGTTAATTGGCTGCTAAGAAATTGACTCTAGTCTGTCTGTCTGTCTGTCTTTGTCTGTGTGTGTGTTAGGGAATTTAGACTGTGAGCCCCAATGGTGCAGGGACTGATGTGAGTGAGTTCTCTGTACAGCGGTGCGGAATTAGTGGCACTATATAAATAAATGATGATGATGATATATACACACTACATGAATCAGAAGATGACTGGAGGGAGATTACTAAACAGTACGATCAACCAAATGAAACGACAATCGGCACTTTGGAACAACTGACTTTCACAGTGTAAGTATACACACTAACACGACATGTGGTCAAGCGGTCGTTTGTCAGGTGATTGTCCCGATAATTGGCTGATAAACCTCCATTGTGTACCTAGCCCTTAATTACTAGGAGAACAGCCTAGACCAGGGTTTCCCAAACCCAGTCCTCAGGGCTCACTAACAGTGCAGGTTTTTCGGATCACATGTGACATAATTAGGACCACCTGTGGATCTGTTACAATGTGTCAGTCAGTAATGAATACACCTGTGCTCCAGCAAGGAGATATGGAAAATCTGCACTGTCGGGGAGCCCTGAGGACTGGGTTTGGGAAACCCTGGCCTAGACTAACCTAGTGGTAGTGCTGGCCCTGGCTCCACTATAACTCTACACACAGCTACCAGCCCCCCCCCCCCCCCCAATTCCTCTATAATAATTGCAGCTGAACTGAATCCTAAATAAAGTAAACTCTTTATCAAATATGTCAATGTCACTACTGTCAATTGTGACAGTTGCTTATGCAAAACAGCTGTTGTCCTACATGTTATGTTATCTGTCTGCAATCTGCACAATCTTACAGATTATGTTACGTATGATAAAGGAAATCAGCGTTGATGTAGAATATTTTTTAAAAACATGTGCTCCAAATGTCACACCTCAGTCTTCTTATTATTCCCTGCTTTGTTCAGACTGCTTTTCATTCCATGCTATGGAATCTGCTGGTGCTATATAAATAAATGTTGATGATGATGTTTGCAGGCTCTGCATTAACAGATTTCTACTTATAAAGTTATTTTTATTTGCAATGCTCAAAGCAACATAAATATTTACTATCTGTCAAGCAGAACTATACAATTTCACTTAATTAAAAGATACTTTCCTGTAGTGATTTATCATTCAGTAAATAATCTAATTAACATTTCACAGAGTGTGTTGTGTTAGAATGCATATAGAAAAATGAGGTCCCCCTGGGTCAAAGTTTTAATTGCAACTTCTAAAGCTGCTGCTAAGAAAACACATAGAGATGTTTCTTGCAAAGTGGTAAAAATGAAATTGTGAAGTTGTCTGAAATAGTCTGCCAATTACTCAGCTTTGTGTCTACTGGGACCATCAATGAAAGGAGAGAAGAATTCACGGAATGATAAAAGGATTGGTGAGGATGAACTGCAGATTAAGAGTGAAGATATGTTCTACACTTATGTATTATAGAGATCTTCTAATATAGAGATGAGTTAAATAATTCACCACAATTCAGAATACATCAGACTTTTGTAGCCCTTTAATCTAACCTGGTGAACTATGGAAGTTTGTTCATATGGGATTTTTGATAGTTAAACAGTGGAGTTTATTTATTTTAAGAATGTATTCAAACTGTTCAAAATAATGACAAACTAATTTACTGTATAAATAAAATACATTATCTGGAAAATGTATTCATCAATATTTTGCTATTTTTAAAACAGGAATGATGGACTGTCTTTACTATATCATATCACTTATGGCATCCAAACCCATGCTGACTATAATCATTTGAATCAGCCCAGTCTGGCTCAAGGCAGAATGTCAATTTCAAGGCTATTGCAGCAAGACCAGTACTGGTTTATTATTATACTTATAGCTATCGCCCTTTTGTCTCTGTGCCTTGCTTCCTCACCTCTTGTCCTATTGACCGAAATAGAATAACTGATTTCTAACTGATGCTGTAAGTTTTCAATACCCATGGTACTTGTTATCAGGGCTGCCAAGAAGAATTCAGGGCCCGGGTACAACAAATTCATGGGGCCCCCCTCATATTCAAGTAAGCCCCAAAATTTTTTTGCGCCGCCTTACGGCGGCGCAAAACAATTTAGGTGTATGATCATACATTCAGGGGCGTGGCTAGCCAAACGGCGGTGCAAAAATTTTGGGAGGTGTGGTCATGCATTTGGGGGCGTGGCAAACGTGCCATTGGGGCGTGGCTAACATAAAAACCACTAGGCTCTCAATTCGCCGGAGCGTCACATATGTTCAAGCACTCCTGACTTTCAGGACATCTACCACCACAGTGTAGTATACAAACAATGCAGTGTGTACACAAACAGTTCAGTCTTGGCCTACACCTTACATTGGGCACAACATTCACCAAAAATTGGTATTGTCCCTACTAGAATCACAACATTTCACACACTGTGCTGCTCTCTCCTACCTGTTCTTCTCACTTTCTCCACCTGTGGCTGCTGGTTTCTTTAGTTGTGGCTTGTCCGGATCCAGGAATGTTGAAGGACCTATTTTGAAAAAAAAATGGCTACATTTAGAAAATTACAGCCAGCCCCGGCGTTAAATCAATAGCACCCACAATTAATAATTAGGCCTTCCTCCAGCCCCAACATTAAAATAATACTATTCACATTTAATAAATAAACTTCCTGCAAACAGCCCCAGCAGTACCTATTTCTTGCAACCATCACTGCCATTAAATAATTCAGTCACATTTAATAAATAGACCTCATTCTCCCTAAACTCACCCCAACATTCAATAGCCCCCAAAACTTTTTTTCTCCTCTGTTCCTCTCTCCTTTTTTTCCTCCACTGTTCCTCTTTCCCACTTTTTTTCCTCCTCTGTTCCTCTTTCCCACTATTTTTTCCTCCACTCTTCCTCTTTCCTACTTTTTTTTCTCATCTGTTCCTCTCTCCTTTTTTTCCTCCACTGTTCCTCTTTCCCACATTTTTTTCTCCTCTGTTCCTCTCTCCTTTTTTTTCTCCTCTGTTCCTCTTTCCCACTTTTTTTCCTCATCTGTTCCTCTTTCCCACTTTTTTTTCTCCTCTGTTCCTCTTTCCCACTATTTTTTCCTCCACTCTTCCTCTTTCCTACTTTTTTTTCTCATCTGTTCCTCTCTCCTTTTTTTCCTCCACTGTTCCTCTTTCCCACATTTTTTTCTCCTCTGTTCCTCTCTCCTTTTTTTTCTCCTCTGTTCCTCTTTCCCACTTTTTTTCCTCATCTGTTCCTCTTTCCCACTTTTTTTTCTCCTCTGTTCCTCTTTCCCACTATTTTTTCCTCCACTCTTCCTCTTTCCTACTTTTTTTCTCATCTGTTCCTCTCTCCCACTTTTTTTCCCTCCTCTGTTCCTCTTTCCCACTTTTTTTCCTCCTTTGTTCCTCTCTCCCACTTTTTTTTCCTCCTCTGTTCCTCTTTCCCACTTTTTTTTCTCCTCTGTTCCTCTCTCCTTTTTTTTCTCCTCTGTTCCTCTTTCCCACTTTTTTTTTAATTCCTCTGTGGCTCTCTGCTTTTTTTCCCTCCTCTGTTTTTCTCTCCCCTTTCTTTATAGTACTGTCCATCTCTGTTTTCCTCCCCTTGCCTCTCCGTTTCTTTACTTACCTTTTGTCAACTTCTTTCCTTTCTTTTCTTCTCTTCTGTCAACTTCTTTCCTTTCTTTTCTTCTATCTCCTCTTCTGTCTTCTTTCTTCATGCTGGCTGCAGCGTTCCTCACTGACTGACGGGCGTGACTTGATGACGTCACGCCCGGCAGTCAGTGTGAATGGAGAAGAGGAGAGGAGGGACACGGCGCCGCGCGATCACGTGAGTATCGTTTTTTTTCTTTTTCTTTTTTTCTTCCAGCTCCCCCCACCAACGAATAACCCCCCCCCCCCCCCCCCCCCCGCGGGAAAAAAAATAAAAATAAATAAAAATCGCAAAAAAGAAAATTATAAAAAAAAAAAAAAATTTAATTAGCGGAGAGGGCCTGGCCCGGGCCCCCTGGCATGGCCGGGCCCGGGTAAAATGTACCCGCTCCCCCCCCCTCTCGGCGGCCCTGCTTGTTATACCAAAAATTCATATAATTTGGAGTAGATCAATAGTTGCCAAAAGTCTTTGCTCATCTGTACGTATAACACAGAACTGGAAATAATGTCAGTAGTCTTGTAAATATTTCATCAATCTGAAAGATTTGGTTTTTAGTATGTAGTCTAAAATATCTGTGAGCAAAATGTTAGAAATGTGATTGTTTTAAGCATGCTTTCTATTGAAAATGTACACAAAGTTAAATATATTTATTCCTATATATAATAAAATCATATATTCCCCAAAGAATAAAATACAAAGCTTATTCCTGCAATGGGCAAATTTATTCCCTAAAGAAAATTGTTCATAATTGATCTTGTCAGTAAGAGACTCAGTTTGCTTCCTCTAGGTTCTGTGTGATTTATTTAAAAGTTTGTGTGTTCCGGGCTAGACTGCATGGGCAATTGTTAGTCTCAAGAGCTGAACCTCATAATAACTATAACTCATTTTATAACTGATTTTCCTATGTGCTCTGTTACACAAAAAAATGTAATTGCTTTGTAATGTGATCATATCCTTCAGCCATGCAACAATTTAATCACCGTGCATGAACTTCAGGTGATTAATCTCCCCCAAAACTTTAATAATGGAATGAGAGATGAATCGCTCATTCAGAAGATCTTTGGTGATTCTACACAGAGAATGATCACTGATATAAAAAACAGAGGAATGTTTTTGTTTCCTATTGGCAATTAATCTCATTACATTAATCCCATAAAAATGTGTAAAGTCGGATTGTGTTTTCTTAAGCAGTGATGGACAATAGACAGCCACAGGACTGCATGCTGCCCCAGAGCCTTCACTTGTGGCCCCAAGGTCCATCCTGCTTTACTGTCAGAATAGTTTGCTATTGTTTTGTTATTGTTTAAAATGCCTGCTATGTTATTACAGTTAGGTGTCTCTTTCTTTGATTAAATGTATTGTATTATTACTCATAATAAGGATAATGTGTTGTCCTTTTGAAGGTTAGAGGGTCGCCCATGTGACCTTGAGGTGTATTAGAATGCCTATCATTGTTCTTAAGCAATTAATGTCATGAAATTTAATTACAAACCTTTATTTTTTCTCATTGCAAATCTGTTTTTATTTTCTTTCTTATTATCTAATATTCAGATTTATTATGAACACAGAGTAAAAGAATTAGTAAGAACATCACCTTTAGGTGTCCCATTTAAAAAGAAGCAAGGGGAGTGTTAATAGTCTATCAACTAGATTTCTTAGTGTAATATTTCAAATGTTGTAGACAAAATACATCAATACAGGTAAATGTATAAAATTCAACAGACAGATGAATACATAAAGCTTTATATCACACGCCCCCTCTAGAAATAAAAAGAACAAAATCCCCTTTGGCAGGTGCTAACGCCCACCTGTAGCATAATTCGGCACTCCAGTTGTCATTTCTTATTATTGAAAGATGCTTAATACATTCGGGTGATCAAATGCAAAATGTGTGTAACTAAATAAGTGTTTATCAAGATCAACCAATATTCCTGTGTCTGATTTCTATATATTTGTGACCTGTATAAGTCATATGTATTTGTGTACAATACTCCCTTGTTCATAGTTTGTTGAAATGGTTTGTCAGAATGTGGCATCCTGGTAAATTGACACAAAATCAAGTTTTTACGTTCAAAGCAATAAGTAGGTTTCGATCACAGGCACCCATGACTGACTCAATGTCAACTAATGTAGCTATAGCCACCTTATGTACACCAACTAAAAAAAACTTTAAAAAAAAGTTAATAATGATTCATGCTGACATGATAAGTCGCATATTTTGCATTGCCGTTTAATAAAGTGGTCATCATGCAAGGTGTACGGCTATGGACTTAGTCAGTGCTATGTCACCCTCCAACCACTTCCCCTTCACAGTTCAGGAAGCCTTCAAATGACTCTTGCAGAGAACCTTCCAATGTCCTGTGCATAATATAGAGAGTATTGTAGTGACCGCTGCACAATACAGAGAATGTTTTTTCACAATACAGAGGGCCTTCTAGTGAATACTGCACAATACAGAGAGCATTCTTGTGGGCACGGCAGAATACAGAGACCCTTCCTGTTAAGACCAGACAATACAGAGAGCTTTCTGATGACCGCTGCACATTACAGAGAGATAGGACTCTACACTGAAATAAAACACTGACATTTTGACACATGCTGGCTATTGTTTCTAGTGATACAGCAGTGATAGTGTACTTACAGTCAGGGGCGGATTGGCAATGTAACCTACCGGGAAAAACCCCGGGAGGCCGACGACCACAGGAGGCCGACTAGTGTCTTTTTAGGAGTTTATTTAAAAAAATAAAAAAAAATTATGTGTAGCGCCCCCCCCGAACGGCGGGGGAAAGGCAGTGTGTGGTACTAGGTAGCTGGCCCCTCCTCCGGGACCAGCCACCTACCTTAATGTGGCCGCAGAGAATGGTCTCTCCCCTCTCCCCCCCTCTGTGGCTGCAGTCTCCTACACAGGTCACATGGGACGTGTCACATGACAGCTGCCGTCCCATGTGTGCAGTGAGGGGAGTCTGCAGAAGGAACAAGGTAAGTGTATGTCTGCTAAAGTGTATGTCTCTGCTATAAAGTGTGTGTGTGTGTGTGTGTGTGTGTGTGTATGTGTCTCTCTCTATGCTAAAGTGTGTGTCACTGCTAAAGTGTGTGTGTCTCTGCTATAAAGTGTGTATGTGTCTCTCTCTCTGCTAAAATGTGTCTCTCTGCTAAAGTGTGTGTGTGTGTGTGTTACTGCTAAAGTGTGTGTGTCTCTGCTATAAAGTGTGTATGTGTCTCTCTCTCTCTCTGCTAAAGTGTGTGTCACTGCTAAAGTGTGTGTGTGTGTGTGTTACTGCTAAAGTGTGTGTGTCTCTGCTATAAAGTGTGTATGTGTCTCTCTGTCTGCTAAAGTGTGTGTCACTGCTAAAGTGTGTGTGTGTCACTGCTAAAGTGTGTGTCTCTCTGCTAAAGTGTGTGTGTGTGTGTGTCACTGCTAAAGTGTGTGTGTCACTCTGCTAAAGTGTGTGTGTGTGTGTGTGTGTGTGTGTGTGTTTGTGTGGGGGCTACTAAAGAGTATGTAGGAGAGGAGGGGGGCTGCTAAAGGGTATGTAGGATAGGAGTGAGGGCTGCTACAGGGTATGTAGGATAGGGGTGGGGGCTGCTAAAGGTTGGAATGGGAGGGTCTTAATATATTGTGTGATAAGAGGGAAGGGAGGGGGCTGTCTTAATAGTTCATGGGTGGGAGATAGGGTATTAATTTAATGGCGGAGTTTATGTTGGGTCTAATTATTTAATGGGTGCTAATATTTGTGGGGTGATGGTGGGGCAATTTAATTTATTGGTGGGATAATTTCATTTAATACTGGGCCTATTAAATTAATATGGAGTGAAGGGACCTTTAATTTAATGCTGAGATGGTTTGGGGCTATTAATTGAATATAGGGCTGAGTTTGGGAAGGAGAGCTATTTATTATTTAAATGTGAATATTAATTATGTAATGCCGTGATGTTTTTGAAAAATGGTTATATTAAATGTAAATGCTATTAATTTATTGCTGGGGCTGTTTGGAGGGAGGGAAACAGGCCTAATTATTAAATGTGGGTGCTATTGATTAAATGCCAGGGATGGTTGGAGTTTTCTAAATTTCGTGTACCCATTTTTTTTTCCATGTATGGCCGCCAACATTACAGAATCCAGACAAGCAGCAAATGATTCAACAGCCACAGGTGGTGACAGTGACAAGAACAGGTAGGAGAGAGGAGGACAGTCTGCCAACTGTCCTGAATCTGGTGGGACAGTCCAGAATTTTGGTGACCGTCTCTCTTAGGATTTGGTCCTACTGAAAAGACAGTTGGGAGGTATGCCCCGCTTCACACTGTACTACTTGTGAAGGCAGAGCTGCGTGTACCTAACAGTAGTGCACACAGTTTTGCCTGTTTATTTGTCATATATAATAACCCCCCCTGTCTTAAGTGCCCCGAGCCCCCCAGAGCCTTATTCCAGCTCTAGCGATACTTTAGTGGTTCTCGCCTTGATTCCATTGCCTCCTTCTACCTTGCATTGGTCCCATTCTCAGATCACTTTGCTGAACATATGGCCAGCCCCCATTGTACTGACAATATAATTAATCCTGCCTCCTTTAAACTTACTATATCACCAGCAAACCCTTGAATAGCTCTCCCCTTCACTTATGCCATTGTCTGCCAACCCTCCCTGCACTGTTATTAAATCAAAACACCACCAATCACAAGGCACATTTAGGGCTCATACATAATTGTTACCAAAGAAGTGTTTTCTTGCAGATGCTTGAAGCATTTTACTTTTCTGGTGATCGCACTTGATAGCCATTTATTATAAGGATTATTTTTGATGCATTTTTTGAAACACACAGTACACATTTTTAAATATTAAAGAGAGAGATTTGGCTGGTAGTTACAGCTCATGATGTTAGGGAAAGATGCAACAGTGCGGTGCGGTGCTCATATGCTGCTCTGGCAGACTGATCAAATAGGATTCTGCCAACATGTTTTGTAATAGTTAAACTTATTAAACAAAGTCAGATATGTTTCTATGAAGGGAATTTTGGAAGAATGTGTTAGTAGGCAACTAAAGAAGTTTGAGCACAGAGGCATAAATCAGTCTCAGATAATGTAAAAGATTTCATGTATTTTTATAGCACAGGACTGGCAGCTTTTTCCCTGCTTTGCTTTAGAAATGACCCACTGTGTCTTAAGTCATCACATATAGGTTTTCCTAAGTGTTACTACAACCGAATTCTAGTAGTTTTAAATCCCGCCCACTTTTGTGTTGGCCCCACCCACAGTTGATTTGGACCCGCCCACGTGAGGCCACTTCAAGAATTTTTTCCACTTTAAGTTCCTAATCCGCCCCTGCTTACAGTGTATAATGTGAGTGGTAGCACAGTAACAGTGTACCATAATAGAAAGTAAGACATACTGCATTGCAATTACTGTTTATTACCACAGCACTATTTTGGGACTGATATATGTCCTACATCTGCCTCCTGAGATTCCCTGAAACACCCAGAACTGGGGCAGTAAACAGACAGTAATGCTGTCTCCTACCTGTTCTTGCAGCTTTCAGAACCTACTATTGGTGTCTTAAGCTCAATTGCTTCTTAGTTATATCCTGAAATGTTGGGGGCTTATTTGGAAAGAAATATTTACTATTCACCTTCTGGAGAGCAGAACAAGTTAAAACTCTAAACCGCCTTCCTCATATAGTAAATCAATAACATACATTTCATAAATAGTTCTCATTACCGCCAACCAGCCCAAATATTAAATAAGTAACATCTATGTTTAATAATTAGGCCTCTCAACACCCAATAATCCCTGAAATTAAATGAATGGCAGACACATTAAAAATAGGTATATTTCCCCCCCAACTAAAACAGACATTATATTACATTAAATTTATAGCAATCACATTAAATAAATTGCCCTTTTTCTCCCCATACTCGACCCCACATTCAATATATAGATTCCAAATCACACCAGCACTAAAGTAAAAGTACTAGCGACACACCACTAAATGGCCCTAGCTCAATTACTCCACCATTTAATGAATGATCCTCAACAACAAATTTCTGCCATTAAATAATAGCACCCACCCTCACACCACCATTAAATTAATAGGCTACCCCCCACCCACCATCCACATTACACTAAGATCCCAACTACACTTACCATCTTTCATCCAGATTCCCTGAGCTATATGCTCTCCTGTCAGCCTCCATTGCTACCTAAACCTGTGGGATGATGTATGCATGTTAGATATGTGTGGTCCCATGTGTCACTTGGAGAGGAGAGAGGGGAGAGACAGAAGGAAAGGATGTAAAATATGGAGGAGAGAGCCTGGTCACAAGAGTGGAGGATTGAGGGGGGAGACAGATGGAAAGGCTGTCACAGGCTTAGGTGAGGGGGAAACTGTCACAGGCTAAGGGGAGGAAGTGCTGTAAAATGCTGAGATACTCAGTATTACTGACATCTTTACTGCAAAGTGGACAAATAGCAGTGTGCTCTTTGCCTCTGAGCATCACACCCCAAGAAAACTCTTTATTTCTTGTTTTTAAACTCCAAGGGCTAGATTTACTAAGCTGCGGGTTTGAAAAAGTGGAGATGTTGCCTATAGCAACCAATCAGATTCTAGCTGTCATTTTGTAGAAGGTACTAAATAAATGAAAGCTCGAATCTGATTGGTTGCTATAGGCAACATCCCCACTTTTTCAAACCCGCAGCTTAGTAAATCTAGCCCCAAGTGTTTGACTGTGTAGGCAATTGTGTAAGAAGCAGTATTACTGACATATTTACTACTAGGAGGCCAAATATAGGGTGCTCTGACAATGAGCAGCACACCACAAACAATTTTTTTAAGAACCAGTTGTATACATTTGAGTGATATTGTGGAGCAGTGACAGAAGAATTGCAAGGTAAACAGCCCCTAATTTCCCGATGCCATGTGGGTGGAGACAGCCACACTTGGTGTGGTGGCAGCTACAAGTAGCTCCAACTTCAAGTAGCTTAATTCCAATTGTCAATCATGGATCAGTCTACAGATCATGTGGGAACAAAGAGTAATAAAGCATGTTCAAAATCCAAATACTGTTTATCAATTTCATCAGCTCTTGATGTAAGAATTAAGTGAAAAGTTGCTAATGAATGTTTTGATTTGCCCAAAATTTTTTAAAAAACAAATATTCCATGCACTAGCTGCAATGGCAAGTAAAGGCTTAGACCATGCCCACTTATTGCTGGTAGTTTCCCTGCTACTACTGTTGCACTGTTAGAATTCACATTGCAAAATAGAGTACCCAAGAAGGTCATGCATCTTCTGTAACTTCCCATGAACCACCTTATCGCTCTATATGTACACATAGTATATGTTTATGTCTGATGTTCCAGATTCTGACACTTTTAATTATTGGGCAGCCTCCTTGCAAAATGTCTCAACCATTTGGAAATGTGAAGACGAGTGGTTTTGATGGTTATATAGACATAGAAATTGAAGAGGCTGCTGGGGGATAACATGATGAGGAGGATAATTGTGGATCTGAAAATTATGAATGTGTTGTACTTTGACAAGGTGATGAAAAAGATGATGATGATTGTGCCCATGATATGCCCATTGTCATGTTAGGGCATAAGAACAAAAAAATGCACCTCTTGTGTATGGAAATATTTTTATCCCAACTTAGACAACATTTGTCATGGCATCTGTAGCCTTTGTGACGTCACAATATGTAAAGGTAGGAGCATTGATCATCTAGGCACCTCCTCTTTGTTATGTCATTGGAAGAGAGTTCATTCAAGTAGTTTATGGTAACAAACAGCCCAGCATCAGCTAGTAGCAGAATGGATAGACACCTTCATTGTCAACACCTTTATCATCAACCTCCTCATTATAAGTACGTAGCATCCAATTTTCAAAATCTGACTCCTTTAATGCAATCCTTGAATCCCAAGAGGTATCCATTCACAGGCAACCTACTCTCTATATCATTGACTTCACTAAGCAAAAAACCGGTGTCAATCTGTTGGAAAAACTGAGAAATATCATAGCAAAATGGCTCTCTCCGCTAAGATTCTCCTCAGGTTTCCTCATCTCCGATAACAGCATGAACATTGTGTGTACATTATGATTTGGTTAATTTCAACATATACCATTTGTTGCACATACAATAAACTCGGTGGTTCAGAATGTTTTTAAAAATGAGTGTTTAGTGCAGGAGTTGCTGCCTGTGGCCTGTTAAATGTATGTATTTTCAGCATTCAGTGACTGAATGTAGAATATTGCAGCAACTGCAAAAAGAAAAATATCATCAGCTATGCCACCAATTGAAGCAAGAGGTAGTAACGAGGTGAAATGCCACACTTTAAATGCTTCAGCGTCTAGAGGAACAGCGACAAGCTATCCAGACAAGTCAATCAGACTAACCACTAAGGATCCCAAAACTCTGATGGCAGACATGCTGACATTGACGACTGTTTGAAAAACTGAAGTGCAACCATTTCGGCGCATGAATATTTCTGCTCCCAGAATGACGTCAGTTTCCACGGCAACAGTGTGATTGAGGCTGTTAAAGGGGCGATGCAAGGACGCGCGTACAGTACAATGCTTTTTACTAAGTCATGTACATAGTACAGCACGCGCGTCCTTGCATCGCCCCTTTAACAGCCTCAATCACACTGTTGCCATGGAAACTGACGTCACTCTGGGAGCTGGTATAATCATCATCATCATCATTTATTTATATAGCGCCACTAATTCCGAAGCGTCGAAATGATTGAACTTCAGTTCTTCAGTCTCCATTGTCAGCATGTCTGCAACAGAGTCTCGGGATCCTCAAGTCGTGGTAAGTACTGTCGTTTTTTAGTAAGCCATGATTATTAGTACCACCGCATATCTCCTACACATGCCATTGACACAATGTTTACCTTATGTTATTTCCTCACCCTGTTCTCCTCTGCAGTGTGTTTTTATGTTTGCATAAGAACTTGTTCAGTTACTAGGTCATACAACTTAATTCAACTCTTCAAAATGTTAATATTTGTTACTAATCCTATACATAATAATTCACTACATACATCTTGCCAGAAATATATTTCTTTATTTATTATTTTATTTCTGTAGTAATCGATGCTTTTCAATTGCTTTTGCTATTACTATATTTTACTACATGAGAACATTGTTTATTTACTTTTTCTTTCTAAAACTACCAATTTTACGTTACTCGCTATGAGAACAAGCCTATATCATTCCTTTACCTACATGCTTCTTAAGTAAGATGCTCTATTTATCTAAGACTTCAAGCTCTAAACAGTTCTTGGTTGACATTATTCCTTTTGATTAGCGCACACAAAAACCTCTACATTTAGTTCAAGGACAGATTTTCCTTCACATGAAGACAGGTGTCCAGCCCATTTTCATCTTCTAGCTTTACAAAATCTCATTGTCTTGAAAACAAACGATCAATTTTAAAATCTATTTGCAAAAGTGATATTTTATTAAGACAGAGTATATAATGTAGCTTTCACTATGTTTGCCAGTTGACACATTTTTCTACCTCTGCATATAACCTTGAAATTGAAAACAATGTACCGATCATTAATATCTATTAACTACACAATATATTATTGATATGTCCCACAAGCTACCTATGCTCTTTTAACTAAGTCCAAAGAGAACACATGAATGGGATGTTTTATGTTCCCGATATAAGATGCGGAGAAACAACTACAGAAAACTTAGAGAAGAAAATGTAATATTGTTTTGCTTATATTAAAGTACAATAAGGAATTGTTTAAATGTATATAGTTTTACAGTCTTTAAAAGAGTAACAAACATGTACTTTGATAACTGTTAATATGAGTATTATTATTATTATTATTATTTTTACCTTTCAATCATAATAATAAAGCACAGTTCAAAAGTTAAAACCATGCCATCCTGTGGACATAGCTTTTGTTGGTTATATCTTTTGATGTTACTAAAGGTGTTCAGCAGTGTTAAAAGAGCTCCTATATACTAACACAAACCCTTTGTAAAGTACATTGTACATGGCCGCATAGTTATGTTACCCCCTTAAGAGTAGCGTTAACAGCATCAGCTATGTCAGTGATGTCATCAAGTCCCGCCGGTGTCTTCTTTCTTTGGGATTGCTTCAAGTCGTTTCAGTCGTGATGGATCCTCGTCGGGAAGCAGCCGTCCAGACTCAAGATGTTGTGGTAAGTCTTGTCGGTGTAGTCAGCATCGATATGCTGATTACCACCGCACTCATGATCTGGTCTGATTACAGTTAATGTGGGTGGATGAAGAGTGCAGGGTCTACCTGCAAAAGCTGTGACCAGCACCAAGCATAAGCGTGTAACACTATACCAGGGAAGCCCTCAGTGTGAGGACCCCTGTCTTAATGGCATTGTGCAGCCTGGGGCTAAATTCCCAAGGGTTGGGCCTGCAAAACATATTATTTTAATGGCAATATTGGTCCTAGCAAAAAACTACAAGTGATAGCATATCCATGGCTGCCAGAATAGAACTACAATCTCCAGCATGCCATGTTTCTTTTGCCTATACACTGTTCATTCAAGCCTCAGTTATGCATCAATTAACTCAAGAGAGTAATCTTCATTACATGTGTCACTATCATACATTTGAATATCTTAATTACCTTGGTAGAAATGCACCTAAAATTCACTGTTCTGCATGTTGTGCACTTGAAAGGTGTAAAAGCCATTTAAAGCATAGACTGAGCTGCTATCTGCACCACCTTCAAGAATGTGTAAATATCACCCAGCACACCCTATGAGAAGATGCAAAAATGTCCACTCGCCTTTACGTCTTGTGGATTATCATAATAGAAAAAATCTACATTGGAATACATTGCAGAAGAAAATTTTAATTTACAATAAAATGGTTAACAAGAGTATCTGGAAGTCTATTTAAACCAATTTTTACATTCCCTCGTACCCACAGTCCAGCGGTGCCGAGAAAGGCCCAAGTGGTTTTAAGTGTAGGGCTGGTAGTCTCTGGTTGAGTAGGGGTCATACTGGTATTTTGCACCCGCCTTCATAAATATTCCAGTCCCGCGCAGACCATGCTGGTCCTGGTTTTCACTATAATCTGGGACCCCACTGCTGTGAGTTTTCCTGTTAAAATGTAATCCAGCCCTGACTGTCTAGCCTAGTTCTGATTTACGCTCTAAATGGGGAACCCCACAATCATTATTCGCTTAATTTAGTGGAGTGCCTGCTTTTAGTCATTTATTTATTATAGAGCTTACTCACTCACTTTGAATGAGCTTTTCGACACACATCGATGGCTTTAATATGACATCCAGTGGTAGAAACGGGTGTTGCATGTGATAAAGCTAATGCCTTTCCTGCATTACATTAATGGCATTGTGATGCACAAAGTGCCAATTTAACACTTGCTACATCTGTATGACCACCTGGGGAGGCTTCTGAGACCACTTCAAAGAGTGCATGTTGATGCGTAACAGTTACAGCACTGTACAAAATGTACACACCTTGGCATGTATGGTATGAATGTGATCAGTTTTGTAGGTTTACCAAACTTGTAAGTGATGACCCCACCCAATTCTAAGTTTAAAGTGCTTGAATTCACCAGGGGAATGCCTATCAAGTTCTAATAGCCATGGGTGTAAACGAACAGGCACAGCTGTAGACAGCTCAGCTGGTTCAAGGGATCATGAGGAACTACATCTCCCAGCAGCCTTGAGTTGCAGTGTAAATGGGAGTGGATGACATAAATACTCCTGTGAAATCACTGTCACACTCTCTTCCAATGGGACCAGAGATGTGTGCAGAGACATGTAGAGTGTGATAGTTTGCTGTGCTTGGGAAGAAACTGGAATACCTACAGCAAGCTATATCATTATTATCTATTTTCAGCAATATCCTGGATCAGGAGTAAGGAAGTCTGGGTTCTGAGAACTGAGCTCTAAATGTCTTCCAAAAAACAGACTCCAAAACTAAGTGAATGCCATGATGAACAGAACATAATAAAACTGGCATTGGACCTGTGAGAGCCGCGGTGCATGTTGCTGAGTCGGGGAGCCAATCAGTGCTCCCTGGCCGCCCATTCAAACTTTGGTGCCAATCAGGGCTATTTAAGATGCCCGCGCCAGTGCCTGGGAGTTCAGTCGGCAGCGGCGAGACTACAAAGAGGACGTCAAGAGCCTGGAGCAATGCACAGGCAGCAGGCAATGGAGACAGAGAGCCCTTGTCAGGGCTAGAAGCTACTCTGTCCAGTGAAGACCAAGTGGCGCCAAAGAAGAGGGAAGAGTCCCGGCAGCCGTGCCTGGAGCACGTCAACGGGCAGAATGGGACATACGCCGATGTAGCCTGAGGTACCACTGGACCAGGTAAGTCCCCCTGGGCACCACCTCTCCCGGGCCCGTGCCTGCACTCTGTACCACCTTCTTTGCTGGCCACCTTCCTTTCTCCGGGCACAAGGCCCGAGCGGCACACCAGGCACTAGGCTTGAGCAGCAGTTAGGGGAAGCCACTGGGCCTTAATCTCACAGCATAGGCCAGGGGCTCAGCCCCAGAAGTGGGGCACAAGAACCTTAGTTAGTAGACCTGGGCTTTAGGCCAATAGCATAGACAGGGCGCTCAGCCCAAGAAGCAGGGCACAAGGCCCTTAGTTAGTAGATCTGGGCTTTAGGCCCATAGAGCAGGTAGGGTGCTCAGCCCCACAACAGGGCACAAGGCCCTTAGTCCGTTAGACATGGGCATTAGATCCATAGCCAGGTAGGGGGCTCAGCCCCAGAGGCAGAGCACAAGGCCTTCAGTCAGTTAGGCCCCTAGTTAGTTAGGGCAGGACAACAGGCCCAGATTTCCTTCTAGGGCAAGCAGCAGGCTCTGGCAGAGTAGGAAGATATACTGTATATTATGGTACTGTGTTGTTGTGTGCATACAGGGGTTGTGGGTTTGGCTTGTGCTTCCTGACCAGGAACAAGAAGTCAACGTCCTGTTGGAGATAGGTTCTGGTGCTTAGTCCATTCTCTGGCCACACACAAGGCCCAGAAGGGGCAGAGGAGAACGGGCAAAGCACCGGGCCAAAGGAAAAGCCACATGGGAGTCCTCCAGCCCAGTAAGTCCCTGTCATACCCCAAGATTACAGAGGTAGTGGTGGGGCTCCTTGCTGGCATTGCAGCACAGCCCTTTTGAGTTCCAGGAGGTTACCCGCGGTTCCTTTTGGATGCCTGTTTCTGAGTTCCGGCAGGTTAGCCTGACAGTTCCAGGACAGACAGAATACCTTGGGGTAGGTCGTGGTTCGCCTAAGTCCCGGATACTGATTGTTCCAGGTGGGTACCTGGAACAACTGTAGCCCAGTTGTAGCCCTACTGTAGCCCAGTTTTACCTCGGGTTAATCCGGCCATGTTAGTAGGTGAGACCTTACCCAATAGATCATACGTGTTTTAACTCATAGGTCACCTTGACAAAGACTCGTATATGAGTTGAAACGCGTTGGTTCGTTGATGGGGAAGATAATTAATATTCCATGAACACTACAGAATAATCTTTATGCTCCAGTTTTAGCAGCTCTCTTTCTGGACGGCCCTGCTTTGCATTTTTGAATGCTTTAAATCTCCATTTATCTGGTACGGATTTCTATGTGTCTGTGTCCTGGATTGTTATGGAAATTTATTATTTTCTCCCAATTTTAACAATGTTTTAATGTGAGTTAAATAAAAGCATAGTATTTTGCTTCACTTTTATCTATGGTATAACACTATGTGTATTTTTCTTTTTTCCTCCTTGCATGTTGGGTGGAATATACTCCATTAAATACCTGGAGTGAGGAATTTAAAGGTGGAAAGCTACAGCACTAGTTACAACCATACACATTTCAGTAAGAAAGGGGATTCCTGTTCTGAATTATTTTCGTTTGCTGCTGCCGGTGGGAGATTTTCTCCAACAAAGTGGGAGTTAATAGGCAGAACTACGGTACTGTGAGTAACATCAAGACATATAAATGACTAATATATATGCAGAATCCATTTATGCCATTCTCCCAGTGTGGAACAGAGAAAATACTTTTTTTTTTAAATTGTATTGTGTCATATATGCAGATTTCTGTGCCATTGTGTGAGTGAGCGCCTATTTTTCCTTCTCTGTTTTTTCGGGTATACAATAGAAACATTGTATCGTTTTAATTATTGGATTAATGTCTTCTTCCCATAACTAGGGAACCAACTTGCTAGGAGCTGCCAGTAATTAACCACTATGGCTCAATGTCTTGCAATCCATAGTGGTAGTGGTCGGTAGCTGAAGGAAACATACGTATGCACAGCTAAATTGTGTACACTTACAGTAACTATGTTCTTTTATTGACCAATACAGTTCACATTTAATGCTACTTTTAATTGTTCCACATGAGGCAAGTGTCATTGGCATTAATTCCAATGAGAGAGGGCTATGTAGAATGAGGACCAGAACGGGTCTTTGTCCCAATCTAATCATCCTTGTAAGAAGAACGTTTGTTAGGGAGGACAAAAATAGTCTCTGCACTTCACAAAATCTGTACTTCATGAGAGAATAGTAAAAAGAAAAACCATTGATAAAGAACAATTATTTACATAAAATCTCATCTAGAGTTTGTCAGAAAGCTAAGAGAGATCCACAGTGAAGGAAGACTCTATTGTCTGATGAAATCAAGAATGAACATTTTGGACTCAATGCTAACCATTATGTTTGGTACATGCCTAATAATGTGCATCATCCCAAGAACTCTATCCCTACCATAAACCATAGTGTCAGAAGTATATAGCCATGTGGATGCTTCTCTGCTCCATCTGTCAAAACAGAATGCAAAATATTTGGAGCAAGATATAGAAAAACAGGAAAATGCTAGAGGAAAACCTACTGCAGTCTACTTTTGACATGGAAGAAGATTTACAGTCCAACAGGGCAATAGCCTAAAGCATACAGCTTGTCAGAGCGACTATAATGCACACACACACATATATATATATATATATATATATATATGTGTGTGTGCATTATAGTCGCTCTGACAAACCCATCAAAATTCTATGATTGATTTCAATATTGCTGGTCATCATATAACCTGGTGGAGCTCAAGCAGTATTGCATATAGGGATGGGAGGGGGAGACACTTACCCACATATACTCACAGCTGTAATTGCGGCAAACTATGCATCTACAAAATATTAACACAAGGAGGATACAAACTTATGTCAGCAATGATTACCTGACTTTTATTTGTAATCTTTTAAGAAAAATATTTGAAGTTGACATTGACAGTGCATTTTATGTGTTGATAAATGGTCCGTTTTCCCAAATAAATCCATTTTAATTCCTTGAGTGGGCAGCACAGTGGCCTAGTAGTTAGCACTTTTGCCTCACAGCACTGGGGTCATGAGTTTGATTCCCGACGATGGCCTTATCTGTGTGAAGTTTGTATGTTCTCCCTGTGTTTGCATGAGCTCCTCCCGGTGCTCCGGTTTCCTCCCACACTCCAAAAACATACTGTTAGGTTAATTGGCTGTTATTAAATTGCCCTTAGTCTCTCTCGGTATGTGTATGTTAGGGGATTTAGATTGTAAGCTCCAATGGGACAGGGACTGATGTGAATGAGTTCTCTGTACAGCGCTGCGCAATTAGTGGCACTATATAAATAGATGGTGATGATGATGATGGAAGAAAATAAAAGTCTTTTAAGCAGAATACAGACTAAAAAATATAAAACAAACCTAATGCTGATTTGTTAACACATTACAGCATATACAGTATGTAGTTTCTTTATTAAAGGAATAAATAAGAAAGAAGAAGATTGAATTCCCTTTATAGATTTGGCGCTAAAGTCACCTTGTTTGTTTGTCTATGAAAGGTACTAAAATTGAATTAACAGGAAGAGGAGGATATACAGAAAATTATCGATAGAGTTAGCAACAAATAAACATTATTTTTCAAGAGAAACATTGTCATGAATGCTATTAAACCTAGCAGGTTCATTTATTTATTTACGTAATATGTTATTTTTATATGTTATTATGTCTAATTGAATCTGCTTCAATGCACTCTTGTACTTTATTTTCAAATCAAACACAAACCTAAAAAACGTCATCTCAAGAGTGTATGATATGTAACTCTTTTTCTTTTCAAAGTATTCAGTCTGCTTCTTTGTCTAAAACAATATACAAAAATCATGCAAAAATCAATCAAATATTTTCTTCTAATCAACCTTCTAAATGTTTTTTAATAATATCTTTATTTCTCAGTTGAACTTTGACATGTGCTTCAATCAGGTATTCGATCGTTCTTAATGTACCTCATTGCTCTAACAATTCATGTTCCCTCACAGCAGTCCTTTAAATATGTTAGAGGCACATTACTTATGCCCAGTCCCCAGAAAAGTAGGTTAGTGTGGGAAGGGAAGGTGTGCATAGCCATAAAAGGTCATTTGGAAAAATATGAACGAACTGAAAAAAATGTTGGGTCTAGGATTTTGTGATATCACGTATGCCATCTGCACATTTTTATTATCTATTAATAATTAGTTTTTTTTAAATTATTTGATCTTTACATGTCCTCTGAAGTCACCATTACTTTTGTATAGAGATGAGCGCACTCGGATTTCCTGAATCCGAGCCCACCCGAACGTTGCCGATTCGAGTCGGATCCGAGACAGATCCGGGTATTGGCGCCAAATGAATACTTGAAACCGAGGCTCGGAGCCATAATTTCGCTGTCGGATCTCACGATACTCGGATCCTATAAATTCCCCGCTAGTCGCCGCCATCTTCACTCGGGCATTGACCAGGGTAGAGGGAGGGTGTGTTAGGTGGTCCTCTGTCCTAGTAAATCTCGTGCTGTGCTGTTTAGTTCTGTGCTGTGCTGTGTTCTGCAGTATCAGTCCAGTGGTGCTGTGTGCTGTGCTCTGTGCTTCTAAGGGCATAGTTATTTCCCCATTATTCCCAAGTGTTTAAAAAATTAAAAAAAAGTTATAAAAAGAAATACAAAAAAATAATTTAAAAAAAAATTAATTACAACCAAATTTGCAAAACCAATCCTGCAGTATAAGCCCATTGGTACTGCAATATTACCAAGTTCACACATTCTGCAGTATCAGTCCAGTGGTGCTGTGTGCTGTGCTCTGTCAATTTTGAGTTCAGTGGTGCTGCTGGGTCCTGTGCTGTGTCCTGTTCAGTCCTGTGGTGCTGTGTCCTGTGCTCTGTGCTTCTAAGGGCATAGTTATTTCCCCATTATTCCCAAGTGTTTAAAAAATGTAAAAAAATTATAAAAAAAAAAAAAAAAAGTAATTATAACAAAATTTGCAAAACCAATCCAGCAGTATAAGCCCATTGGTACTGCAATATTACCAAGTTCACACATTCTGCAGTATCTTGTGCTACATATAATGGAGACCAAAAATTTGGAGGATAAAGTAGGGAAAGATCAAGACCCACTTCCTCCTAATGCTGAAGCTGCTGCCACTAGTCATGACATAGACGATGAAATGCCATCAACGTCGTCTGGCAAGCCCGATGCCCAATCTCCTAGTACAGGGCATGTAAAATCCAAAAAGCCCAAGTTCTCAAAAAGTAGCAAAAAGAGAAACTTAAAATCATCTGCGGAGAAACGTAAAGTTGCCAATATGCCATTTACGACACGGAGTGGCAAGGAACGGCTTAGGCCCTGGCCCGTGTTCATGACTAGTGGTTCAGCTTCACCCAAGGATCTTAGCCCTCCTCCTCCTCCCCCCCCTCTAAAAAATTGAAGAGAGGGTTATGCTGTCAGCAACAAAACAGCAAACAACTCTGCCTTCTAAAGAGAAATTATCACAAATCCCCAAGGCGAGTTCAAGGGTGTTGGTGGTTGTCAAGCCTGACCTTCCCATCACTGTACGGGAAGAGGTGGCTCGGGAGGAGGCTATTGATGATGTAGCTGGCGCTGTGGAGGAAATTGATGAGGATGGTGATGTGGTTATTGAAAATGAGGCACCAGGGGGGGAAACAGCTGATGTCCATGGGATGAAAAAGCCCATCGTCATGCCTGGTCAGAAGACCAAACAATGCACCTCTTCGGTCTGGAGTTATTTTTATCCAAATCCGGACAACCAATGTATGGCCATATGTAGCTTATGTAAAGCTCAAATAAGCAGGGGTAAGGATCTTGCCCACCTAGGGACATCCTCCCTTATACGTCACCTGAATAACCTTCATAGTTCAGTGGTTAGTTCAGGAACTGGGGCTAGGACCCTCATCGGTACAGGGACACCTAAATCCCGTGGTCCAGTTGGATACACACCAGCAACACCCTCCTCGTCAACTTCCTCCACGATCTCCATCAGATTCAGTCCTGCAGCCCAAGTCAGCAGCCAGACTGAGTCCTCTTCAATACGGGATTCATCCGAGGAATCCTGCAGCGGTACGCTTACTACTGCCACTGCTGCTGTTGCTGCTGTTAGTCGGTCATCTTCCCAGAGGGGAAGTCGTAAAACCGCTAAGTCTTTCACAAAACAATTGACCGTCCAACAGTCGTTTGCCATGACCACAAAATACGATAGTAGTCACCCTATTGCAAAGCGTGTAACTGCGGCTGTAACTGCAATGTTGGTGTTAGACGTGCGCCCGGTGTCCGCCATCAGTGGAGTGGGATTTAGAGGGTTGATGATGGTATTGTGTCCCCGGTACCAAATCCCGTCGAGATTCCACTTCACTAGGCAGGCGATAGCAGAAATGTACAGAGAAGTACGATCAAGTGTCCTCAGTGCTCTAAAAAATGCGGTTGTACCAACTGTCCACTTAACCACGGACATGTGGACAAGTGGTTCTGTGCAAACGAAGGACTATATGACTGTGACAGCCCACTGGGTAGATGCATCCCCTTGCGCAGCAACAGCAACCGCTGCATCAGTAGCAGCATCTACAAAATGGCTGCTCGTGCAAAGGCAGGCAACATTGTGTATTACAGGTTTTAATAAGAGGCACAATGCTGACAACATATTAGAGAAACTGAGGGAAATTATCTCCCAGTGGCTTACCCCACTTAGACTCTCATGGGGATTTGTGGTGTCAGACAATGCCAGTAACATTGTGCGGGCATTAAATATGGCCAATTTCCAGCACGTCCCATGTTTTGCCCACACCATTAATTTGGTGGTGCAGCATTACCTGAAGAGTGACAGGGGTGTGCAGGAGAAGCTTGCGGTGGCGCGCAAAATTGCTGGACACTTTCGGCATTCAGCCAGTGCCTACCACAGACTAGTGGCACATCAAAAAACCATGCCCTGCCCTGCCATCACCTCAAACAAGAGGTTATGACGCGCTGGAACTCCACCCTCTATATGCTGCAGAGGATGGAGGAGCAGCAAAAGGCCATTCAGGCCTACACAGCCACCTACGACATAGGCAAAGGAGTGGAGATGCGCCTGAGTCAAGCGCAGTGGAGACTGATTTCCGTGTTGTGCAAGGTTCTCCAGCCGTTTGAACTTGCCACACAAGAAGTCAGTTCCGACACTGCCAGCTTGAGTCAGGTCATTCCCCTGATCAGGCTGTTGCAGAAGCAGCTGGAGAAAGTGAGGGAGGAGCTGTTAAAGCATTGCGATCCAACAAAGCATGTAGCTCTTGTGGATGAAGCCCTTCGTACACTTTGCCAGGATCCGAGGGTTGTCACTCTTTTAAAGTCAAGGAATACATTCTGGCCACCGTGCTCGATCCTCGGTTTAAAGCATATGTTTTGTCTCTGTTTCCGGCGGACATAAGTCTGCAGCGGTGCAAAGACCTGCTGGTCAGGAGATTGTCCTCTGAAGAGGACCGTGACATGCCAACAGCTCCACCCTCTGGCGGGGATGCTGATAACATCTGGTCCGGACTGAAGGACCTGCCAACCATTGCAGACATGTCTTCTGTCGCTGCATTGGATGCTGTCACAATTGAAAAAATGGTGGAGGATTATTTTGCTGACACCATCCAAATAGACATGTCAGACAGTCCATCAGACAGTCCATATTGTTACTGGCAGGAAAAAAAGGCAGTTTGGAAGCCCCTGTACAAACTGGCTCTATTTTACCTCAGTTGTCCCCCCTCCAGTGTGTACTCGGAAAGAGTTTTTAGTGCAGCGGGGAACCTGGTCAGTGAGCGACGAAGGAGGTTGCTTCTTCACAACGTTGAAAAAATGATGTTTATAAAAATGAATAATCAATTCCTCAATGAAGTACAGCACTGCCCTCCAGATAGTACAGAGGGACGTGTGGTTGTGGAGTCCAGCGGGGACGAATTGATAATGTGTGAGGAGGAGGAAGTACACACTGTAGGGGGAGAGGAATCACAGGTTGAGGATGAGGACGACATCTTTCCTCAGTAGAGCCTGTTTAGTTTGTACAGAGAGAGATGAATTGTTTTTTTTGGTGTGGGGGCTCAAACAAACCAATCATTTCAGCCACAGTTGTTTGGTAGGCCCTGTCGCTGAAATGATTGGTTTGTTAAAGTGTGCATGTCCTATTTCAACAACATAAGGGTGGGTGGGAGGGCCCAAGGACAATTCCATCTTGCAACTCTTTTTTTGGCATTATGTGACCATTCAACAGTCGTTTGCCATGTTCAAAAAGTAAAAGAAAATGTCAACAAATTCTAAAAATTAAATCAAAAGTTAAATGCCCTGTCATTATTTAAAACAAGAGGTATTGACGTGCTAGAATTAGTGTAGTGTTAATATGTTATAAACACTACACTTGGAACTTGGAGGAGGTATTGTGGCCCTGGTACCAAATTTAGTACCGGGGCCACCCCACTACGCAGTCCAGATACTTGTTTGGTGGAATTCTGACCAGTTGAGGCAGGGTGTATTTATTATATTGTGGCCCCGGTATCAAATTGGGTACCGGGGCCACCCCACTACGCAGTCCAGATACTTGTTTGGTGGAATTCTGACCAGTTGAGGCAGGGTGTATTTATTATATTGTGGCCCCGGTATCAAATTGGGTACCGGGACCACCCCACTACGCAGTCCAGAATATTTTTTTGGGGAATTCAGACCCGTGGAGGGTTTTTTATTAATTATATTGTGGTGACCACTCCTCTACGCAGTGCAGATACATTTATTGGTGCGAATCATACAAGTTCAGGGTTTTAAAATTATATTGTGGTGACCACTCCTCTACGCAGTCCAGGTACATTTTTTGGTGCGATTCATACAAGTTGATGGTTTTCTTATTATATTGTGGTGACCACTCCTCTACGCAGTCCAGATACATTTATTGGTGCGATTCAGACCAGTTGATGGTTTTCTTATTATATTGTGGTGACCACTCCTCTACGCAGTCCAGATACATTTATTGGTGCGATTCAGACCAGTTGATGGTTTTTAAATTATATTGTGGTGACCACTCCTCTACGCAGTCCAGGTACATTTTTTGGTGCGATTCAGACCAGTTGATGGTTTTCTTATTATATTGTGGTGACCACTCCTCTACGCAGTCCAGATACATTTATTGGTGCGATTCAGACCAGTTGATGGTTTTCTTATTATATTGTGGTGACCACTCCTCTACGCAGTCCAGATACATTTATTGGTGCGATTCAGACCAGTTGATGGTTTTCTTATTATATTGTGGTGACCACTCCTCTACGCAGTCCAGATACATTTTTTGGTGCGAATCATACAAGTTCAGGGTTTTTAAATTATATTGTGGTGACCACTCCTCTACGCAGTCCAGGTACATTTTTTGGTGCGATTCAGACCAGTTGATGGTTTTCTTATTATATTGTGGTGACCACTCCTCTACGCAGTCCAGGTACATTTTTTGGTGCGATTCAGACCAGTTGATGGTTTTCTTATTATATTGTGGTGACCACTCCTCTACGCAGTCCTGGTACATTTTTTGGTGCGATTCATACAAGTTCAGGGTTTTTAAATTATATTGTGGTGACCACTCCTCTACGCAGTCCAGGTACATTTTTTGGTGCGAATCATACAAGTTCAGGGTTTTTAAATGATATTGTGGTGACCACTCCTCTACGCAGTCCATTTACATTTTTTTGTGTGATTCAGACCAGTTGATGGTTTTCTTATTATATTGTGGTGACCACTCCTCTACGCAGTCCAGGTACATTTTTTGGTGCGATTCATACAAGTTCAGGGTTTTTAAATTATATTTTGGGTGACCACTCCTCTACGCAGTCCAGGTACAATTTTTGGTGCGATTAAGACCAGTTGATGGTTTTCTTATTATATTGTGGGGACCACTCCACTACGCAGTCCAGAAAGATACCTCGTTGCAACGTTTTGGACTAATAACAATATTGTGAGGTGTTCAGAATACACTGTAAATTAGTGGAAATGATTGTTATTGAATGTTATTGAGGTTAATAATAGCGTAGGAGTGAAAATAAGCCCAAAAACTTGATTTTTGAACTTTATATGCCTTTTTCAAAAAAAATCCGAATCCAAAACCTTAAATCCGAACCAAAACCTTTCGGCAGGTGTTTTGCGAAACAAATCCGAACCCAAAACATCAAGAAAATCCGAATCCAAAACACGAGACACCAAAAGTCGCCAGTGCACATCCTTACTTTTGTATCATACAGGTGTAATTCATACAGTAAAGTACATTTTTACAAAACATTAAAATGTACAAATTTGACATAAAAGTAGATACATTTCTCCTTTTTCTCATGACCTAATGCACACTAAAGATGAGCTAAATAATGGTGAAATTTCATGTGAATATGTTTTGCGCTGGAACAGGCCATTTTGCCTTTAATAAATCTATTTAAAAACATATGTTTAGAATACTATCAATGGAGTATCAGATCGGTTTGTGCATCAAATTGGTTTTGCAGGCTCCTCTTACTTTTAAATATTCAGTATTCAGTATACAATATATTTAATTTCCTTCTATGAACCACATATGCCGACTGCAAAGTGGGTGCTTGGAAGATTCCTATATAAATCAGCATTTAATGATATGACAAATGAATTTGTGTGTGACTGCAAGTATAAACAGTAAGGTGGCCACCAAGGATGGTCACTCGCTCACAGAGCTCCAGTCCTTGGTTCTACATTCAACCTCCATCTGGCCATTTAACCATCTTTCTTGGCCATAAAGCACCCTCCTTGTACTGACTAATCACCTTTCACAAGATCAGGACTTTCTAGTGCCCTCTTCCATGCTCTTTCCAGCCTAATGATTTCTCCTGCTTAAATTATGGAGACCTCGAACTAGAGTAGTCCCATTACTTGGAATGGCATCAAGCCATTCTACAAAGAGTGTTGCCCGGCAGCTCCATACCCGCTGTCCGCACCTCCAGCCAAACTAATTTTAAGGCTTGTTAATCTTATCTTAAGGACCACAGCAGAAAGTCCTACTGCAGATCAATAGCAAGCTCTTGAGTGCTGAGCCCCTTTAAAATTGTGTGCTATCTACAGTTGCTATTTTCAGCCTGCAACCGCCTTCTGACTTTATCCTCCTAGAAGTGTTCTGTAGCTTGTTGTGTCCCTAACTATGTCTCTTGCTATCCCATCACCTCTTACCTGCGGTCTTCCTCTGGCATCCAGACAGCTATCACCCACTATACTGTTCCTAGAACCACATGCCACTCCTGCTAGGTCCCTTTGGGAAAAAAAAGCATATGGATAGGGATATACCTTTTAGGTATACCCTTGAGTAAGAAATCAGGCCTCCTCCACCCAGGCCTGTGAGCAATCTAATCCTCTCACTGGACCCCTACACCATCTAGGTCTGCTTCAACAAGGCCTTTGTTTCACCCAGGCTCTGCACTAGACCACTTTATAATTAAGGAGTCCAACAACGTGGCCATTGTTCCATCCAGGCACTACACCAA
This sequence comes from Mixophyes fleayi, assembly GCF_038048845.1. Lineage (NCBI taxonomy): Eukaryota > Metazoa > Chordata > Amphibia > Anura > Limnodynastidae > Mixophyes > Mixophyes fleayi. The sequence goes on along the minus strand of NC_134404.1, from coordinate 159,002,824 downwards.
CTATTTCCAGCACCAGGCTCCAGCACCATTGAGCTCCCAACACCATCCATGCCCTTCCAGGACTATGCACTAGCTAGGCCCCTGTTATTCTTGTTGACAATATAGCCATCCAGGCCTCTACACTATATGGACCTTCCAAACTTCTATGCCATCTAGGCCTTTGCACCTGTCTGGCCTAAATATCTTTCAGATCACTGTACTACAGCGGACCCCACAATGCTACTGTCCTATTTTCAACAATTGTCTCTCATTAACTCCTTCATTCCTTTACCCTATGTATCACATCTGTCCTCTCTCTGTTTTTCTTGCTGTCCCTGTTTTGTCTTATTCTGAATTGTTTTTGTTTGTCATGTCATTTTTTTTGTCAATTGCATCCATGCATTTTTCTCTTCATCTGTACTGTTATGTATGTTATACATAATGTTCTCATATGTCTTATATGTATGCACTTATACAATTTTTTTTCCATGTTATTGTATGTTCTAATCTAACCCTTATGTACAGCACTGCAGAAACTTTGTGGCACCTTATAAATAAAAGATAGTAATAATATTCTCCTTGTGAACTGTTGGTTCTATCAAATATTAAGATAATACTTGACTTCCTTGGAAATTGTTTCCTACATACAATCCTTATCCTAAGGAAGTTTATTTTCATTTACATCCAGATATATTCTTTATAATCATCAAGTAAAATAGAAATTTTCCAAAAACGAAGATGCCAACATCAGATCCCAAATACTGGTCACACACAATAGGGAGGTGAAATAGTACAAAAAGTGGAAATCAAATCTCTATTATCAATAAAATTGTGAAAAACTTAATATACAGGTCCTTTTTATATAAATACACATAAATACACAGTATACACAGATGCCCATATGATGCAATCTAGGAAAAGAAAGAGCATGTATGTATACATAGTGCAAACTGAGAGCCAAATGAAGAGATCGGGGTTTCAAAATGGTGAACTTGCAGTCACAGGGCCATGTATCTGCCAGTTTTGTATCATCCTAAAAATCACTCTGCGCATGCTCAAAACCAGCAAATAGATATTCTAATTCACAGAAAGGGCTGTTACTACCCCCTACATGAAAGGAGTGAGTCTAAATTCACTGTACAGTGTGGGCAAACTAGAGCGCATGCAGCCACAGCTGTAGTAAGCTCTTTGGCTGTGGAAGTAACCTTGGATTTAGCCAAAATCTCTTGCTCCAGCTCGGGAATTACAGCCATCAGACCCGCTGGTTCTCTAAAGTGTTAAAAAATAGATTAAAAAAAAACCCTGCATGGGGTCCCCTCTCTACCCATTATAAACCCGAGTGCTGCCAGGCTAGTGCTGGTTGTAATGAAATAGGGTGAAAAAATGTGTGGGGTTCCCCCTCCCAATTTCACCGCTATAGGAGGGAGACTGGAATAATGACAAACCAACACTGGCTGTTCAGATTCCCTAGGGAGTGGGGTCCGCAAAAACATTGTGCAGCCCCACTCTAGGAAAATCCAGCCCCGTGCTGTAAGCACTAGGGCTCCTTCAACACCCCTGTGGTGGTGGGTATAGGGTAATAAAATATCTGAAAAAGTTTAAAACACCATTATAGTTTGTGGAACTACAAGTCCCAGCTAGCCCAGGCTGCAATCAACAGTGTGAGCATGCTGGTGAATGTAGAACTACAAGTACCAGCATACCCATTACAGTCAGGGCATGCTGACACTTGGAGAACCACAAGTGCAAGCATGCACAGACACACAGGGATTGCTGAGCCATGTAGTGCCACAAACTAAAATGTAAATAAACCACAACACCCTTATTATTACCACATTACTTGAATAAAAATATAAAAAATACAAATAAAACACATCTTCCTAGTTATAACCACATATCTTTGTTAACAATAATGAAACCCCAAATGTTTTTATCTGTATAGGATCCATCTTCTAAGCTTTCAATCAAATAAGACTTCTAACCATAACCAAAACAAACTATAATATTCCAGATGTCCTGTGGCTGTCAAAAAAATATAACATTCCAGGTCCTGGGATAGTCCAAAAATAATAATGCCCCCAGAAAATAATTCCAAGGACCTCGTATTATATCCAAAAGGTCATGTAAACAATCTTCTTTTCTTTGGTCTAAAGGACCCCATATTGTATACAAAATGGTTTGCAAAATCTTCTGTTCTTTAGTCCAAAGGACCCCAAAATAAATCCACTGGAACAGGATTGCTAAAACAAGAAACCAATAACAAACAAATGAACTTTGTTCTTCTATGGAACAACATGTGACGCTGAATGGGAAATAAACAGACGTGAGGTCTATTTAGATTGTAGGGGGTTTGCCATGATAGCGTGGGCTATAGTGCCACTCACCCTGGCTGGTTGGCCTAGTGCTGGTTGCAGTAAAGTCAGGGGGACCCCACACATTTTATTTCCCGATTTTGCACAACCAGCACTGTCCTGGCATCACTAGGGTTCATACTGTTTAGAGGGAGGGGCCCCACTCATTTTTTTTAATAATCTAATTTTTAACACAGTAAACAGCCAGTGCGTAAAGCGGCTATAGTGCCGCACGATGTGCCGGCTCAGCAATCACTGACAGGTACTTACATACCTGCAGTGTCTGTGTAGTGGGGGAGGGACAGAGCAGTCCTGTGCCCGAATTCAACAGATTATTTATTCAAAGCCAAAATGCGGGCGTCAAATTCTGTGTGTGGTTTGCGCTCAGAATATGTGCCCTAATGAATTAGGCCCATAGTGTTCCAAGGTACATAAGTACCAAATATATATTGGAGAAAACCATAAAATATTATTAATAATTATAATAATATTAATAAAAAGAATAATAATACATTTTAAGCCGTTTACAAACTATAGGGTTTTGACAACTTTTATGAAATTTATTATTGATTTACAGCATGTGAGAAGTTCTATCTTTCTCTGTTTTTTCTTAAATATGTTATTGCAGACAGCATTGGCACCTAATAATAAAATCTAGAGAATTCCTAAAAAACGTGTGCAGGCCCTGAAGAATAATTTAGGATTTAAAGAGATTATTTGCACTGCTGGGTTTATTATAGCACTTGACATATCAAGGTCATTTAGTACTATGCATCGGTAGATTAAATAAATTGCTCTGCCTTACACTTGAACGTAAGTTTAAAAGATGATGAAATTACGTAATAATGCACAAACAAATTTAAGAACTCGTGTTACAGTAAATTATTTTTAAATATACAATATTAGAGATCCCAACCCACATGCTATATTACCAGCCATATTGTGAGCCTAACTGACAGCCAAATTACACTTGCCACTTCGCCAGCTACTTTAAGCAGAACGTATGGCACAAACAACCTATTGCCCTAATCACTGAACTAGAGCTGACTACACATAACTACATGAGCTCCAAAAGTTAAGCTCCAGCTCATTAAAACCAATACAGGCTTTAGAGGCACTTACAATACAAGCAGGTCTCAACAAATCTGTCAGAGACATAGGAACAGATCTGGTTTCTTTGTTAGCTGTTTCAAAACAGTCTAGCACCTTGTTGTGAACCATTCCTGGGTGCCTTTTGTGGCTTGGGGTCATTGACTTGTTAAAAGTCCCATGACCATCAACCGAGACCGTGCTTTTCTGATACTGGGTTCTACATTGCATTCCAAAAAGGAATGGTAATCTCCAGATTTCATGGCAAACTCCAGTTGGACTTTCCTATGTCTCTCTCTCGGCAGTGGGCAATTTTTATAATGCAGGCATCTGCTACTCGTCACAGGTAAGTCCAGTTCCAAAGTGAAGGACAGTAAATGTATGCACTTTTAGGCTTGTATACATGTAACACAAAAGTAGGTACAAAAGTACAAAGCTTGTTACATATTTTTGCACAGCATCTGCCCTTCATAATTGACCGTAATACAGGTATATGCAGAATATTCTAAACATAAATAGTATACACACATTAGAGACCAAGCCCATGATTTTACATCACTAATTTATATCAATAAATAAACTGCCATGTTGGTGCCACAATATATTATATGTTTTTATTATATAGTATATGACACAACCTGCTGACTTTGAAAAGGAAGTCGGTCATTTAGGGCTGTGAATCATTAAACATTACTCACTTATCAGTTTCATATTCATAACATACCTTTCATAATCATTTATTGTATTTATTTCCACCTTAAATATTATGAAATATTTGAGCATGTCTTCAATGATTATGCGTATCACATATTAGAAAACAGACAGTTTTCAAAACTAAAACTTATAAGAATAGGGGATATATTAGAATGACGGTCTCAAAAGGAGAAGTTTCTAGTAGGATTATAATTGCAAATTAGAGATTAACTGTAATGAGGATCAGGGGAATGGAGAGCTTTCAATGGAGAGAAGGACAGTTTTGCAATTAATACTTAACATGTAATAGAGTACCTTCAGGCCATATTTTAACTCGTTTCAGCGAGAGAACTATGTAAGATAATGAAAACCAAAATGACTTCTGCAATTTTGCATCTTGAAGTTAAGGTATGGAAAAAAATTAATGTATTAAAAAGGTGCTGTACTATTAAAAAGGTGTTTATTTGATTTTTTTTTAGTGCCATATATGCATTTTATCATTTTCATTACTGTAGGAACTAATCTAATGTTTGTGACAACTAGTAATTGATACAGTGATGCCTCACAGTGCTGGAGGATCATGGGTTCAATTCCAACCATGGCCTTGAGTGGCAGCAGGGCTGCCATCAGAAACTGTGGGTCCCAGTACTAATTAATTTGGCAGGGACCCCCCTTCCCCTCCACTTACATGCCTCCTCCTTCCATATATGCACCCTCCTCCCTCACCACAGTACATGCCTCCCTCATCCCATCAATTACATCACAGTAAATGTCCCTCTCTTCCCAATCACAGCCCAGGAAATGTCCCCCTCTCCCCAATTGCAGCCCAGGAAATGTCCCCCTCTCCTATCTCCCCTATCATATTAATACCCAATTAACTCACCTACTCCTCTGCGATGTGGCAGCTCCCAGTCACTGATAGACTGGGAGAGCATTCACATTCTATAGAGATGCAATGAAAAAATGAGCGGAGAATCTGTAATATTTCTATACCCAATTTATCGCTGTCATCTAACAGTATTGGTAGTATTTATTGCTGTCATCTAACAGTATTGATAGTGTGGCACCTTGTAGTAGTGTGGGGATCCAGGACCTATTGTGCACTTTCCAAGCTGTGGGAGCTGATTGGTGGTTTTCAAAATATCAAGCTGACATCTAGGACATCACATGCTGCACAATGTTGATATTTTCTACATGCGTATATTACATATGAGATGGGGGGAAGCACACACATGTATAGGAATTGGTTACTGCAAGGAGAATTCCAAGTCTTTGTCATATTGAGATGCTTTTATCCAATGATTGTTTGGTAATAAACAATGTTATTATCTTAATTGGCGCCTGAACATGATTGCTATGATTAATGTATAATATAAAGTAACTGTTGGGTAGCATAGAAATTATATAAATATAATTGTTTGGATTTAATTAAACCTCAAATTGTTAGCATTTCTTTACTCAATGGAGAGGAGAGTTCATTTATAGTTGCCATTACTTTTTCATGTCCAAAGAAACTATAAAAACAAAACCCTCTCCCTACAAGGTTAAGCAGATTACACTATGGTGGTGTTTTGCTTTATATTTGTGAAATCTGGATAAGAGAAGATTAAAGATCACACACTTTCCAAGAGGAGAATAATACCACTTCAATGCGACAATTTTCTTTAATGGATTTTATTTACAATAATATCATAATTGTATAAGTTGTTGCTTTTTCATAAGCGCATATTTGCATTATATTTGTATATTTAGTTGTTCACAATTTTGGTGTTTTGGGTGTCACCTTCTTAGTGCAAATTGCTGCATTTGAATGGTGCGCAGGTGAATTTAGAGAGTATTTTTGTTTTCCCTACTGTACGGCCCAATGGCGCACTGTGGCGCCTTACAAATCTACGATAATAATAATAATAATAGTTAGTAATGAGTTACTTGCATGTAATGAAAGACCTCCGGATTCCTGGTGCACCCTATCCAGTCTGGAATGTTCTTGTTGAAGTGCTTCAGTTAGTATCTTAGAACCTAAACATACAGAGTTTTAGGTCTTGATGGATTTGCAATAAGACTGCATTTCGTCACTGTGTCAGAGACTTTATCAGAGGCTTCAGTATATACTTCTGATAGAAACTGCCTGCTCTATATAGCATATCAATCTTCATTAGGCAGCATCACCTGAGTGACAGAGGATAATATCACAAACACAGACATAATGTGATAAAAACGTCATTCTGTTATCTTAAAATTACATACATCATTTGTGGAAGTCAATCTTATACATTATGCAGCACATTGGTTCACAGGTATAAAGTAACATTTCGGCATTATGGTGTTCATAGCATTCATTATACTCAGCTGATACACGGACATTAATTAGTGCTAATTGGAAAGAAGGATGCGTATATAGTAAAAAGTTCAGATATCTTTCAAAGATAATCAACTAACCGCAGCCCAAATATCCTTGTTAAATAAAGGACTGAAATATGTCCCTCTGGCAGAACTCAACATGTTCGACCTGTTTATTGAATTAAATAGATACCCAAGATCATTGGGTCGTAAAAAAAAATTTTTGCTATGCAAAATATAAAGAAATCAAAAGAGATCACACTACCAATACTGTTAGATAACAGTGATAAAGTGGGGATATAGATGTTATCAGCATTATTAGAAGAAAGTAATCATATAGAAAAATTAACTTTATTTCTTATCAATAGAAAATTAGATATAAGTAAGGAAAAGAGCACTAATCACTTACGGTGCAAGCCCTCTTTCTTTCCTACACATGTTAAAAGTGAACCTATACATTGTTACTATAAACAATTGTTTCAAGTCTAGAAAATGTCGCAAAAACCTTCCATTATTAGAGAGAGAAGCATTAATTCAATTAAAATCTGATAGGTCCATTGTTATAAAAGCAGCGGATAAAGGAGCAGTTTTTGTGCTAAATACAGAGGACTATAAAAAGGAGGCATTACAACAATGGGATGATACAAATGTTTACATGAAGATTTCGAAATAACCCCACTATTAAATATCAGATAAAACAAAGTTTGCTTGATGAAGCCCTGAATGATGGGTTTATAAGAAGTTTCTGTTTGTTTCTTTTTCTGTCACACTGAGTTTTTTATTATTTACCTAAAATTCATGAATCCCTTTATTCACCTCCAGGGTGACCTTTCATAAGGATTGGTTCTCTCACATCTAAGGTTTCCTTTTATAATGGAAATTTTTTTGCAAACATACGTTGTCACTCTCTAGGTCCAACCTACATGATTCTACATATTTATTAAATTTGATTAGCGGCATCAAATGGAAAGACACATATGTTTTTTAACCCTAGGTGTACAAGCTGTTTATACCAATTTTCCCCACCTCAGAGGCACTAGAGCCATTGGTGATCATCTTCGATCCCAGGATGGAATCTCAGGGAGACAAAGTAAATTCATCACAGATTTCAATTTTTTCATAGTTACACATAATTATTTTTTGACAGCATATATTTTCTTCAGGTTATAGGGAGCACCATAGGAGCCAGGCTCGTCCGAAGCTACACCTACTTGTACATGGGGAGATCGAATCCCGTCATGTGTTGGGAATGGACTAGGTGACAAACCTGGTTCTCTATGGCCTTTACATTGATGATTTATTATTTTGGATGGTGATGTGGTATCGGTACAAGGGTTTGTATCATATGTCAGCTCAAGTTTACTCACAGAACTTCCACAAACTTTCTTGATTTGGCCCTGTCAGTTCAGGGTTCTGCTATTGTTACTTCCACATATATCAAAACAGTAGATACTAATTATAATTTGCACATTCATAGTGTCCATCTAAAATCATGGAAAACAAACATACCAAAGGGACAATTGATGAGACTCAAACGGAATTGCTCGCTAGAAGAGCAATATATGACACAGGCACGATTCTTGATGAAAAGATTTTTAGAAAGTAGGGGGTAAATGTATGAATCTCCGGATTCTTCATCTCCAGCGTGTTCAGCCTCTTCAGCGCTTAAATTTAAAGCAGCGCTGCATTGTAAAGGGAAGTTTCCCTTTACAATGCAGCGCCGCTTTAAATTTAAGCGCTGAAGAGGCTGAACACGCCGGAGATGAAGAATCCGGAGATTCATACATTTACCCCTAGATCTGTTAGAGAAAACTCTAAATGGACTTACAATAATGAACCCAACAGATCTTCTTATTACAAAAAGTAACCAACAAAAGAAAGTCAAACCTTCTGATAAATCAGATGCAATTTTCATTTCCAAATACAACATGTGCTCATATAGCATAAAAAGGTGTATTTATTAAGACCAATATGTAATATTTAAAGAGACAGTTTATTATACGAGATATTATTAGATTTCCTTTACAAAGCTGCGAATATATTACATGAATGATCTAATTGACTATTGGGAAATGTAACTTCTTTTCTGTAAGTATGAAAGAGCCAATCATAGCTGGCCTTTCTTGATCGCATCATATGCAAAACACTTTATCATCATTATCAGCTATTTATATAGCACCACTAATTCCGCAGCATTGTACCGAGAACGCACTCACATCAGTCTCTGCCCCATTGGAGTTTACAGTTTACATTCCCTAATATACACACACACACAGACAGTAAACTCTGATCATGTGGTAATTTCACGTGACCTCTGCTTAATATATCTCTGCATAAGTTTATTGGTTCCCTAGGTGACTAATATGTATATTAGCGAAACATTGTTTATATGTGAAAAACGCAAAAGAGAAGCAAAAGAAAGTAAAACAAAGAATACCATTTGTACACAATTTAAGTGAAAATAAGGTTGCAAAATGTAATGCCATCTCCCATATTGATCTAAACAGCACTAATTAATGTCTGTGTATCAGCTGAGAATAATGAACGCTTTAACCCAATAATGCCGACATGATACTTTACATCTGTGAACCAATGTGCTGCATTATGTATAGGATTGTCTTCTCACAAATAATGAATGCAATTTTGAGATAGCAGAATTAAGTCTTTAACACACTATGTCTGTGATATTATCCTTTGTCACTCTGGTGATCCTACCTAATGAAGATTGATATGGTTTATAGAATGGGAAGTTTCTATCAAGGCTATATATTGATCCCTTTGATAAAGTCGCTGACAGAGCGACAAAACATGTAGGGCATTTGATGCTAAATAATGCTATTGCAAACCCATTAAGATTTAAAATTTTTGTATATATTTGGACTCTAAGGTCCTAATTGATGACAGCATTTCAATAAAAACATCACGGAACTGGATACGGTGCCACAGGAATCCAGAGGAGAACTTTAAATATATGAGAGTAACCCATTACTAAATCCAATTTTAGTGTACTGTATACGGCAAGTACAAATTAATCCTATTTCCATTTGGGACTCGTTATTCTCTTTGTGTGACAAGTGGGATGCTGCAGGTTCCCTTATTTGAATGTCACAGATGCTGTTATATTGTTTTCTGAAACATTCGCAAGAATTTTCTGAATCAATTAGGATAAATGACTTGAGTCACTATTCTAAAGTTCTAAAGAACTTGGTTCTCCTATAGGAGGTCATTAATGATGTGTGATTAATGCTGTAGTGTATGGCATACCTCCAACTGTGCAGATTTCAGTGGGACCGTCCAGAATTTGGGGCTCTGTCCTCCTGTCCCACTGCTGGGGAGGTATGGTATAGTTTTAACACATTTCTATTTAAGTGGCACAGCATTTCAGTACACCATTTTAAAATGGCTACAGGTACTGTGTGAACCATAGAGTCCCGGGAGGGGAGGGGAGAGTAATAGGTATGTTAATAATAGTTGGAAATGTTTCTTTAAAGCATTGAATTTTAATGATTATTACATCTGTAATCTTTTGTTATATGCCACCAACAATGCTGCAGATCTTTGGAATGGAGAGTGTATTATGGTTCATTTAGTGTGGCTCCTTTGGTAAGTCATAAAACATTCTGTGAACATGTAGATGGATATTTTAAGGTTTAGTTTAAGTGTTTTGATGACACCATATTCAGATATACTGAAATACAATGATCATTTGTAGCCTCCCCCCATGTCCTAGCGATCAATTGACTTATTAATTAATTTAGTTTTTAGTTAGGCAATAGGTAAACAAATACAAGAGTGCCTTTTGTGTAGACAGTTGGGAAAGTTATTATTTGTGTATCTGCATACTGTAGCTCTCCCTATAGGGTTGTGTATTTTATACATCAGGAAAACAACTGTAAACTTACTTTGATTTAATTTTTGTAAAATAAAATTTAGTCAGCTTTCTAATAAAACAACTATTAATAAGCAAAAATGTAATAAATGTGAACTCGAAATGCAAAAAATGAAAACATAATTTAAAAAACCTAAAAAAAAGAAACATGAATCTAGGTGGTCACATGTTGTGACAGCCAGTGTGTACTAGTATTAAGCTGTCTCAGAAATACATGAAAACCAACACAATTCATTAGTTGCCCCACTTGAACTAGGAGTCCTAGTTCTCTGCTGCTGGCACCATCGTCATCCCGGAGACCTGTACATGACAAGAGAAGAATATATCATTGTCATAATCATCAACATTTATTTATATAGCACCAGCAAATTCCATAGCGCTTTACAACTGGGAACAAACATTAATAAAGCAATACTGGGTAATACACACAGACAGAGAGGTAAGAGGGCCCTGCTCGCAAGCTTACAATCTATGGGACAATGGGAGTTTGAAACACAAGGGCACGTGCTATATTATATTGCACATTGGATCAGCTTCAATACAAAGGCAAAAAGTAATGAGTGGGCTGTGTGATCAGTCACACAGAAATGTTGGTCAGAGGGTTGATGTCTTGTGTTAGTTGTGTAGAGGGTGGTAATAGGGTAACCTAGGGAGATTAAGATGCTGGTTGAGAAATATCATAACCTTGTCTGAAGAGGTGGGTTTTCAGAGAACGCTTGAAGGTTTGAAGAGTAGAGGAAAATCTTACTGTGCGAGGGAGGGAATTCCCCAAAGTGAGTTCAGCCCGAAAAAAGTCCTGTAACCGGGAATGGAAGGATGTGATGAGAGTGGAATAGAGACGCAGATCTAGTTTAGAACGGAGGTGTCGAGTTGGGAGAAATTTTGAGACAAGTGAGGAGATGTATGTCGGTGCAATTTTGTTGATGCCCTCGTATGTTAGTAGAAGAATTTTATATTGAATTTGTTGAAAAACAGGCAACCATTGTAGAGACTGACAGAGTGGCTTAGCAGAGGAAGAACAGTTTGCATGGAAAATCAATCTAGCCGCTGCATGTAAAATAGATTGTAGGGGTTCAAGTATGATTTTGGGAAGACCAGTGAAATGATAAGTGCATGAATTAAGGTTTTTGCAGTGTCTTGTGTGAGATATGTGCGTATTGTGGAAATGTTCTTTTAGATGTATGTAACATGATTTAGATATAGAGTCGATGTGGGGAACAAAGGATAGTTGTGAGTAAAGGATTACACCTAGGCAGCGAGCTTGCTGGGCGGGATTTATGGTCATGTTATAAACAGAAATAGAAATGTCAGGCTGGAAGTTTCTGTTTTTGGGTGGGAATATTATTAATTCAGTTTTTGAAAGATTGAGTTTGAGCTGGCAAGAAGACATCCAAGATGAAATGCCAGAAAGACAGTAACACAAGACAACACAGATAGTGAGGGATCAGGAGAGGACAGATTTGTGTATCATCTGCATAGAGATGATACTGAAATCTAAACAAGCTTATTAGTTTTCCAAGAGAAGTGGTGTAGATAGAGAATGGCATAGGACCTAGGACTGAGCCTTGTGGTACTACAACTGATAAAGGAAGAGAAGCAGAGGTGGTCCCAGAGAAATGAACAATGAAAGAGCGATAAGATAGGTAAGATGAGAACCAGGATAGGACAGTGCCTTTAAGACCTAGGGATTGTAGCGTTTGTATGAGGAGAGAGTGGTCAACAGTGTCAAAAGCAGCAGAGAGATCCAGGAGAATTAGAAGAGAGTAATGGCCTTCAGTTTTTGCTGTGATCAAATCATTGACAACCTTGGTCAGCACAGTCTCTGTGGAGTGTTGAGAGCGAATTCCTGACTGCAGAAAATCCAGTATGTTGTTTGCTGTAAGAAAGTGTATGAGGCTAGTGTAGGTAATTCTCTAGAGAAGCTTGAATGGGCATGGGAGCTGAGAGATGGGGTGGTAATTTGACAGAGAGTTTGGGTCAGAATTTTGTTTTTTCAAAATAGGAGTAATCACTGCATGCTTGAATAGTGATGGAAAAATATGGCCATTATTGTTCTGTTTTTTGGATCACATCATATATCATATATTTTGATATTGCATCTAGCAGAGACAAAAAGAGACGTTCATTGGCCTTGGGAAGTTCTTTAATAGTAATCATAGTATTGGGGGAAACAAAGGAAAAAAGCTGGTGCCCTTATTCACTATTATAAATATTAGATATTTTACTTTTCAGTTTTACGATTTCTTCCAGTTGTCTAACACATTCACATATTCTTGTAATAGCGTTACATGACTTTGACAAGATGTTAATCTGCCAAGGGAGCAAGGAGCAGTGTCGTGCTGGAGCATGAAGGGCCCACCAGGGAAACCAATGACTGAAGCCCACTTAATACCATGTAGCGCTGCAAAGGGGCTGTTGGGGAGCCTGGTGCACTTAAGACATTTATTATCATTTTAGACATATTTTAGACTAATACACAGGCAAAACTGTGTACACTACTGTTAGATGCACGCAGTTCTGGCTTCACAAGCAGTACAGGACATACCCCCCCAACTGTCCTTTTAGTCAGACCAAATCCTGACTAAGCATGAAGGTTATTTAAATTTAGGACTGCCCCACCATATTCAGGACAGTTGTCAGACTATCCTACTCTTTCCTACCTGTCTTATAACTTTCATCACCTGTGGCTTGTGTCTTTAAATCAGTTGCTGCTTGCCTGGATCCTTGGAGGCCCTATTGGGGAAACAAATGGGTACATGAAATTTAGAAAACTCCAACCATCACCGCTATCAAATCAGCAGCTCTCTCTCCAGCCCCAACATTAAAGTAATAGTACTCACATTTGATAAATAGATCTATTTCCCTCCAACCAACCCCAACATTAAATTAATAGTATTCCCATTTAATAAATAAACCTATTACCCTCCCTCCAAACAGCACCAGCAATAAATTAATAACATTTACATTTAATGCAACCATTTCCGACGACCATTACCGACATTAAATAATTAATATTCACATGTAATAGATAGTCCTCCTCCCCACATTCAATTATTGACTCAAACCACCCTAGTATTAAATTAAAGGTCCCATCACCCCATCTTAATTTAATAGGCTCCACCAATAAATGAAATAGCCCCACTATCACCCCAAAAATAAAATAGCATCATTAAATAATTAGCCTCCACCTAAACTCCACCATTAAATTAATAGTCTACCTTCCATCCATGTACTATTAAGACAGCCCCCCCATTCACTCACACATTATAGCAGCCCCCCTCCCTATAGTTTAGCATAGGCATCCCCCTCCCTATAGTTAGCATAGGCATCCCCCTTCACTATAGTTTAGCATAGGCAGCCCCCCTCACTATAATTTAGCATAGGCAGCCCCCCTCACTATAGTTTAGCATAGGCAGCCCCTCTCACCATAGTTTAGCATAGGCAGCACCCCTCTATATAGTTTAGCATAGGCAGCCCCCCCACACTATAGTTTAGCATAGGCAGCCCCTCTCACTATAGTCTAGCATAGGCAACCCCCCTCACTATAGTTTAGCATAGGCAGCCCCCTCTTTAGTTTAGTATAGTTAGCCCCTCCCTATAGTTTAGAATAGATAGGCAGCCCCCCCTATAGTTTAATATGGATAGGCAGCTCCCCCCTCACTTACCTGTAGTTGCTCTCACCATCACTCCTCACATCAGGCAGACAGGAAGTGAAGTGACTTTCTGTCTGCCTCACAGCCTTTTAGGATCCCATACAGCAACAGGCAGCCTAGCGATTGGCTGCCTGTTACTGTCCCACTGACCACCAATGTGTTTGAGCATTTTCTTCACCCCCTTCTCCACGGCCGTGCCCCCCCCACAAACCTGCGATCACTCCCCCCATGATCATGTCCCTCCCGCACCTGCTATGAAGCATCAGGGTCCACCAGTCCAACGCTGGCAAGGAGTAATGGCATCTTATAGAGTATAACTCACACAAGTCTGCAGAGATATCTGGAGAGTGTCTGTGATAGTAAAAAGATAAGGCTATTAGATGGCCAATTACTTCACTTACTTCCACCCCTTCATATAGACACATTGCCAGATAGATCTGCAGAAGCATTATGGTTTATGTATAACTTTTTATATTGCCACTACCCTGGATGGAATTATAATCAGGAAAACATCTCAGAACAGTTTCCATCTCAAAAAAAGTCTTGAGTAAGATATAATCAATAATTCTTACTTAAGAGTCCATGGTTGATTGAAATGAAGATAGGTTCAGGGTAGAACAAAGCTGTAAAATCTGATATCATGTTAGTTCTCCGCCTCTGATGTTTTAGACGTGAACCACACTTAATCATGGCATCAGTCCTTAAAAACATGCAATCTAGTATTTCCCAATTTGTTTGGTATGGTAGACGTCCAAGAGTTCACCTAAAATTCCTTTACAGGCAGGCTACAAAATGGTGGCCTAGGTCTCCCTTGCCTACATAAATACTACATTTCATCACATCTCACTCAAGCTATATTGGCACATGTACACCCACAAACCAGTCTGTCGGTTGACATGGAGGCAGACCTTCTTCGATGTTGTCTCCCAGCATTTTATTTTGGCTTGAAACAAAAGACCATCTCCCTCCTCACACCCTCCCTCCTACAGTTTGTTTCTCTCTCGAAATTTAGAAATACTGTACGCGCACCTTCAAGCTCATAGTTAATCAAAAACGTATGTTCCCTCTCTGGAATTGTCCAGCATTTCCACCGAGGGTTAATCCCAAGGCTTTTGCCCATTGGACTAAGCATAATTTTGTATTTGTGCCCGATGTAGTTCCAATGGGATTCTTTCCAACATTCCCTGAGCTCCGCGATCGCCTTCACCTTCCATGTTCCAACTTTTACCACTACTTACAAATTCATCACTTATTTAATAACCAGATAGACCCGCGAACACCTTGCTGTCCGTCTCCACTAGAGTCTTTCTGGCTCAATAACTCACCCTCTAAAGGTTTAATATCAACTTTCTAATCTCTGCTGATGAATAACAAATCTACCTGATAAAGAGTCGCATGAATTGAGTTGCATTGGGAGGAGGACATGGCTGAGACTCTAGAACCCGAAGAGCGGAAAGAGATTCGCCAGGCAGTTGCTAGATCATCAATATGCGCTCAGATAAAAGAACATTCTTATAAACTTTTTTTTTGCTGGTATTTGGTCCCTTCCAGATTGAAAACTTGTTATCCGACGACCATGGATCTCTGCTGGTGTAATTGTGGTCATCGGGGTACCCTGTCCCACATTTGGTGGAGCTGTCCGAAAATTATTCCTTTCTGGAGAGAAATAGCTGACCTTATTCTTAAAATAACTAGTTTAAGGTTTTCATTCCATCTCTCTTATTTTCTTCTCCCTCGCCTTCCCCTTGACATTCACAAACTTATCTGGAAACTTCCGTCGATTCCTCACTGCCGCTAGATGTTTCATTGCTAGAAACTGGAAACAAACAGAAGTCCCCCTACCCCAGCGTTGAATCAGAACGTATGGCAGATTTATAATTTAGCGCATATGACTAGCATCTTAACTGATTGGCCTAAACAGTTCCTCTCTACATAGTACTCCTGGCAGATCTATTTTACCTATTCACAACACACTTCTTACTGTACTACAAAGGTTTTGAGAACATCGTTTTCTCTTCTGAGTCCTTCTTTCCTTAGTTCCTACTACTCCCTTTGCTATCTTTCCCTATACTAACAAGCCCTTCATTCCTTTCCCCCATTTCTTCTCTTCTCTACCCTCCTGACCATCCCCCTTTCCCTGCCTGGCGCTGAAAGTGCCACACAATGTATTTAGTTCTGTTTAGTCTATCCCCATGGTTTCTTCATCGATTTTCATGTGTAATAAGATTCTGCTGTTATTTTGAATCTATCTGAAATGTAACTTAAGTATTTATCTTAAAGCTTGGGATTTGGTCCATTCCTGTTCTTTGTATACTCTGCATTGAAAATAATGTGATTGGGTAGCTGTGCAACCTTGAGCATAGTATCAGCCCTGAACATAATGTGACTGGTAAGTCCTCATTCAGTCAATGCAATAAAAAATAAATTACACAATTATCATAAATCTTTAAAAGGAAATAAAACTTCACTTGATCTAAAAAAGGATTTCCTAACAAATGTGCAATGTCTCAAACTATTTAACCTGTTCAAAAGTAGGAATAGCACAGCCATAAAAGATATGTTTTAGAAACTTATGGTAATGTATTGATTTATTTAACTACATAAGGGGATAAATGAGACATAAAATTAACAGACGCCACAGCTCACATTATATTTCTCTATCAGGATGTTTCTGTAAAATAATCCATCCCTAAGCATTTTACTATTTCAGTGATGGCAATGAAACAAACAAAAGTTCAATAAAATGTACGAAAACAAGATTGCCCTAATCTCAAAGTAAATCAATTCAACATAACGTTTTTAGAATGTAAACACTTTGTAGTGTCTTGAGACTTGAATGTTCTAGTCATAACAGCTTTTTGAGCTGACATTAGCCATGTTTCTCCCTACAAATATAGTTTCTGGCTTGATAAATTTAAACTACTGATGTGAATACAAAGGACGCATTAGTTCAAAATGCTGATAATTAGCCTGGCCATTAAGCAGCTTACATTTTTTCTTAATACACCATTATTTCTTGCTTCATTGACATCACAGCAACAAAACAAAAAAATGTCAGTGTTAGTTCAATTTATATGGCTCGGTGCACTCTATATTGAATACAATACAGTCCTTAATGACCATGTAATTGTATATTCTTCAGAATAAGATGCTATATTATATGAAATGTTATATAAACTACAATTTTGCATTCTACAAAAGCCAAAAATATTTTAGGTGGTTTGGAGGCGTACTGTAAGGTTATTCTGTCGGGCAGGTACATTTCTTTCCCCATCTGCCACTTGCGGTTGCCTAAATACTTGGAGCATACTCATGCCATTTTCATATAATTATATTGCAGGAATATGCTAATTAAATGCATGCTCACATTTCTCTCATAAACTCTCATGTGTTACAAAGACAAAAAAGGAAACATTGTCTATATTAGGAGCTGCAAAATTAAGATAGATTCAGAGAACATTATATATACTGCATATTATATTTAACATTAATCAGGCATCAGCTCAATAATGACTGTAAGGGATTGAAAGCATTTCTTCAGTCATAATTAGTAAAACATAATTCCCATTGAGTCAAAGGAAACGCCATCAAAATGTTCAAGTCATATGACTTCATATCATAGGCTTATTAGACTTGTCTTTTTTTACTGTACCATTGTGATGGCATAAGTCAGTGTTAAATGAAATTTCATTTATTTTGAAATTGAGGCATTTACCTGGTGTTCTAGGTGTAAGGTCTTATTCTTCCTGGTGCTGATATGAGTGTAGGATAGTTTCTCCACCTCCATCCCTTTCAAACACACTTTTTACTAGGTTTTAAGATGCTTTAAATTTTAGGTTTTTCGTTTTTATGTAAGAAAGTATACCTATTCATTTTTAAGTTTAATTTGGCTTGTTATATTTTGTTATTCTTTAGGGATATCTGGCAATATCCTTACAATTTATGAATTATATGTTTCTCTAGTATATACATTTTGTGTCTAGAGATGGTTCTCTGGATTAGAGGGGCTTCCGAAGGTGGCCTCCCCTGCAAGGTAATTGCCGGCCACAGTGCAGGGAGAGGTGAGGCCCCATCCGAGACAAGGCCCTAAGTAACTGGGATGCTTTAGATGGGGTTATTAGTATTTTACAAGCATAAAGGAAGATGCCTATTAGGAAAGCGGACATGGATTACCACTGAAAATTCCTCAATAATTAACTTAGTAGAGCAATCTACATAATTTTCAACAGGGTATATCTTGCATTATATGCAATTAAGTAAATTATTTTTATAAAATAAATAATATTAATCCTACATTAGATGTCTTCACAATATTTTTTTACCACAAGACTATAAAATATACTCTAATGAACAAATATGATAACACTATTGGACCTTAGGCTCTTTATACTACAGAATATTTCTCAATTTTCTCTCAAATTTATTTATTATGAGTTCTTGGTGAACAAGCCTTGCTGACACCAACTAGGGTTCTTTGTAAACTATGTTAATGTTTTTTTTATTTAGCTTGTAGGTTAAATCTCACTGTAATGTACAATGGTTTAAGGTAAATGTTGTGGCCAGGACTTATTTGTAATGTTGATAACTAGAGGTGAGTTATATGTATATTTTGCATGTGTGGTCCATCTATCTATTTTAGTTTAATCTATATTTGTGGCATGCATCGGCTAACTTGGATCCATGCAGCGTTGTCCTTTTTCTTTCCTTTCATGTGGTTGATGAGCCAGTCATTAATGACATCATCATAACTGTTCTGATATTTAAGCCCTCTGATATGTCAGCTGCTGATGTTCCTTTCTCTACCCTACTTCTTTCCTCATACTACTCTGTCTGACTGTTGGTCCTACTGATTGAAACAACTATTGTCACCTGTGTTTAGTCACTAATCCTAATCCTATTTCAATCTCTGGCTAACTTCAATTGCTTCCTTAAATCACTGAACACTTCATACTTGTTGTCAGGATGGTACTTGCTTTTACTGACTGCTAATATGCTCTCACTGTATACATGTTGTCTAACTAATTTGCAGCTTTTTAAAGTAGCTGGCTTTTTGACAGTGCTTTAGCAATGTATTAATTATTTTACATAAATTATTACTTTCTTGGCTATTGGATTTCCCTCTTTCAAATAATGTGGCCTATTATTAATTGCTGTTTGGTAATCAGCGGACAATTACACCCTACACTACAGGAAACATTAAGCAGTCCCGGGAAGGGGAAGGGTGTGTTAAAGGCCAGATACCCGCCATCCTGGCTCCAAGAAACTGTGGGTAGCCGTTATTTGAAAAAGAATAGTCGCATTTTCAAATTATATTACTACCTTTATTTTCAGAAGATTTGCAACTATTCAGAAAGGTATGACAATCCACAAACGTTTTCCAAATTATTAGTTACTAAATATTATTTTCTGCTGTTGTTCCACTTTCTGGAAACTACTATGAATTCTATTTTTGGGTTAGAAAGGTAAATGATCCCTCATTTGATGCTGTAGGTTGCCTAGTTTATAAAATGTATACCTTGCTGACATACCCTATTACTACACATATCATTAATTTAATTCAAGACAATGCAAATTAGCAAAAAATATATAATTTAGTGCAGATTTTATTATCAAAAAATCTATCAGTAGCATCCCGCTTTCTGTTTTGGAATGTGAACTAATGCATACTAAGAACCACAAAGTATTTATTGGTGGTGTTTAGAAAAAAATACATTTGTTTTCCTGCCATTTCAATCAGCTTGGTTAATTGTTCTGGACGCCCTTGACTAATACACCCCTAGCATTCCTTCCCCTCCAAAAAATGTTTACATTCATATTCAGCAACAAATAATGTATCATACTGCACATGGACAACAACCAATTAATGTACTTAGGGAACTACTTTATATTGTGACATTCAGCATTTCCTTTAAGGCATATATATGGAACTCATTAATGAATATTCAGTGATATAGGAATACTTCTGAATATGCATATTCAGGAGTATTCTCCAGAACTCTCTTAAAGGCTTGACAACCTGCTGTTCTCTCTTGCTCGTTCTTGCAACTTTGTTGACTCTTGACTGGCTTCTAGAAATTTGGAGTCCTGTTTTGAAAATATCCTAAAATTGTATTGTATTATAATACAAATTGTTAACAAACCCTGACTGATTAGGCTGTTTAGTTTAAACATAACACTTCATTATGGCCACATAAAACTATGCCATAGCACAGGCATATATAGACAATAAAATATATTAAAAAAATGTTGTCAAAGAGCTATAAGCAAATATAAACATCTTCCAGCCAATCTGAACAGTATTAAGCATTCTAGTGAACACAGAGTTGACGCTTGGAACTGCCACACAATACAGAGATAATACCCTCCCCAAAAATAAGAAAAAAATGACAAAACACATGGATGGGAGGGGTGCTTGTGGATATGAAATATGGCAGTGCTGTATGTACACCCCCCACCTCCTTGCCAGGATACAGCACCCAAGGCTACAGTCTGATTAGCCTATTGGTTGATCAGGCCATGTTTTCAATAAAAAACAATTAAACTTCATTTTGCTGTTTTGGAAAGTATAAGAAAACTAATGGTATTTTCATAAACTTTAAATTAATGTGAAAAAAGCCCCAAAGTTTAATTTGTGTGATTATTGCATACATAAATCATTGATGTTGATGTTGAAATGTGACCAGCCAACTAAGTGCCAAAATAGGCTGAGTACAGGAGTGAGACAAGCCTCAGCAGCAAGTGGGTTCAATAGAAAGTAGGAGGTGCACACCTGCCTATCAGGGGCCACAGGCATATGCATGAACATTGGTGTGTTGGTTTAGCAAATGCAATCTAGGATTGGAAATCCCTATTAGAGGGATGGTATAATGCAGCTTTATATATCTGCTCAACTTATGAGCTGCTCAGTTTCTTTTATAAGGTAAATAAAGAGCACAAATTCAACATTATTCTATTATTCTATTTTTCTATATCAAATTGGGTTTAAGGTACCAGTGGTTAATAAAAATGGGCAGACTAGATGGGCCAAGCGGTTCTTATCTGCTGTCAAATTCATATTCCATTATTATAAGTCAGTATCCATAATTTCAGATTGTGAGCTTTATTATTGGTTTTATAGTTATACCAACACATTGTGGGAATCAGGGGAATATTCTTTTCTCATTATCAGTCCCTGCTCTTCCTATATTGTCTATACATATTTTGCATATTGGCCAAAGACGCATATCTGGTGGATGTTGTAGGGGTACAGAGGCTTGGTGCCCCTATTGTCGATCTCTGATAACCTGATTTTCTTTCAGCATCAATAGAGGATGAAATGAAACACAGACAAGTTGTAGTTTCAGAATCAGCTCTCAGGGACTTCCCAGGCTGTTCCTTTATTTATACTTAAGCTCGAGCTGGTTAAAAACAAAAAACAAGTACAAGTAAGGAAATCTCTTTAGCTCAGCAAATATTTCTTTGCAACAATAAATACATATAAGGCAATATTCTTAGTTCAGTAATGTGTAATGTCTTTCAGGCGTTGTTTTTAGTCTTGCATCCTGTTTTTGTCTCTGTTTAATGGGAAACACTTGTTTTTTCTTCAACTCTTATTTCAAGGGCATAGTTCTCATATCTGTGGTTTTAGCTTTTTAAGGTATTTCACACATATATTTGTACCTTTAATAACTAGTCATTGCTTTATACTCTCACAATCCTCTCTTTTTATTCCAATAATCAAATATATATGTATTTCCTGACCCCTCCTTTCATGTCATGATACAGGGTTACCTTTTTATTTCTCCAGCTACTTTTACCCAGATTTTGATCTAACATCTCCATGTGAGTACAGAATTAATCATTCACCAGAGAAGGTACCCTTGCATCATTTATTCTTTCCCTAGAAGTATTTCACTGCAGTATACACATGTCATTTTTGCTTCATAGGGGTTATTCTGTTTACAGGAGGTACATAGTTTTTGAATTTGATTAAAATATGTTGGTACTGCAGTCATGGCCTGATTAACCATTTTAATTAACTTACAGGACAAATAACAATTCCACAAAATCAACAGGATTAAAACCACTTTTATTACCAGTATTGGATGAAGCACTACCCTAAAAATACCTGTTGCAGTGGGAGAGTTACCTGTGAACACATCCCACCAATGATGTTGCAGGTTATTTATTAATTGATGAGCTACATATTTTAATTCCTGTGCTTCTATTATGTCTGCATTTGTGAATGATTAGCTGAATAGTTTACCTGTGCCAAATGCTCTGCCAGGCGCTGGATGTTGTTTATAGCAGTTATTGTCCCCTGAAGATTTATAGTCAAGTTATGGGAGGGTAGTTTGATTGGGATAAATTGCTGATATATTTTGTATTCCTATCCTTGTAGAATATTTAAGTCTTATTTCTCCATATTAGATGAGTAACATTTTGGATACATGCTGAGAATGCATTAGTCAAGTTATACATTTCTGTAGTTTGTTTATCATGGGTTACTAAGCACACTATTTGTGGTGCTACTTCTATAAATATATAATTTCTCCTGTTATGGAGCTCCCAATTACAGACACTAGTCGGATGTTCTAACTTACAAGGTGCATAAACTTGAGTGTTTTGAGAGTACACTCTTCCATTGTTAAACACAATTATGTGTGTTGTTTTTATCATCTATATACTCCCCTTTTATCTGTGGGGTCCATAATTGTCTTCCACCAACCTGGGCATGAAGTGGGACAGGTAATATGAGGAATTTACATATTATCTTGGTCCTCAGTATACTGTATATCTGAAAAGCTCCTGTGCACCAGATTTCTGTACACTTTACACCCATTCTACCAGTTCATTGTTAGTCATTGGTTGAGTTTGAGCATATTTTCTGATACAATGTTTTAATTGAGCATTCAGTCTAGTTAAACATCAGGGAGATATTTATATCTATTCCTAAGGAATTGAAAAATGCTGCATTAAATATCTGCATATTTTCTTTGTCCCATAATATTAGTTTTTGTAAAGGCGTGAAAACTGTAGGCATCCATTGTGCCTGCATGGTGATTATCTTGTTTATATCTTCTCCTGCTGCACTTATCTTATTACTTAATAGTTCTATATCTGTACTTTTAAGTTCCCCCATTCCAGTACCTGTTGCCCCCAATAATGTATCATACCACTCCAATTTATTCCTATTTTGGCATTTGGGATCACGAGGGAATGTGATATTGAAAGTGTGCTAGGTTGCATATTTTCTAGTACCTATATTTCTGCAAATAGAGGGCACCTTGATTAGAGTATCATTAATGAATCTTGGTTTGGGTTCTAATATGTATAGTTTCTCCATGAGTACATACTCCCCTGGTATCTCAGTACTGTTGGTACACATCATCATCAAATCCCCTATTCCCTTCCATACCCTTCCGATTGGTACTGTATTGTTATTCAAGCCATTTACACACTTGAGGGCTTCCATCCATGCTTGGTTATACCCTTTAATTTGACAAATGGTTCAGTGCAGCATATGATGATACTATTAGTCATGATCATTGTATCATTTTCCCCTGGTGCCCAAAAATAATGGGGTTCATCCTCCCCTGCCGTTTTTACAAACCCAAGGCCACCAGTAAATGTAAAGTTTAACCTACAACAGGAATATGGAATCATTCTTCTGCTTCTTCCTGTCCCTATGCTTACCTTCGCACATTCTTTTTGATTACTTGTTTTATTCCATATCATACCTGCACATTTGGTTAAGCCTTCTGGACTTTATTTCCTGGTGTATACATCTGTATATACATTATTTGTTACTAGTGCTATGCACATTATCACAAGAAAAGAATTCACGGAGCTTCAATTTTCACCATCATTTTTTTGCAGTGAGACGCATGGACCCAGGTGTCTCTTCCTCCTAACTTAACCAAAGTTGGAGTGGTCAAGATCACTTAGTATGGACCATCAAATCTTGATTCCAATGTTCTCCTCACGTGCCTTTTTAGGTAGACCCAATCTCCTGGTTGCAAGGGTTCCTGTATCGTTATTTGGATCTGGAATAGAGGAGAAAACTTGAGAGTGCCCATTGGTCATTATCTTTGAAAGCTCTATTAAATAATCAGTTAGATATGCATGATTATGTTGCAATTGCTAAGGAAAATAGCACTCTGTCTTGGGGGCCCCTCCATATTAATATTATTAATATTTCATAAGGGGACAACTTTTGCTTCTTTCCTGGTGTTGTTCTAACTGAATATAGAGCCAAAGATTTTTCCTGTTTCTGCAATCATTTTCTGAATTTTTAACTTTAATGTGCCATTCAATCTTTACACTTTTCCACTTGCCTGGGGCCTATAGGAGGTATGACAGGCTTGCTGTATCCCCATATCCTTCATTATATTTTGCATTACTTCTTCCGTAAAGTGCAATCCTCTGTCTGATTCTGTTGTTTCAGGTATTCCATACCTGCAAATTACTTCACTTAACCGTTTCTTTGCAGTGTTTTTAGCTGTTGCTTTAGCCACTGCCCAGGCCTCTGGCCAATTTGAGAATAGATCTGTACATATAAGGACATACTCATATATTCTTACCCTAGGTAGCTGTATATAGTCAATCTGCAATCTACGAAATGGGTACAATGGCTTTGGTGTGTTCTTCTGTGATGTTTTCACTACCTGACCTGAATTTTATTTTCCACATATCACACAGGCTGCTGCATATGCCGCAGCAGCTGCATTAAATCCTGGTGCTATCCAATGTCCTAAGACAGTATTTATCATAGCTTCTTTAGAATTGTGGACCAGCTTGTGTGCCAATTGAGTCATCATAGGGTATAGGCTTCTGGGTAGGAAATACTTATCATCTGTTCTCCAGAGCCCTCCCTGACATACGGCACCTTCCTTTTCCCAGGCTTTTTTGTCTATTGAGGAGATTTGTTCCTGGAGCTTCTGTAGTATTTCAAGGGTTACAGGCTCTATAGGGTTTTCATCCTGCGTCTCGTGCAACCTGGGCAAAAGGACTACCAGCTCAGCAGCAACATCTGCCTTGGCATTTCCCCTAGCCTTCCTGGTCTTTTCTTTAGTGTGTGCCTGGACTTTCAATATGGCTACCTTTCTGGGTAGCTGAAAAGCTCTAAACATAGCCCTTATTTGTTCTGCATGCTTAATGGGTTTTCCTGCTTACCCCACAAAGTTCCTGCTCTTCCATATTGGCCCATATGCGTACCTGGAGTCTGTGTATATGTTACACAACAGAAAACAGCGCTGATGACTGATACACACAATCAATATACAACCATCCGTGGGTGATAAATATATATAAACACTTTATTAAAAATGAACCATAAAATATGCAACACTGGCCAGTGGATAACAACTAGACATGTAAAAAATCAGATCAACCGACTGTGTTGACCATCAATAAGGCTGGTGAACCATCAAATCGATCACTTCTGAAGAGAACCAGCTAAATGTCCCACATCGTAAAGATACTATTGTCCAATGACCCCGTGCAAGGTCATGAAGTGGAGCTTCAAAATAAGTGTGGCCACACTGGTGGTGGAAAGTGTACGTCACCGCGATGATGGTGAACCCCACTTCAATGCTTCTTACACATGTAGTATGGAGGAGAATATGCCATAAATGCCACAATGAGAAAACCGCCACTCCTGAATGGAAATCAAAGTCGCTAAGCTGCTTGAGCAGTAAGCGCAATACAGACCTGGTCCGATACTCAGTCCCGTATTGTGGTCTGTATGCGCATGCACCTCATACCCAGACGAACTCCGGGACCTCCGTGGTAAATATGTAGGTGAAGACGGCAATTCGTGTAAGTAGTGGAATAGCAGCTAACACAATCGTGGCACCAAATATATAGCGATAATATGGCTCAAAAAAGGCAACCTCCAAGAATCCACTAGGGATATGAGCTGGGTCATGGAATAGTGCTATCCAGCGGCTCAATGAACATCCGGGACTGAGTATCGGACCAGGTCTGTATTGCGCTTACTGCTCAAGCAGCTTAGCGACTTTGATTTCCATTCAGGAGTGGCGGTTTTCTCATTGTGGCATTTATGGCATATTCTCCTCCATACTACATGTGTAAGAAGCATTGAAGTGGGGTTCACCATCATCGCGGTGACGTACACTTTCCACCACCAGTGTGGCCACACTTATTTTGAAGCTCCACTTCATGACCTTGCACGGGGTCATTGGACAATAGTATCTTTACGATGTGGGACATTTAGCTGGTTCTCTTCAGAAGTGATCGATTTGATGGTTCACCAGCCTTATTGATGGTCAACACAGTCGGTTGATCTGATTTTTTACATGTCTAGTTGTTATCCACTGGCCAGTGTTGCATATTTTATGGTTCATTTTTAATAAAGTGTTTATATATATTTATCACCCACGGATGGTTGTATATTGATTGTGTGTATCAGTCATCAGCGCTGTTTTCTGTTGTGTTGTATTTTTTATATTTGAGATCTCATTGATCTCTTCAGCTGCAGATACTGATTCACACTTGATCTCCATTTTTTGCATCATCTCTCCGTGCGCCAGGTTTTTCTTGTTGTTTTTTCATCTGTGTATATGTTAGCTGTTTGGTTTTCTACCATTATACATGCCTCAGTGAATGCCTACAACTCCGCCTCCTGTGCTTAGCAAGAGGCAGGGAGTGGTTGTTGTATCAAGTTCTCTTTCAGGGTGGTCACAGCATGCCCTATGCATGGTGACCCTTCATAATAATATCTGGAACTGTCAACAAATAAGTTCCAATCTGCATTAGATATAGGGACAGCTGTCACATTTTCTAACTCCTTCATTTCTACTTTCATTAGTTTGGCACAGTCCTGTGACTCAGAAAAAGGAACATTTTTGTGTGTATTTTGCCTGGTCCTGATACATTCCTCCCTTCCTGATTCATCAAGAGTGGGGAGGTCTTCACCCACCTCTCTCCCCTCTGTTGAATCTGCTTCAACTGGGAACAGTGTAGCAGGATTCAAAACTGTGCACCTTTTTAATTGTTACATGTGCGTTACTTAATAATGACACCTTGTACTTAGTGAGCCTCGCTGTGGACAGATGCTTCATTCTTGCTTGGTTTAGCATTTCTGTAACTGCATGTTACTCGTTAAGGGGTGGTCTAGTACTATGTCTGCTACTTGATCTTTTAGCAAGGATGCAGCTGCCACTGCCCTTATGCAGGATGGGGGCTCCTCTTATGATACTGTCTAGCTATAATGAGTAGCAAGCCAGCAGTCTCTGTTTATGTGCGTGTTCCTGTGAAAGGACTCCTTGCGCATGTCCCTTCGATTCATTGCTGAACAAGGTAAATGGCTTATCATATTGTGGTAATCCTACCACTGGTGACTGCACAATGGCTTGTTTTAATGTTTTAAACGTTGTTAGTTGTGATTTAGTTAGATATTTCCTGGACCCTTTTACCTCACTAACAGCATCATAGAGGGGTTACATTAGGAGGAATGCTCCAGCAATACATTCCCTGCAGTACCCTACCAAACCTAAAAATGCCCTTAACTCCTTGGTATTATGTGATGACTTTACCTGTTGGATTGCAGTTATCCTGTCCTGTGTGAGGTGTCTAGTACCTTGTGAAATGCAATGTCCTAAAAATATTACCTTACTCTGTGCTGATTGTATTTTTGTTGGTGATATCTTGTAATGTTGCTGCCCTAAGAAGTTAATTAATGATATAGTCTCTTCCTGACACCCCTCAATTGTTTGGCAACACAGAAGTAAGTCATCTACATATGAAGTGGCTCCCCAGTGGTAATCTAGTCCTACAGTATTGTTTTCCCTGATGTGTAAATGCTAGGCAAAGCTGACAGTCGCCTGTATGAGGAACAGAGAAGAATGCATTTGCCAGATCTATAACAGTAAAATACTCTGCTTCTGCAGGGATCTGATTGAGGAGGGTATGTCAGTTGGGTACTACTATAGGTGCATCAGTCACCATCCTTTTGTTAATTTCTCTAAGATCATGAACCATTCTATATTCCTGTGGTTTTCCAGGTATTAACTTCTTCATCACTGGGAAAAGGGGAATATTCCAGGGAGACCTGCATTCCCTGAGAACTTTAGCCTGTTGGTATGCCACTATCTACCACTATCTGTTTGGTTATAGCTCCCTCTTGTTTTTAAGACAGAGGATATTGCCTAATCTTAATGGGGACAGTATTTGGTTTCATTTTTAAATATACAGGCTGTACTGCCAGTAATATAACATCTTTCTTTCCCCTTGACCGCACTTCCTGTGGCACCTTTTCACTGAGCCACAGGGATATTGAGCTTAGTTTTTCTGTGGGGAATACTTTGAGCCAAATATATGGCAGAGTGCATCTGACAACTCTGATTTTGTGTCAGAGAAGAAATATGGACCCTCCCTTCGTTGTAAGTTATTTTGGCTTGGAATGCTGACAGTATATGAGCCCCTGAGATTGACTGGACTGGTGGTTGAGGTTAGAAATTGCACAGGTAACGTCAAAGTCTTATCCTGCAATTTAATAAATACTGGTTCACTTTTTTTAAGCTGAACTCCATCCCCTGATAAACCTGTGCCAGTGATTTTTACTTTACTCATGTATTGTTTTGGTATTTCTAAGGCCTTCAATACAGTGTGGCTTGTTCCAGTGTCCATTACGCAATCAATAATTTCCCATTGGGGTGATTCTAACTGAATTTATCCTGTGGGCCCTGGGCTATTAATAGTGGGTTGCTGGGTGCCTGACACTGGGTAGCCTATTTCCTATGGTTGGGGGGGGGGGGTGTGGAGGTAATGAATGCTGAGACTTCTGGGTTTGGGGTGTCTGTGACCACAGCCTGTGACCACAGCCCGCCCATCTCTATTATAAAACAATATCCTTTCTCCAGTATTACGTAATGTCCTTCAGGCGGTGTTTTTAGTCTTGCATCCTGTTTTTGTCTCTGTTTCATGGAAAACACTTGTTTTTTCTTTGATTCTTATGTCAATGGCATAGTTCTCATATCTGTAGCTATAGTTTTTAAGGTATGTCACACATATATTTGTACCTTTAATAACTATTCATTATTTTATACTCTCACAATGTGTATAGCCATTTCTTATTTAGCAATTGTCAATTGAATTATGCCTTTTGTTTCTTATTGTACTTATTCCAATATTTTATCATTTGCCGTATATGCATTTTAATGATCACAATAAAATTCAGATTTTTATCAAATATTATATGCAATTAGGAGGGCTAGTATCCTTTTCTATTTTTTAACAATGCATATATCAAATATGGAAAATACAGGGGTTGGTACATAAATAATATCTTGATGTTATGGGATGGACAATATACATTGGGAGAATCTATTGTGTCATTGAACAATTTAGTCAACCTATAATTTAGATGCTTTGTGAGTGCTGAGATTATGGAGTATTTGGGCTTAAGAATCATGATAGGAGAATATATTTATTGTATATGATTAACTTTTACCCAGCATGACTGACAAGAGCAATCCCATATGGCCAGTTCCTGCAGTTTTGCAAGTTCTGAAGTAAACAAGAGCAACCATAGCACAATGCTGTACAGTTGATACCAGGCCCACAGCTATAGGATCCTACCTCCTCTGTGAACGCCTCATATATATGGTTATTTCAGCTATGTGCATTTCATAGGGACGATTACAAAATCTATTACTGGGACAACAGATGTCTATTGACGCCCCTGCACTGGAGTTGTTTGATGAGCGTAATGATTACTGCCAGCAGATCTTAGATTTCAAGATTATGCTTTTATCGTGCAGATGTGCTCACAAAACAAAAACACATTCAACAGGAGTCCCAGTGCAGAGAGGTGCCAGTACTAGAGTACACAATAGGCAATTCAAAGACCACAGATAGCAAGAACTAGGAGTACAATATCAGGTGAATCAGTAGTACAATATAACAGAAATACCAGGAGTTAGGAGTCATCAGGAATGTGTAAAGAACAAGGGTCCAGAAACCAGACAGGATCTTCAGAATTTAGCTAGCAATTTACTTCAATGATATGCCTCAGAGTGGAGGACAGGTAAATTTAAATAATCCAGACAATTAATTAAGTTCAAAGCAGATTGAAGATTATTTCTACTAGCGGCCATTCTGGTAAAAATTAACACTACAGGAGCAAGCATCCCTATCATGCTGGAAATTACAGGAGCAGATATTACACACTAGCAGGCACTCTGGTGGAGCTAATAATTACAGAGGGTTCTTAGAGTAGAACTAAAAGAATGTGAAAGACATGGTAACATACAGGGAATATAGAGAGCTGCCAATATTGACATGGTTACCCCAGGGGAAATTTCCCATTTGGTCACTCCATCTGCCTAAAATTGGTAGGGGGCAAATATGTTAAACTACTAAGCACTAGATATCACAACAATCTATCAATTGTTCAGATTTGTGTGTAAATCTGTGCTCTACATAGTGTGGTGTAATGTGATATAACATATGTATTATTATTAGTTTATTATTATTATTTATGCAGGAAAAATGTAAATGAGGGATGAGTACATTACAGATGATACATTTTAGTAAAGTATGTAGTGCCCTGACTGCCCTTGTGTTTTAACTAAACATAAGGGCAGTCATGCGTACACACTAAAATAACTTTTAGTGTGTACGCATGTTAAAATGGAAAAAATATAAGAAGTTATATAGGAATGTTAAGTACTGTAAATTGTTTGCAATAAAATTGTATAATTTGAAACATTGCTGTGTGAGTTGCTGCGGTAACATCTGATGCTCTGCAGAACAGAGCGGCGGTTGAAGATGGAGAGAGAGCTAAGCAAGCAAAGACTAATAGAATCTATCAGTGGCTTTTTATTAGCACTTAAAGAATCATTAACGGGAGTTAGACAAGCAGAACCTATGTGAGGCAAAGAAGTGAGGCGAGGTGAAAAAGCAGATAAGGTTGAAGATTTTATATGTGGAATATGAGATGATAGTATTAAGATTCTATTGAAGATGCAGAATATACGTTTAGTGAGTTTAAGGGAAAGTCTATTGAACTGGTGGGAAACCAGAAAGAAGACACTGATGCTAAAGTCTTTCCTCATACACTGAATACAGTTCACCAGTGTTCCCAACCTCCAGTCAAGCTCTCATACAGGAGTTGGATAAAACATTTCCCGCATTGATAAAATGTGATGTATTAAAATTGATGAAACCAGAACCTGAGCCTCAGAGACATACTTACATAATAACACCCAGGATTTACTCCACACCAGCTAGAGGAAGACCTCCTGATCGATATGATGAACTAGGAACACCTATTAGTTTTTCGGAATAAATCATACCATTATATGCCAGGTCCTGGGCATTGAGGTTCATACCCCAGGAAAATCTAGCACAGGACAATCCTGCTCTCTAAAGTGCCATAGGTTGGTAGACAACAGTTGTTCTGTGACTTTCACTATTGCAGAGATCATCTTACCAGCATTAGTAGATGCAGGATTCCAAGTAGCCCACTTCTTTAAATATTGAACCACCAATGTTTTGCAAGCTATTCCATTGGATAATTTAGTTAGTAATAGTTTAAAAATACCCACTTGTGAATATTGGATTATTGGATATTGTGTATATTGTATTTCAATAATAACTATAAAAAGGAATGAAAATTGAAAAGTGTTACAAAGCTACAGGCAGTTCTATGAGTAGAAGGTCTTGTGACCAGGTTTATTGGCACTGTTAAATGGATAAATGTGCATAATGGATTTATTTTATATTTGAAGTATGAGAGAGATTTGAAGTAAGGTAGTGGAAAGAGAGAATGGTACATAGGCAGCTAAAGTAACTAGTCCTGGAGGTGTTCCAATCCAAGGTAGCAAATATTGAGCAGAACACAATTATTAACACTTTTTCATGTCACAGAGGTCCTTCACCGAAAAATAATAAAATCTACCAAAGCAGCTAATAAGCAGGAGAACAATGCAGGCCAGTGTGGCAGATCACTAATAAAGGATTTAGACCCCGATGTTACAGAGAATCATAAGAGTCAACCCAGAGAAGTATAAAAATATGAAAAGGACGTTGAAGTATCACCTTTCTTGCTAGGAACTGTGCAATATACAGAAGAAGAGAATAGTTCAGGAAATGTTGATTCTTCCAAATAGATAGGAGAACACCAACAAGATATGATCAAAGTAGGCAATATCATTGAAGAAAATGTCTAAAAGTAACAATTGAGTTGGAAAACAAGCTAAGATAAAACTGCAAGAGCTGAAGCCCTAGTAGTAGAAGAATATATTTTTCAAAAAAATCAATGGAACAACCATCCTTAAGAATAGAAGCTCTCTTGAATACCGAAAGACCAACATGAGTGGTGACTGAAGACAACAAAAAGTAGTAACTTTCCTCCAAACCTTTTCAGATGCATTCAGGCGTGCACCCAGAGGGGGTTTCCTAGTCCCCAGAAACCCCTGTCCTGCCTGGGTGCTGTATGCTTACAGTGGCTGGCCCCTCTCCCGGGACAAGCCACTACTGCTTGTAGCTGCAATCATCTCCCAGTCCCCTCCCCTGCTGTGTGACACAGCTCTCTGCCCAGCAGTCTGGTCCCACCCCTTCCTCCTACATGGACAGCATCATTGTGATGCAGGAGGCAGAATAAGGTAAGAGTGTGTGTGTGACAGATTACATGTCTGAGTTTTTGACCTTGTGTGTGATTGTGTATGTGTAAGTCTGTGCTTGTCTGTGTATGTGACAGTTTACATGTCTGTGTGTTTGACCCTGTGTGTGTTTGCAAGTGTGACCCTGTCCTGCCTAAAGTGAGACAGATAGGACATATGCATTT